>NC_053041.3:53403487-53742991 GCF_002575655.3 Aegilops tauschii subsp. strangulata | reverse complement strand
TATGTGTAATAGAGCGTATCGTATCACGGGATTTGGATGCACCGGCGAAGTTTGCACCAACTCTCGAGGTGAGAAAGGGCAATGCACGGTACCGAAGAGGCTAGCAATGATGGAAGGGTGAGAGTGTGTATAATCCATGGACTCAACATTAGTCATAAAGAACTCATATACTTATTGCAAAAATCTATTAGTCATCGAAACAAAGTACTACGCGCATGCTCCTAGGGGGATAGATTGGTAGGAAAAGACCATCGCTCGTCCCCGACCGCCACTCATAAGGAAGACAATCAATAAATACCTCATGCTCCAACTTCGTTACATAACGGTTCACCATACGTGCATGCTACGGGAATCACAAACCTCAACACAAGTATTTCTACAATCCACAACCACCCACTAGCATGACTCTAATATCACCATCTTTATATCGCAAAACTATTGCAAGGAATCAAACATATCATATTCAGTGATCTACAAGTTTATGTAGGATTTTATGACTAACCATGTGAATGACCAGTTCCTGTCATCTCTCTAAATAGATATAAGTGAAGCAAGAGAGTTTAATTCTTTCTACAAAATATATGCCCATGCTCTAACAATTATAAGTGAAGCAAAAGAGCATTCTACAAATGGCGGTTGTCTATGTGAAGAGAAACAGGCAATCCAAACTTCAAATGATATAAGTGAAGCACATGAAGCATTCTATAAAGCCATACTCAAAAGATTTAAGTGAAGTGCACAGAGCATTCTATAAATAAACCAAGGACTATCTCATACCAGCATGGTGCATAAAAGAAAAATAAAAACTAAATGCAAAAGACGCTCCAAGATTGCACATATCGCATGAACGAAACGAATCCGAAAACATACCGATACTTGTTGAAGAAAGAGGGGATGCCTTCCGGGGCATCCCCAAGCTTAGACGCTTGAGTCTCCTTGAATATTTACTTGGGGTGCCTTGGGCATCCCCAAGCTTGAGCTCTTGCCTCTCTTCCTTCTTCTCACATCGAGACCTTCTCGATCATCGAACACTTCATCCACACAAAACTTCAATAGAAAACTTGGTAAGATCCGTTAGTATAATAAAGCAAATCACTACTCTAAGTACTGTTGCAAACCAATTCATATTTTGTTTTTGCATTGTGTCTACTGTAATATAGCTTTTCCATGGCTTAATCCATTGATATAAATTGATAGTTTCATCAAAACAAGCAAACTATGCATCAAAAACAGAACAGTCTGTAACAATCTGAACATTCACCATACTTATGATACTTGAAAAATTCTGCCAAAATTAGGAAAAATAAAAACTTTGTACAGAAAGACAGTGCAAAAAGAATCAGAACCATTTGACGTTCCAGTAAAAAATTACAATTCGCGCACTATAGCCAAAGTTTCTGTCCTGCACCGCACAAACCAACAACCATTGTAAACATCCTAAAAGCAAACCTTGGCACATTATTTTTATAATACAATGGAATTGTACAAGGGGATAATTATTTTTGTTGAAAAGTTTCTGTAATCAAGATTCACAAAGTTTCCGTGAGCATGAACAAAGTTCAAGGAGCTCTCCCACTTCAACAATGCTTGTCTTTCTCACTTTCACTTTCCTTTTTCAAAAAGTTTTGGGTTCCCCTCTTTATTTTTGTTGTTTTTAAACTATATGAAAGCACTCAACAGAAATAAATGACTCTCTAAAACTTCCGGGTTTTCTCCCTGGCAGCGCTTTCTTTAAAGCCATTAAGCTAGGCATATAGTGCTGAAGTAATGGATCCACCCGGATCCCAAGGTATATCAAAGCCAATTTTAATTAACAATGATTTTTAATTTAGTAATGAGCACAAGACAACATATATCATGCAACAACGAAGTCTAACTCTCTTCCTATGCATCGGCATGTCATAAAAGAACAATTCATGCACACATAGTAAAGGCCAATGCATAGTATAAACAATTTCTTGCAATTTTATCGTGTTGGAAATATAGAGGTGGAGATATAGTTCCTCTCTCATAATAATTGCAAGTAGGAGCAGCAAGCACATGCATATTTTATTCATCAAAATCATCATGTGCAACGGTAAAAGGCAACCCATCAATATAATCCTTAATAAGGGCAAACTTCTACGATATAGTGTAGTTTGGAGAATTCAAAAAGATAATAGGACTATCATGCGTGGGTGCAATAGCAAAAATTTCATGTTTAACATAAGGAACTATAGCAAGTTCATCTCCATAAGCATAATTCATATTGGCATCTTGGCCACAAGCATAGCAAGCATCATCAAAAAGGGATATTTCAAGAGAATCAATGGGATCATAACAATCATCATAGCATTCATCCTTCGGTAAGCACGAAGGGAAATTAAACAATGTATGAGTTGAAGAGTTACTCTCATTAGAAGGTGGGCACGGGTAGCTAATCCGCTCTTCCTCCTTTTGTTCTTCGCTCTCCTCATCATCTTTTTCACCCAATGGGCTCACAGTTTCAGTAATTTCTTCTTCCATAGACTCCTGCAAAGTATTAGTCTCTTCTTGGACAGCGGGGTAATCCTCAATATATGGTTCAACATAGGCATTAGAAGCATAATTATCATAGCAATATTTAAGTATGGCAAAATTTTCAGACTTGTAAAGAGTAGCATCATATGTTTCAATCAAAGAAGCAATTTCATAAGCACCCTTAAAAGCAACAAATTCTTCAATTTGTTGAACATCATAGTAACTGTAAACACCTTTAGCATACGAAGATAAGATTCCATTATCAATAAACTCACATTGGTAGGGAAGGTGTTTCTTAGGGTTTTCAGAACAACAAGTAACATCATACATATAACATAAATTCCAAGCATAGCATTGCAAATGATGAATTTGACCCAGCAAAAGTTTCCCTTTTTCAGATATTCGGTGTCGCGCATAACAAGCATGCTCATCTAAAGATCTGCCCTCAACTAAGCTAGTTGGGGTTTCAGCACGAGCACATAGGGATCGAAGATGATGCAAGTAATAAGCTTCAGGAGTGTGATAGATTTTGAGTGGTTCTTCAACCATTGGTTCAGTAGGTACAACTAATTTTTTTGGTATTTTGCGTTTCCTACCCATAACTAAAGATAGAAAACAACTAAGAACAGCAAATAAAAATTACTTAGTGATAAAGCAAACAAGCACACACGAGTATATTCACCCCACACTATTGCTCCCCGGCAACGGCGCCAGAAAAAGGTCTTGCTAACCCACAAGTATAGGGGATCAATTGTAGCTTCTTTTGATAAGTAAGAGTGTCGAACCCGACGAGGAGCTAAAGGTAGAACAAATATTCCCTCAAGTTCTATCGACCACCGATACAACTCTACACACACTTGACGTTCACTTTACCGGAAACAAGTATGAAACTAGAAGTACTTTGTAGGTATTTTTGGATAGGTTTGCAAGAATATAAAGAGCACGTAAATAAAAACTAGGGGCTGTTTAGATGAAGACACAACTAAATTAATTTTAGTAGAGAGCTTTTTGTCACGAGAAAGTTATTTGTCCCTAGGCAATCGATAACTAGACCGGTAATCATTATTGCAATTTTATTTGAGGGAGAGGCATAAGCTAACATACTTTCTCTACTTGGATCTTATGCACTTATGATTGGAACTCTAGCAAGCATCCGCAACTACTAAAGATCATTAAGGTAAAACCCAACCATAGCATTAAAGCATCAAGTCCCCTTTATCCCATACGCAAACAACCTACTTACTCGGGTCTGTGCTTCTGTCACTCACGCCACCCACCATAAGCAAATCATGAACATATTGCAAACCCTAAAGCGGGAATCCCTCATGCTTGCGCGACACGGAGAGCACCATAGGACAGCACCAATAATAAAACATGCAACTCAAACCAATCTTGATCATCAAATAGCCCATAGGACAAAACAGATCTACTCAAACATCATAGGATAGCCATACATCATTGGGAAATAATATATAGCGTTGACCACCATGTTTAAGTAGAGATTACAGCGGTTAAAATAGAGGTTACACCAGTGCATAGAGGGGGGAAGAGTTGGTGATGATGGCGGTGAAGTTGTTGGTGAAGATTGCGGTGATGATGATGGCCACGGCGGCGTTCCGGCGCCACCGGAAGAGAAGGGGAGAGGGGGCCCCTTCGTCTTCTTCTTCCTTCACCTCCTCCCTAGATGGGAGAAGGGTTTCCCCTCTGGTCCTTGGCCTCCATGGCGTGGGAGGGGCGAGAGCCCCTCCGAGATTGGATATGTCTCTCTGTTTCTCTCTGTTTCCGCGTTCTCCCCGCTGCCGTTTCACCGTTTCGTATATATATGGAGATCTGTAACTCCGATTGGACTGAAACCTTCGCCGTGATTTTTTTTACCAAAAATTAGCTTTCTTGCGGCCGAAGAAGGGCATCAACCGCCTTACGGGTGGCCCACGAGGATCAGGGGCGCGCCCGGGGGGGCAGGCGCGCCCCCTGCCTCGTGGCCACCTCGGGCACCGTCTCGCGTGGATTTTTCTTTCGGAATTTTCCAAATATTCCAAAAATAATCTCCGTCCGTTTTTATCCCGTTTGGATTCCGTTTGATTTGGATATTCTGCGAAACAAAAACATGCAACAAACAGGAACTGGCACCGGGCACTGGATCAATATGTTAGTCCCAAAAATAGTATAAAAAGTTGCCAAAAGTATATGAAAGTTGTAGAATATTGGCATGGAACAATCAAAAATTATAGATACGACGGAGACGTATCAGAAAGCAACTCCCCCCTGAGGGGGAAGGAAGAAGAGGGCAGCCTCCACAAATCTGGAGGCAGAGGCGTCCAAGAAAGGGAAGCTCTCCCGCATGGATAACTCCGCGTGGGACATCAATAGAAGCCCAGAGCTGCGCCCCCGAGTTAAGCCCCGGGCCGAATCATGAGTACTCAAAGACCCTGACACATTCATGTATTCAGCCTCTTTAGTTCATAGTTTTAACGTGTTGAATCATGCACTTGCAGTCTGGCCCGTTCCGACCTCGAGCGATCCTCATCTTCGGGGAATTCGCTGGACCCGTAGGTGATGGACAGCGGGTCCCTTCCGGCGGCCTCCTCTCCCAGGGCCATGGATAACACCGAGGTGTTGTCCCAAAGGATCCCAGGCCATGGGGAGACATAGGAGGTCGCCAGGACGGCGCCAGAGGGTGAAGCCTCGGCCGCTGAACACAAGGGGGAGCAAATTCCCATGGAGACTAGCGATGGGGGCCATATTCAGTTCGGACCCCAGCTGAATACGGTCCCGGAGTCCTATGCGGCTCCGGAACCCGGCAAGCAGCCTCCTTCGAAAGGAGGAGGTGTGCCTATTCCGTCGGTGACCTCTGTCCAGCTAGAGGCACCGGACACTCTAATGGAAGCGTTGCTAAGTGCTTCCATTTTTGAGGAACACCGTACCCTTATGGGTACGGTGATTGAGAGGATTCAGTCCGCAAAAAGCAGACTGACCAAAGCCTGCACAAGCCTTCTAACAGGCTTTGAGGTAAGCAACATAATTATGTAAAAAGAATGTCACAGTATAGACAGTAGCCCCTGAGACTCTGTCCGGTGTTCGGAAAGAAAAGCCGGACAGAGGATCAAATGAGTTTCGCAAGGGACTAACCATACATGTCTATGTGAATAAGCAGACGTCGTTGCTAACTGCAACCTCCCATGCTGCCGAAGTCTCCGGACTGAAGCAAAGTCTAGAGCGGGCCGAGAAGAGCTCGGCCGTGTAAAAAGCAGCTGGAGGACAAGCAAGGTATGCCATGAGCTTCTGTATATCAGAAAGGACAGATGATTTGTATTGACCGCAGTGCCATGATATTTGTAGGAGCGGTAACCGAGGTCGAGGCCCTTAAAAAGGCGATGGCCGAGGCCGAGGAGAGAGCTGCCAAGGAACAAGCCACCCGCGAAAAGCACGAGGCCAGGGTCAGTGAGGTCCAGCAAGAGCTCCAGGATGCCGTGAAGAAATGTGAGTCCTTAGAGCGCGATATTGCAGCTCAAGAGACCGAACTCGCCAAGGCTCGCTGAAGCGCACAGGATGCCCGGGTTGAAGCCCAGGGCACTCTCCAAGAGATTCAAGAGGCCAAGAAGATTGCGGCGGGTAAGGCCTTCATTATGCAGAGCAAATATGTGAAGAAGAGGTACCTCTTACTAACCCGGATTTGGAGTTCTCCAGGAGCGTTTGCGGATTTGCCGCGCAGTATTTCTGACGCTGCGGAATTCTTCCGAGCCGAAGAGGGGAGCTCAATGGAGAAGCTGTTTTGGTCGCAATACCTTGTGCCAAAACATCCAGTGCCCTTTAGCGACCAGCTAAAACAGCTGGTCGAACTGCATAGGGTGGCCGAACTAGCCATGAAGGAATTAATAATCCGGCTGTGGCCTGCAGAAGCTATACCCAGCAGCTACTCCGGGCTCGTGAAGCGGCTGGTCAATGCCTGCCCCCGTCTTGACGTTATCAAGCGATCGGTCTGCATCGAGGGTGCGCGGATGGCCTTCGTCCGTGTCAAGGTGCAGTGGGCGAAGATGAACACCGTCAAGCTCGCGACCAAGGGACCGCCCGAGGGCAAGGAGCACCGCACACCCGAGCTATATTTTGACAATGTCCTGGAGGGATCCCACATTGTGGTGGAGCAGTGTGCGAAAGATGTGATCTTTTAATACATTCACATTATCTCACCCTGTATTATGAAACAAAGTCGATTATGTAATATAATGCTTGTTAAAATTTTACCTCCTGTGCGGCCATTTTTATGAAATCTGAGAGTTGGCCAGTCGTCGGCTTCAGCCCCCACGTAGATAGTACGAGGGTGTTCGGGATGGAATCTAAACACTCTTGATCCAATTGTTTGGTCCTTTAAGGAGGTGTTTAGCGCAACAAACCAGGCAATCGGACTATGTGGCTTTATCACACTCACTTAGCCATAGGAGTTTGACAATAAAAATTTAGGCGCAGCCCCTAGTATCCGAACTAGGGTGCTGTAAACACCTGATTGGGTGAGAACCGATTCATCGCATAATGCGGAAAGATTCGCTAAAGATTTGAAACCTTCGAAGAGCTGACCGGCTCACGCCGCATCATGACAGTCAGTTTTCAGCTTTCTCTACTGAGGTGCTACTCCGGATAAACCAGGACACAATCGCAGTAGTTCTCCCTTTACTACCCTAGCCGATATAGCGGAACGTAAGTGTCAGATTACGGGTTCCGGCAAAACCCTTAAGGTTCGAACACTAGGGTGCACACGAAGATCTCTCATCCCCCTAGCTCACACGCACCACGGTCTCACAGCCTAGCTCGACGAACCCAAAGAACAAAGGGACACAAGGTTTATACTGGTTCGTGCCACCGATGTGGTGTAATACCCTACTCCGGTGTGGTGTTTTGGATTGCCTCTTGGGCTGAGGATGAACAGTTACAAGGGAAGAACGGCCTCCTGAGGAGAGGTGTTCTTGTGCTTGGTGAGCTTGTGTGGATGAGGGTGATCTCAATGACCTCTCCAGCCGGTCTCGATCCGTCTCCCTCTATGGTGGTGGCTAGTCCTATTTATAGAGGCCTTGGTCCTCTTCCCAAATATTGAGCAGGAAGAGATCCCACAACGGCCAAGTTTGAAGGGGGACAGCTAGTACAAGCTATCCCGACAAAATTAGTCTTTGACTGCCAAAGGCTCTGGTTGTGACGTCGTCTTGGGCTCCACGGTGACCTTCGTCCTGCCGTCCTGCTGGTCTTGGTCTTGTGGCACCGATATGGAAACCTTTGCCTGATGCCTCGGGACTCCTCGCATGTGCATGCTCTTTACCACCAAAGAGGAAACGAGGACACTGTGCGCGCTGGCGCCCGCCTGGCGCTCGCCTGGTCATGGTCGTCATGGCTTGCGTCACGGGAACCTCGCGAGGTGCCCCTTGCCTTGATCTCTCCACCCCTCGCGAGCGAGCCTGGTGAGGCTGACCCTGAGGAGGTCTTGCGTCGTCCGCCTCGCGAGGCTTGGCCCCTCGCGAGGGTCTTGAGTGTTTGCTGGTGAAGATGGGCCGTACGGGGCCACTGGTGGAGCCACGCTGTGGGCCGCAGGCAGGCATGTCTGGGGACCCCCGTTCCCAGAACGCCGACAGTAAGGTAGCAAGCATAGGAGCCGGGTAACCCAACTATTGACCAAAGACATGATTCGGAGCCAATGCATATAATGCTAAATTCGGGGTGCCTAACTATACTGTAAAAAGTGTTCGGACTTTGTTGCCGTATTATGGGGCGCAATGAAGCCCCTGGCAGATTAAAGCGTACCAAAGTGTACGGGTGTGATTTGATAAGATTATCAAGAAAAAGGTAGCAAGCTAGTGCCGCAGAAGTTGGGCCGCAAACTATTTCCATTATAGTTTGATTAATACGTCAAAGCGTATTTGTACAAGTAGTGCAATAAGCAACATGGCTATTTAATATGCCACAACCAAGGGAGAGCTGCGTGCGGGTCCTGAAAACAGGTAGAGTGATCGTTAAAGAGACCACCTAGAAATTCCCTTATACGTCAGTGCTTCTTGCCGTCTTGGTGTATCTATCCTTTCGAAAGGACTGGTGATCAGGCCGTCAAGAAAGGCCTGTGGAAAAGAAACCTGAAAAGTATAAAAAAGAAAAAGTGAAAGTATGTGTATCCAGGGGAGGTCGAGCCGTATTATGGATCACAATCTAGTTATGCCTCCGTCTATGACTATGGTATTTTGAGTGTGTAGTTATGTACGTGCGGCATGAATGCCGCCGCTTGGTCGGGACTGGGACGGAGGCCAAATTGCTAGTCGAGCTTTTGACGAGCTGGGTTGTCCTGCTGCAGAGTAGTCCGGACTCGTTTGACAGTGTCCGGGAGCTCGGCCGCCGAATTAAGGTTCTTCTTGAAAAGGCCGCTCTGTACTTCCGCTGCTAAAGCAGCGGTGTGCTCCTCGGTACGGAGGGAGCGTTCCGTGTTTCCATTGACTGTTATGACGCCGTGTGGTCCGGGCATCTTGAGCTTGAGATAAGAATAGTGTGGCACCGTGTTGAGTTGAGCAAATGCGGTTCGTCCTAGCAGTGCATGATAGCCACTACGGAAGGGGACGATATTGAAGATCAACTCTTCGCTTCGGAAGACAACCTCTAGTGTGATTGAGCCCGTACAGCGGGCCTCTACACCTAGTATGACTCCTTTAAATGTAGTCTTTCTGGGCTTGATCCTTGAGAGATTAATGCCCATTTTGCGCACTATATCCTGATAGAGCAGGTTCAGGCTACTGCCACCATCCATGAGGAGTCGTGTGAGATGGAATCCATCAATGATTGGGTCGAGGACCAGTGCGGCTGAACCGCCATGACAGATATGAGTGCCGTGAGGGCTGCCATGGACCTCGGCTTTTCCTGGCTGAGGTGATGGGCGCGCCATTCGTTGCGGATGCTATGCTTAAAGGCCGCTAGGGCTTCGGCATCCGGACAGTCGACGATCTGGTTCTTTTTAGTTAGGAACCTAGTCCAGAATTTCCTGGCTGACTCTCCGGGCTGTTGAACTATGTGACTTAAGTCATCAGCATCTGGAGGTCGTACATATGTACCTTGGAAGTTGTCGAGGAAGGCATCTTCAAAGTCCTCCCAGCTGCCAATAGAGTTATCAGGCAGACTGTTTAACCAGTGCCGAGCGGGAGGTATTTGATGGCGTGAAGGTCATCATCGCGGGCCTTATGAATATGGAGAAGAAAATTCTCAATCCATACCGCGGGATCTGTTGTTCCCTCATATGATTCGATATTTACGGGTTTAAACCCTTCTGGGAATTCATGCCCCATTACTTTATCAGTGAAGCAGAGGGGGTGTGCGGCGCCTCTGTATCGGGCTAAGTCGCGACGTAGTTCGGATGTAGTCTGTCTGCGATTTTCGGCCCGGGCGTGGTTATGTTTGTCACGTCCGGCCAAATGGTCGTCGTCGCGCATCAGGGAACGCCCCCGCGATCCGTAGATCGATCTGGTCTGACCTGTTCTGTTCTTTAGGTCCTGCCGCGGGTCATATGTATAACCCCGAGTTGTTTTATCTCTGCCTTTACGGTGAGGTAGGACTAGCTGGTGTTCGGCTTGAGTTGCCACTTTGTCCCGGCCACGTGGTGGTCGTTCAGCCGCATTACGCGCTGATGGAACGGGCTCGAGGGCCTCGTCGTCGAATTGAGGCAGTAGCCTGCGCTTCGGGTAACTTTTGGTTGGGCGCTCGAGGCCGTATTCCTCATCTGCTAGGACATTAGTCCATCTGTCATTGAGCAGATCCTAATCAGCTTGAACCTGCTGTTGCCTCTTTTTCAGGCTCCTTGCAGTGGCGATTAGCCGGCGCTTAAAGCGCTCCTACTCGAGAGGTTCCTCTGGTACGATGAAGTCTTCTTCACCGAGGCTCACCTCATCCTCAGAGAGTGGTAGATAATTACTCTCCTCCGAGTCTTCGTTTATGGCCTGTTCATCAGGGCTAACTTGGCCATCTTCCCGATCGTCCTGTTCGGCAGTTTGCTCGTCGGGGTCTTCTCTGTCTTCGGCACCGTCCGGAGTGTTATCGTCTCCTGTGCCGGTATTGCTGTCTTTTCTGCGGCGTGGTTTAGAGCGGCGTTGCTGACATCGGCGCTTTGGTTGTATCTCAGGAGGTTCATCCTCAACTGGGTCTTCCTTGTCATCGCTGCTATTCTCTTTGGGTGTATCCACCATGTATACGTCGTACGAACAAGTGGTCGTCGAGCGCCCGGTAAACGGCGGGTTTTGGCCCTGCTCCTCTTCGGCATCGTCGTCCATACCGTCGATGTCTTCGGAGCCGTAATCGAGCATATCGGTTAAGTCTTCGACAGTGGCTATGAAGTGGGTGGTGGGTGGGAAGCGAAATTCCCCGTCATCAGCCTCCAGTTCGAACCGGATACAATTCGGCTGTGAGTCCCCCGCTAAGGAGAGTGTTTTTAATGAGTTTAGCACATCGCCTAAAGGTGAGTGCCGGAAGATGTTCGCGGAGCCGAATTCGACGATCGATGTCCGATCAAGCCAGACGTACGCGGACGCGTGTGGTTCGGAACCTGTAGCCGGAAACTAGTCTGAGGTTCCGCTGGCGCAGATTCCACCCGAGGTTGGGTCTGTGTCCGGCTCCAACGCCGCTGAGTGTGCGGCTTCCGTGGCGGGGTTGAGATTCCCCTCCTCGGATGGCGCGTCTGCTCCGGCTCTAGGGCCAGAGCAGTTACAGGCACTATCTCCTAGGTGTGGTCCGATGACAGATTTAAGTCATCTTCATCGCGGTGCCAGGGAGCGGCTGTCGTGGGCTCGAATCCATCGAAGATCAAGTCTCCGCGGATATCAGCGACGTAGTTCAAGCTTCCAAATCTGACCTGATGGCCAAGGGCGTAGCTATCATCTTCTCTAGATGGCCAAGCGAATTGGCCCGCAGTCGAAGCCGCCGAATACGAAGATCTGTCCGGGGAGGAAGACTTCCCCCTGGACAGCATTGTTGTAGATGATTGACGGGGCCATCGAACCCCTTGAAGACGACGCAGCGGAACTCTCAATGAAAGCACCAATGTCGGTGTCAAAACCGGTGGATCTCGGGTAGGGGGTCCAGAACTGTGCGTCTAAGGTTGATGGTAACAGGAGACGGGGGACACAATGTTTACCCAGGTTCGGGCCCTCTCTATGGAGGTAATACCCTACTTCTTGCTTGATTGTTCTTGATAAATATGAGTATTACAAGAGTTGATCTACCTCGAGATCGTAATGGCTAAAACCCTAAAAGTCTAGCCTGTATGACTATGATTATGATTGTTGCCTCTACGGACTAAGCCCTCTGGTTTATATAGATTCCGGAGGGGACTAGGGTTATACAAAGTCGGTTACAGAGAAAGGAATCTTCATATCCGGGCGCCAAGCTTGCCTTCCATGCCAATGAGAGTCCCATCCGGACACGGGAGAGAGTCTTCTGTCTTGTATCTTCACGACCCAACAGTCCGGCCCATGCTACACAGTCCGGACGCCCGAGGACCCCTTAATCCAAGACTCCCTCAACGTTCAAAGGCCGAGCTAGTTCCTCGGATCCTACCTTGAAGTAGAAGAGTTGGTCCTCGTTGTGGAACACTCAAGTCCTAGCGAAAATCAAAGTATTTCTATGGCGCCTTGCTTGACATTCGCACCCCATAGAGGATGTTCGTCATCATCGCTACATGAGCAACACTGATAACTGCCAACTTTGTGGTGCAGTGGACTCATGGAAACATTTTCTTGTGGAATGCACATCATCCAGGTGCGTTTGGGATCTTGTGGACAAGGAACTTTCTGAAAACTTATTGAGATGAGTGATCCGAGTGCGAAGTGGTGGATTTTTGAGCTCCGGGATACATTATCACATGCTTAGTTTGTCAAGATGGTTGTGACTTTGTTGGTGATTTGGACTGCTCGAAGAAACGTGATTCATGAAAACATTTTTCAGAGTCTGATGTCTACTCATTTGTTTATTGAACGGTTTATCAACGAGCTCGATTCCATCAAGGTACTCTCCTCGCTAGGGAAGAAGGTTTTTTTCAAAATCTATGTTGATGGAGGTCTCTTAGTAGATGGAAAACGGGCGTGTCGGCCGCTATTTGCAGAAGTAGAGATAACGGCTACTTGGTGTCATGATCTCTGGTACTACCTGGCCCCACAGACTCGGCGACATTGGAGATTCTAGCTTGCTGTGAGGCATTGTCAGTAGCTGAAGATCTCTCAATTCCAATGATCATTATTTCATGTGATTGTAAGAGAGTGGTAAAGGACATTTTGGAGAGAAGAGGAGGCACTTATGAGGCCATTGTTAAGGAGTTCGGTATCAGAGCTAGTAATTCAGTTAGTTGCTTGGTTACTTTTGAAGGTAGAGCATCAAATTTAGAAGCTCATTTACTCGCCAAACACTCTGCTATGCTTGATCAGGGTTGCTATCTGTGGCTTACTCCTCCTCATGACCCTTCTTCTATTCCCTTAAACATTCACATTGTTCAAATAAAGTGTTACCAATTCACAAAAAAAACTGGGGTTCACCAAAGAAAGCCTCGCCATTTTGGTCCCAGTGTTGACCATTGACCGTTGACTTTTTGAAGAAACGACATAAATCTGGAAAAAATCATGCATTTGAAAAGTTCATTAATTTGGAAGAATTCATAAATGTCAAAAGGTTAACGAATTTGCAACCAAATTCACAAAATTGAAAAAGGTTATATATTTGAAAAAGGATCAAACATTTGAGAAAAGTTTGCAAATTTACAAATGGTTCGCGAAATTATAAACAACTAGATTGTCGGATCCCACACATACCAAGCATTTCAATCATACACACAATATGCTCGATATGTGTAAATACAACATGGCATCACAACAAGACTCTATGACTCAGAGTATTTATTCATTAGGCTCCGAGGAGCCAAGTATTACAAGCATGGGTCTCATGACCCAACATACAGAGCATACAAGCAACAAGCGGAAGCATAAACATGTCTGAGTACAGACAACTACAAATGAAAAGGCTGAGAAGCCTGACTATGTACAAGACCCTCCCAAGGGTACAAGATCGTAGCTGAGGTAACAAGCTAAACGTCGAAGTCCACACGGAACTACTAGTGAGACTGAAGTCTCTCTGCAAAACATAAAATAGGCAAACATGAGTACAAATGTACCCAGCAAGACTTACATGAGAACTAGCTACATATGCATCGGTATCAATAAAAGAGGTGGTGGAGTTTAACTGCAGCAAGCCAGCTTTGACTCAGTGGCTATCCTGAACTACGACTGCAAGTAACTCTTTTTAGGTGGCGCACACGAGTCCACATATTCACCATATCAATACACCACTATGAATCCGCTCCCATCTACCTACGAGAACGCCTTCCATAGCACTCACGCTTATCCTGCGAGTTTTAGAGTATCCACTTCAAGTTATCTATGAACTGTACAGTTAACCCAGAAGTCCTTTACCGCGGACGCGGCTATTCGAATAGATCATTTATAACCCTGCAGGGGTGTACTTCTTCACACATCTTTCCACCACTTAGCGTCTGCACACGACATGTGCTCGGCAGACTTCAAGCGAAAGCCGACGTGGGTGTAGACCACGACCTGACTAACCACACAAGTCTCTAGTCCAGGTTTATCGCCTATTCGGGTTCCAACCGCGAGGAGATCCGGCCGGGGTTTCGCTCACAGCCCCAAACGATGTGTACAGGGTTCCCGAGACACCAAACGGGCGCCCGGTACACCGTGGCACGGTGTATCTACCACATCATAGCCCACCCCTAGGGTCAGCGCTACGCACGGCCTCCAACGCATATCCTACAAACACCAGAAACTAGTTGCAACTCCTGGACAGAGGACAGGGGCGGTTAATCAGTCGAGCGGGGTCATATTTCAGGGCCCAACGTGTGGTAGTAGCTGTTCATGGATCACAAACACAGAACTCAGTTCCTGAGGACGGTTTCAATGAGACAACCCACCATGTACTCCTACATGGCCTCTCACCGCTACCTTTACCAAATCGTGTTCACCACTTAGCTCACACATAGTAAGACATGTTCATCACCATTCCAATTCATCCCCGATGAATCAGACCTGACTCAATTCTAAGCAGTAGTAGGCATGATAAACAAGCATGAATGAGTAGGCACATCAGGGCTCAAACAACTCCTACTCATGCTAGTGGGTTTCATCTATTTACTGTGGCAATGACAGGTCATGCAGAGGAAAGGGGTCCAACTACCGAAGCATGTAACAGTTGAGTCGTTGTTGTCCTAATGCAGTAAAAGAGAGCAGAAGCGAGAGAGTGGGATTGTATCGGAATGAACAAGGGGGTTTTGCTTGCCTGGCACTTCTGAAGATAGCATTGAGTCTTCATCAGTGTCAATGATCACAACGTCGGGACAACGTCTACCGAAGGGGAACAACACCGGCAAATAGAGAAGAAACATGATCAATGCAATGCACAATATTATGCATGATCATGACATGGCAATATGCTGTGATTTGAGCTAGTGCAGCTAGTAACAGAAGGGTTTGGGTTGATTTGAACTCAAGGTTCAAATTCAAATTCAAACTATGAATTTCCAAAGTGCATAAACATGTTTTGATCCATACAGCAAGGTTAAGTTGCTTTAACATGCATGAAACCAGTACCAATGGATAGATTGGATTTTTCTGATAATTTTTCATATATAAATTATTTCATTTGGAGTTATAGATTATTTTCTATGAATTTTTGAAGTTTTAAACATTTTCTGGAATTTTCAGATTTTTTTCTAAATAAGAAAATGCCAGGAAATGTGTTTATGACGTCAGCAGTGTGTCATAGTGACCTCAGCGATCAACCACGGTCAACCAGGTCAAACCTGACGACAGGGACCCACACCTCGGTGTCTCGGGCTGGCTTGGGTCACTGACGTGTGGGGCCGGTCAAGGGCCACGTCAGCAAGGTCAACCCTGACACGTGGGGCCACTGTGTTTAAATAAAACTAAACATGATTTAATCTGTGTGGTTAAATATGGGCATGGAGCCCACCTGTCTGTGTCACTATGGTTAATTAACTAGCCCATTAGGGCCTAATTAAGCCGGCCATGTCGGCGGTTAACGCCGGGGCTAACCCAGGCACGGCGGTGTTCGCCGTTCCGGCGATTCCGGCGACGGGAGCGAACGGGGCTGATCCCGTTGGAACGGCCGCGACGCAGTGCGTCCAACGGTGGCTGCGGCTGGAGCTGTGGTGGCCGGGGGCGACGACTACGGCGGCCGGAACTCGGGCCAGCGCGGGCATGGGGCTACGCTAGGCTAGCGAGCGAGCTGAGAGGCTGGGCGGGCTCCTGGGAGCTCCACGAGCCCAGGGCCATGCTCGAACGTGAGGTCGGTGACCTACCATGATGGCGGCGACAAACGCGGCTGCCGGAGCTTGCGGGCAGGACGGCGAGGTCAGATAGCGGACGAGCGCGACCAGGGAAGTAGGGGGAAACGACGACGGAGCTCACTGGGGGTCGATGCGCAGATCAGTGGGCTCGAGGACGACCGGAGGGGGGGCGAATCGACGAACGGCGTCCAGCGGGTACCGAGGTTGAAGACGACCAGATGGAAGCGATGCAGGGCCTCCGGCGAAGCATGGCTCAGTGAGGAGGTCGAGGGCATCGCGGCGGAGGTCTTGGACAGCACGGGGAGGCAAGGGGAACATGGTGGCTGCGTCTACGGTGAGCGGCGGCGACGGCCTCATCTCGGTGAGCACAGAAGCGAGCGGGGGAGGGGATGAGGACGAGCGGGAGTGGGTGAGAGAGTCCGGGGTGATGCGTGGCGTCATCCAGATGCGTCGGGGCAGCGGCGGGAAGCAGGAGGTGGCGGGGCGCGTGCGTGCGCGCCGCGGGCACACGCCCGTCCTCCTGGCAGAGAAGGAAGACGACAGGAAGGAGGAGGTGGGCTGGGCCGGCTTCTCTCCTGGGCCAGGTGGGTGGGCTGCTCAGGTGAGCTCTCTCTCTCCTTTTTATTTGTTCTGTTTTTTCTATTTTTGTTATTTTGTTTCGATCTAGTTTATAAACCAAATCATTTTAATAAATCCTGAAAATAATTGTGGTCATTAACTAAATTATTACAGAGGCCCCTAACTATTTTCAGAATTGTTGGAGCATTTAAAAATATTAATAGTATTTAAATGCCCCAATTCAAATACTATATGGTTTATTCAAAAATCCAAAAATGTCCTGGAAAAATATGCATCATCTCTGGATATGGTTTTCGCCCTTTTCCATAAATCATGAACATTTTTGCAGACCAATTTGGTCCATTGAAAATATTTTGAAGTTGAACCTATTTGCATTGTTTTGGTGCTAGGGGTTTGATCAATCCCCACTTCAAGTTTTAAAAGAAATTTAGACATGATGCAACAACCAAGCTAGTCCAAGTGCATAGCAAGGCTAGGGATGTTACAGTCTCTAAACGGCATGGTAATTGCTTTGGTTATGAATTTAGTCCTAATATGATAGGCATCCAAGAGGGATATAATAAAAATTTTCATATAAAGTGCATTGAATACTATGAGATGTTTGATTCCTTATGATCGTTTTGAGATATAAAGATGGTGATATTAGAGTCATGCTAGTGAGTAATTGTGGATTGGTAGAAATACTTGTGTTAAAGTTTGTGATCACCGTAGCATGCACGTATGGTGAACCGTTATGTGATGAAGTCAGAGCATGATTTATTTATTGATTGTCTCCCTTATGAGTGGCGATCGGGGACGAGCGATGGTCTTTTCCTACCAATCTATCCCCCTAGGAGCATGCGCGTAGTATTCTTTTGACAACTAACAGATTTTTGCAATAAGTATGTGAGTTCTTTATGACTAATGATGAGTCCATGGATTATACGCACGCTCACCCTTCCACCATTGCTAGCCTCTCTAGTACCGCGCAACTTTCGTCGGTACCATACACCCACCATATACCTTCCTCAAAACAGCCACCATACCTACCTATTATGGCATTTCCATAGCCATTCCGAGATATATTGTGATGCAACTTTCCACCGTTCTGTTTATTATGACACGTTCCATCATTGTCATATTGCTTTGCATGATCATGTAGTTGACATCGTATTTGTGGCAAAGCCACCATTCATAATTCTTTCATACATGTCACTCTTGAGTCATTGCACATCCCGGTACACCGCCGGAGGCATTCATATAGAGTCATATTTTGTTCTAAGTATCGAGTTGTAATTCTTGAGTTGTAAGTAAATAAAAGTGTGATGATATTCATTATTAGTGCTATGTCCATGGCTCACGCTCATGTATTGCGTGAAAGTTGAAAAGGTTTGAGAACATCAAAAGTATGAATCAATTGCTTGGCTTGTCATCGGGGTTGTGCATGATTTAAATACTTTGTGTGATGAAGATGGAGCATAGCCAGACTATATGATTTTGTAGGGATAGCTTTCTTTGGCCATGGTATTTTGAGAAGACATGATTCCTTTATTAGTATGCTTGAAGTATTATTGTTTTTATGTCAATATTAAACTTTTGTTTTGAATCTTATGGATCTGAATATTCTTGCCACAATAGAGAAGATTACATTGATAAATATGTTAGGTAGCATTCCACATCAAAATTTCTATTTTAATCATTTACCTACTCGAGGACGAGCAGAAATTAAGCTTGGGGATGCTTGATACGTCTCCAACGTATCTACAATTTTTGATTGTTCCATGCTATTATATTATCTATCTTGGATGTTTTATATGCATTTATATGATTTTTGGGACTAACCTATTAACCTAGAGCCCAGAGCCAGTTTCTGTTTTTTCCTTGTTTTTGAGTTTCGCAGAAAAGGAATATCAAGCATAGTCCAAATGAGCTGAAAATTTATGGTGATTTTTTATGGACTAGAAGAAGCCCCCGAAGTAAAAGAGTTGGGCCAGAAGAGCCACGAGGCCTCCACAAGGGTGGAGGGCGCTCCCTACCCCCTGGGGGCGCCATCCGGTCTTGTGGGCTCCTTGTGGACCCCCTGACTTGTTCTCAATGCCAAAAATTCCTATAAATACCAAAACCCCTAGAAATAAACCTAGATCGGGAGTTCTGCCACCACGAGCCTCTGTAGCCACGAAAAACCAATCGGGAGCCCGTTCCGGCACCCTGCCGGAGGGGGAAACCATCACCAGTGGCGATCTTCATCATCCCGGCGGTCTCCATGACGAGGAGGGAGTAGTTCACCCTCGGGGCTGAGGGTATGTACCTGTACCTATGTGTTTGATCTCTCTCTCTCTCTCTCTCTCGTGTTCTTGATTTGGCATGATCTTGATGTACCGCGAGCTTTGTTACTATAGTTGAATCATATGGTGTTTCTCCCCCTCTACCATCTTGTGATGAATTGAGTTTTACCTTTGAGGTTTCACTATTATCGGATTGAATACTATTATGGATTTGAGAACACTTGATGTATGTCCTGCGTCGGATACCCGTGGTGACAATGGTGTATTCTATTGATTCACTTGATGTATGTTTTGGCAGTCAACTCGCGGATTCCCGTGGTGACATTAATTGGGGTAATCTATGCATAGGGGTTGATGCACGTTTTCGTCCTTGTTTCTCCGGTAGAAATCTTGGGGCACTCTTTGAGGTTCTTTGTGTTGGATTGAATATTATGAATCTGAAGTTGTTTGATGCATATCGTATAATTGACCCACGGAGACTTGTGGTGACATTGGAGTATCTAGGTGACATTAGGGTTGATTGCTGTGTCTCATATGGTGTTATTTTACTACGAACTCTAGGGTTGCTTGTGACACTTATAGAATAGCTCAATGGATTGATCGGAAAGAATAACTTTGAGGTGGTTTCGTACCCTACAAGCAATTTCATCTTATGTTCTCCGCGATACGAACTTTGAAGTGAATTTTGTCGCATGTTGAGGGATTGCCATACGATCTAATTATGTTATCATTGTTGAGAGAACTTGCACTAGTGAAAGTATGAACCCTAGGCCTTGTTTCCAAGCATTGCAATACCGTTTTCGCTCACTTTTGTTACTAGTTACCTTGCAGTTTTTATAATTTCAGATTACAAAAACCGATATCTACCATCCATATTGCACTTGTATCACCATCTCTTCGCCGAACTAGTGCACCTATACAATTTACCATTGTATTGGGTGTGTTGGGGACACAAGAGACTCTATGTTATTTGGTTGCAGGGTTGTTTGAGAGAGACCATATTCATCCTATGCCTCCCACAGATTGATAAACCTTAGGTCATCCACTTGAGGGAAATTTGCTACTGTCCTACTAAACTCTGCGCTTGGAGGCCCAGCACGAGTCTACAAGAAGAAGGTTGCGTAGTAGACATCACACCTACACACACCCAAGATCAATATGAAGATGTATAACGGGTTGTGATCATGACCATTACCATCACCGAGTTGCAGCGGAAGAAGAACGTGTCAACGTGGATAGTACTTGGAGTCCCTCGAACCGTTGATGAACGATCCCTCGTACCGCCCACGAACATTCCCTCGAACCGAAGACCGAAAGCACGGCCTCTCTACTTGATTGCAAGTGTGCAACCTTCACGATCCGGCAGCGCTTTGGCGTCCAGGCCTAATCATCGCTGGAGAATTAGGGGGAGGAGATTCGAACCACACTGGTCTTCTAATTATGAGGATTAGACGAACTAGACCGAGCTCTAATTAGTCAACTATGACAAACTAGAACTAGGACTAGATGAACTAGAGGAGGCTCCAAAACTTGTGTTTTCAATAGGGCACAAATCCTTAAATATATATAGGTTAGAGGGGTGCACCGACCAGGGGTGGAAGAGTTTGACTCCTCCCATACTCCAATTCGGCCACCTAGAAGTGAGGCGCCTCCCGACATGGGCCTTGGTGGCCCAAGTTGCCTTCCAACACTTGGCATTTTTAGGCCCGTTGATATTAAATTAAATATAAAGTGTTCTAAATTTTTTTGGACCATTTTATATAATTTAACATTCCCGGAAATATTTTCCATATATATATATATATAGGTAATACCCGGAATTACTCGATATTCACCGAAACCCTTCCGGTGACACCGAAACGCTTCTGGATCCTCTCGGGACAATACTGATATTAATGAAACAATTCCACAAATATGTTATCATCACTCCCGTCCAACTAACACTCAGCAGATCATGATTTCTCTAAGCTTGTGACCCCGTAGGTTCGATAACACATAGACATGACCAAAATCCCTTCATTCACTGACAGACAGCGGAACCGTGGGCGTCCATATCATTCCCTATGAGGACATGCATGATATTCGAGTGAACATTTGGTTATCGTGTGGTGTTCCCTTTGCTTCGCGATACTTCATAAAACCCGGGATGCATCGATATCCTCCTGAGTCATCACCATGCTCACCATACCATTATCCTCGTTACTGGTTTTGTTATTCTTTCTCGTTATTGTGTTCCGACATCCCCGTGACGTAGTCACCTGTGTCTGGCCAGATGATGTTGGATTCTGTCACACTGAGAGGGCCATAAGAATATCTCCCCATACTCGGAGGAGCAAATCCCAATCTCGAGCTATCTAGTCCGTTGTCAAACATTCTGACAAACCCGTAAGTTGTCGTTATGATCACCGTGTTACAGGTGCCATTGAGCAACCCCAAAGCCCACCGTACAGTAAGAAGTGACTACGATACTCTCATGGTCTAAGGAGCAAAATCACACGTAAACACTCCGTGTTATTACAATTAATTAGATATGATATTAACTCAATTCATATAACAAACAAGATTGTATCGATTCATTATGATCGTTCTTCCAACGTCATAATCTCAATGTTGTTTTAGGACTATCGTTACACTTAACAATATCCGAAGATCCGAAAAATGTGCTCACCAACAACACTTCAGCTAGTCCTAGAGGCAAGACTAGGAACCTTTTATTTTACCGTTTGTCATTCCACGCGTGCATATGAGTTTTCCACTGAATCGCATATTCCAGGATCATAGCAGTTATAACATAGAATATAAACTCTATAATTATGAATATGGAAATATAATAATACAAATATTATTGCCTCTAGGGCATATTTCCAACACGCCCGGCCAGGTACAATCCGCTACTGCTATTCTCACCATGTCCGGCAACTGTTCGATGATTCGCCAGAGCTAAAAAATGTTGTCCCTTCTTCTTTCAAGCAATGGATTCTGATTTGGAGTACATATACGAGCAGTATGTTGAGTCGTCGGTTGGCTCGTCAGACGAGGAGGAGTACTCTGATGAGACGATGATGATGCAGGCGGTCATTGGAGACGCGCGAAGGAGCATGTTCTCAGTTTCAAGGGCTCGATCAAGGGTCATCGAGTGCTCAACCACAACAGGGCGTGCGGCCATTTCACACTGATGGCCGACTACATTTCCACCGATACACTATTTGCTGACCATTTTCGTCAGTGATTTCGGATGCGCAAGATTGTCTTTGATCGTTTGTACCATGGCGTCCGGTCCTACGATGACTACTTCATACTGAAGAACGACACCATGGGAACGATTGGCTTCTCTGGTTACCAGAAGTCCACACCCACACTCCGGATGCTTGCATATGACACGGCCGCTGATTCGTGGGACGAGTACCTACCAATGTCTGAGAGCACATGCGGAGATGTGATGGTCAGGTTTTCAACTACCATGGTCGAGGTGTTCGGACCTCAATACCTAAGAGAACCAACTGTTGCAGACACCGAGAGGCTCTTGGCAATCTCAGAAGCAAGAGGGTGGCCAGGTTTGCTTGGATCTCTTGAATGCATGCATTGAAAATGGAAGACCTGTCTGAATGCTTTACAAACGCAATTTCAGGGTCATGTTAAGAAGCCCACCATCATTCTTGAAGAAGTTGCATCGCAAGATCTTTGAATTTGGCACGCTTTCTTTGCCATGCCCGGGTCTCACAATGACATCAATGTGCTGCAACGATTATCGTTGTTTGTTGGCCGCTGAAGGAAAAGCTCCTCCTTGCCACTATGTTGTCAATGGACATGAGTACAACATGGACTACTATCTGGTTGATGGTATCTATCCTCCATGGGCTACCTTTGTCAGCATCATCTCAAGCCCAGTTGGCCAGAAAAAGGCTCACTTTGCCCAAAGTCAAGAAGCAGCTAGATAGGATGTCGAGAGGGCATTTGGAGTTCTCCAGGCCTGTTTTGCAGTTGTTACTAGTTACCTTGCTGTTTTTATAATTTCAGATTACAAAAACCGATATCTACCATCCATATTGCACCTGTATCACCATCTCTTTGCCGAACTAGTGCACCTATACAATTTACCATTGTATTGGTGTGTTGGGGACACAAGAGACTCTTTGTTATTTGGTTGCAAGGTTGTTTGAGAGAGACCATCTTCATCCTATGCCTCCCATGGATTGATAAACCTTAGGCCATCCACTTGAGAGAAATTTTCTACGGTCCTACAATACAAAACTTTGCGCTTGGAGGCCCAACACGAGTCTACCAGAAGAAGGTTGCGCAGTGGGCATCAAGCTATTTTCTAGCGTTGTTGCCTGGGAGGTTAGTGCTTGAAGTTATATCTTTAGATCTTGCAATTGAATATTTTAGTTTCTTGTTTTATCACTAGTTTAGTGTATAAAAGAAAACTACAAAAAAAGGATTTGAGGTTGCCTCATATGCTTCATCTTTTTAATGTCTTTCGTGAAAATGATGGAAATGAAAATTGTGCTCAATTGTTAGAAGAAGAAGTCAATAAAATGTTTGTCACTAAATCTTTGAATAATGATCATGATTGCAATGTTGTTAGTATGAATTCTTTGAATATCCATGATGCTAATAATATGCAAAGCCACAAGCTTGGGGATGCTATGTTTGATGAAGATGATATTTTTCGTCCCCCAAGTTTTTATGAGAAAATTTATTATGATGATAGAATGCCTCCAATTTATGATGATTATATTGGTGAAAGTGGATTTGGAGAGGTCATGACTTTATTTAGTGATGAATCCACTATTTCGGAAGAGGTTCCAATCGATTTTGACAACAAAGTTGCTACCTATGATGATTATTGTGATGACATGTATGCTATAAAGAATAATGATAACCATGAAACTTGTCATCTTGACTTTAATTTTCAATTGGATTATGCCTCACATGATAGTTATTTTGTTGAGTTTACTCCCACTATTCCGAATGAGAAGAATCTTGCTTATGTGGAGAGTAGTAAAAATTCAATGTTTGTGGATCATGGAAAGAATGCTTTGTCTGATAGATATATTGTTGAATTCATTCATGATGCTACTGAAAATTATTATGAAGGAGGAACATATGCTTCTAGGAGTTGCAAGAATATCAAGTTTCCTCTCTATGTGTTGAAAGTCTTGAAGTTATGCTTGTTTTGCCTTCCTATGCTAGTTGATTCTAGTTCCCATAAATTGTTTGCTCACAAAATCCCTATGCATATGAAGTGGGTTAGGCTTAAATGTTCTTGTCGTATGCTTCATGGTGCTCCCATTATGTTTCAATTCTTATCTTTTATGTGAGCATCATTGACATCATCATGCCAAATTAAAAAGGCATTAAAGAAAGGTGCTTGTTGGGAGACAACCCAATAGTTACCCCTACTGTTTTTGTATGTTAACATGATTATGCTACTGTAGTAATCATGTTTAATAGCTTTTGTTTGAATAAAGTGCCAAGTAAAGCCTTTGGGATAGTGTGGATGATAGTTGATTTGATCTTGCTGAAAAACAGAAACTTTTGCGCCCAGTAAAATAATTTTCAAAAATCACAGAAGCGTGCTTTTGATCTAAATGTTTTACACAAGATTGATTTACAAATTGCCCAGGTTGTCCTAATTGTTCAGAATTTTTGGAGTTACATAAGTATACGAAGTTTCTAGATTACTACATACTGGTCCGTTTTTGACAGATTCTGTTTTCGATGCATAGTTTGCTTGTTTTCTAGTTTCTATGGATTATATTGCTTAATATAAATTGTAGAAATGATAGGGTACAGTAGGCATCATGTGATAAAAATTATGAATCTTTTCTTGACAGTACCAAAGTGAATGATTTGTTTTATTATACTAACGGAGCTTACGAGTTTTCTGTTGAGTTTTGTGTTGTGAAGTTTTCATGTTTTGGGTAAAGTTTTGATGGACTACGGAATAAAGAGTGGCAAGAGCCTAAGCTTGGGGATGCCCAAGGCAACCCAAGGTAATATTCAAGGACAACCAAGAGCCTAAGCTTGGGGATGCCCCGGATGGCATCCCCTCTTTCGTCTTTGTTCATCGGTAACCTTACTTGGAGCAATATTTTTATTCACCACATGATATGTGTTTTGCTTGGAGCGTCATTTTCTTTTATTTTGTTTTTATTGCTGTTTGAATAATATCCCAAGATATGATATTCTTAAATGTTAGAGATACTTCACATAGTTACACAATTATTTGACTACTGACTGATCTTCACTTATATATTTGGGAGTAGTTTGTCATTTGCTCTAGTGCTTCACTTATATCTTTTTAGAGCACGACGGTAGTTTTATTTTGTAGAAATTGATGAACTCTCATGCTTCACTTATATTATTTTGAGAGTCTCTGTCAGGACCCTGATTCTAGGTCACACCGATCTAGCATGTAACACCTCATATCACTTTGCGGCCTCACGCACAGTATTCCCATGGGTGTCGCCTTACCTGGCCCGGGACCGTTTGCGCTTTTTGGCTCATGTATACGATGGTGTCGCTAGCATCCATATGACAGAGAACCCGGGCCGACATGGCTAGTCGTGAACCCAAAGTGGCACTAACTTATGGGGACAGGCATACATGAAACAACATCGAGCATGTCGGTCAGCAGCTGGGCTAACAGGACTCCGGGAACCCGGGATGTAGCAGGCTAGCAGGACTCCGGCTGTCACCGTGTGACATTTCCCCGAAGGGACAGACACAGGAACGAAGTGAATCACATGCCGGCTAGTCTAAGTGTTCCGGAGCAGTAGTGCTGGGCTAACAGGACTCCGGTAAACCGGGCTGTAGCGGACTACCAAGGCTCAGTGGAAGCACCAGACTACATTTCCCCATAAGAGAGGCTACGAAGGATAAACAACTAGATTGTTGGATCCCACACATACCAAGCATTTCAATCATACACACAATATGCTCGATATATGTAAATACAACATGACATCACAACAAGACTCTATGACTTAGAGTATTTATTCATTAGGCTCCGGGGAGCCAAGTATTACAAGCCTGGGTCTCATGACCCAACATACAGAGCATACAAGCAACAAGCGGAAGCATAAACATGTCTGAGTACAGACAACTACAAATGTAAAGGCTGAGAAGCCTGACTATCTACAAGAACCTCCCAAGGGTACAAGATTGTAGCTGAGGTAACAAGCTAAACGTCGAAGTCCACACGGAACTACTAGTGAGACTGAAGTCTCTCTGCAAAACATAAAATAGGCAAACGTGAGTACAAATGTACCCAGCAAGACTTACATCAGAACTAGCTACATATGCATCGGTATCAATAAAAGGGGTGGTGCAGTTTAACTGCAGCAAGCCAGCTTTGACTCAGTGGCTATCCTGAACTACGACTGCAAGTAACTCTTTTCAGGTGGCGCACACGAGTCCACATATTCACCATATCAATACACCACTATGGATCCACTCCCGTCTACCTACGAGAACGCCATCCATAGCACTCACGCTTATCCTGCGAGTTTTAGAGTATCCACTTCAAGTTATCTATGAACTGTACAGTCAACCCAGAAGTCCTTTACCGCGGACACGGCTATTCGAATAGATCATTTATAACCCTGCAGGGGTGTACTTCTTCACACATGTTTCCACCACTTAGCATCTGCACACGACATGTGCTCGGCAGACTTCAAGAGAAAGCCGACGTGGGTGTAGACCACGACCTGACTAACCACACAAGTCTCTAGTCCAGGTTTATCGCCTATTCGGGTTCCATCCGCGAGGAGATCCGGCCGGGGTTTCGCTCACAGCCCCAAACAATGTGTGCAGGGTTCCCGAGACACCAAACAGGTGCCCGGTACACCGTGCCACGGTGTATCTACCGCATCATAGCCCACCCCTAGGGTCAGCGCTACGCACGGCCTCCAACACATATCCTACAAACACCAGAAACTAGTTGCAACTCCTGGACAGAGGTTAATAAGTCGAGCAGGGTCATATTTCAGGGCCCAACGTGTGGTAGTAGCTGTTCATGGATCACAAACACAGAACTCAGTTCCTGAGGATGGTTTCAATGAGACAACCCACCATGTACTCCTACATGGCCTCTCACCGCTACCTTTACCAAATCGTGTTCACCACTTAGCTCACACACAGTAGGACATGTTCATCACCATTCCAATTCATCCCCAATGAATCAGACCTGACTCAACTCTAAGTAGTAGTAGGCATGACAAACAAGCATGAATGAGTAGGCACATCAGGGCTCAAACAACTCCTACTCATGCTAGTGGTTTCATCTATTTACTGTGGCAATGGCAGGTCATGCAGAGGAAAGGGGTTCAACTACCGCAGCATGTAACAGTTGAGTCAATGTTGTCCTAATGCAGTAAAAGAGAGCAGAAGCGAGAGAGTGGGATTGTATCGGAATGAACAAGGGGGTTTTGCTTGCCTGGCACTTCTGAAGATAGCATTGAGTCTTCATCAGTGTCAACGATCACAACGTCGGGACAACGTCTACCGAAGGGGAACAACACCGGCAAACAAAGAAGAAACACGATCAATGCAATGCACAATATGATGCATGATCATGACATGGCAATATGTTGTGATTTGAGCTAATGCAGCTAGTAACAGAAGGGTTTGGGTTGATTTGAACTCAAGGTTCAAATTCAAATTCAAACTATGAATTTCCAAAGTGCATAAGCATGTTTTGATCTATACAGCAAGGTTAAATTGCTTTAACATGCATGAAACCAGTACCAATGGATAGATTGGATTTTTTTTGATAATTTTTAATATATAAATTATTTCATTTGGAGTTATAGATTATTTTCTATGAATTTTGAAGTTTTAAACATTTTCTGGAATTTTCAGATTTGTTTCTAAATGAGAAAATGCCAGGAAATGTGTTTATGACGTCAGCAGTGTGTCATAGTGACCTCAGTGGTCAACCACGGTCAACCAGGTCAAACCTGATGACAGGGACCCACACCTCAGTGTCTCAGACTGGCTTGGGTCACTGACGGGTGGGGCCGGTCAAGGGCCACGTCAGCAAGGTCAACCCTGGCACGTGGGCCCACTGTGTTTAACTAAAACTAAACATGATTTAATCTGTGTGGTTAAATATGGGCGTGGGGCCCACCTGTCTGTGTCACTATGGTTAATTAACTAGCCCATTAGGGCCTAATTAAGCCGGCCACGTCGGCGATTAACGCCGGGGCTAACCCAGGCACGGCGGCGTTCGCCGTTCCGGCGATTCTGGCGACGGGAGCGAGCGGGGCTGATCCCGTTTTAACGGCCGCGACATGGTGCGTCCAACGGCGGCTGCGGCTGGAGCTGTGGTGGCCGGGGCGACGACTACGGCGGCCTTGGCGGCGGCCGGAACTCGGGCCAGCGCGGGCGCGGGGCTACGCTTGGCTAGCGAGCGAGATGAGAGGCTGGGCGGGCTCCTGGGAGCTCCACGAGCCCAGGGCCGTGCACAGACGTGAGGTCGGTGACCTACCACGACGACGGCGACAAACACGGCGGCCGGAGCTTGCGGGTAGGACGGCGAGGTCAGATAGCGGACGAGCGCGACCAAGGGAGTACGGGGAAACGACGACGGAGCTCACTGGGGGTCGATGCGTAGATCAGTGGGATCGGGTACGACAGGAGGGGGGCGAATCGACGAACGGCGTCCGGCGGGTACCGAGGTTGAAGATGACCAGATGGTAGCGATGCAGGGCCTCCGGCGAAGCGTGGCTCACTGAGGAGGTCGAGGGCGTCGCCACGGAGGTCTTGGACAGCACAGGGAGGCAAGGGGAACACGGTGGCTGCGTCTACGGCGAGCGGAGGCGACGGCCTCCTCTCGGTGAGCACAGAAGCGAGCGGGGGAGGGGATGAGGACGAGCGGGAGTGGGTGAGAGAGTCCGGGGTGATGCGTGGCGTCATCCAGACGCGTCGGGGCAGCGGCGGGAAGCAGGAGGTGGCGGGGCGCGTGCGTGCGCGCCGCGGGCACACGCCCGTTCTCCTGGCAGAGAAGGAAGACAACAGGAAGGAGGAGGTGGGCTGGGCTGGCTTCTCTCCTGGGCCAGGTGGGTGGCCTGCTCAGGTGAGCTCTCTCTGTCTCTCCTTTTTATTTGTTCTATTTTTCTATTTTTGTTATTTTGTTTCTATCTAGTTTATTAACCAAATCATTTTAATAAAGCCTGAAAATAATTGTGGGCATTAACTGAATTATTACAGAGGCCCTTAACTATTTTGAGAATTGTTCGAGCATTTAAAAATATTAATAGTATTTAAATGCCCCAATTCAAATACAATATGGTTTATTCAAAAATCCAAAAATGTCCCTGAAAAATATGCATCATCTCTGGATATGGTTTTCACCCTTTTCCATAAATCATGAACATTTTTGCAGACCAATTTGGTTCATTGAAAATATTTTGAAGTTGAACCAATTTGCATTGTTTTGGTGCTAGGGGTTTGATCAATCCCCACTGCAAGTTTTAAAAGAAATTTAGATATGATGCAACAACCAAGCTAGTCCAAGTGCATAGCAAGGCTAGGGATGTTACAACTCACCCCCACTAAACAAGAATCTCGTCCCGATATTCAAGACGTGAGGTAAGAGGAAAGGGGGTCACAAAACTATCACAATCTCCATGATCCATTTGCCCTTCTCAAAGATGTTGATTCATTGGTTCAAATTGATCTTGGCGTCTTTGCTTTCGAGATCTTTATCCAACACGATGACGACAAAGAAAAACTCTATAGAAAACGATCTCCTCGAAGATCGAACACTCAAGATCAATTCACGGAGTGAGACGTAAGAACACCACTTGAGTTGATACACAAAACACACACTAGGGGCAACGGAAGAAGTACATGACGGAGGTACATTGGCAAGCAACAATTCCACGTCTAAGTAAGATGGTGCATGGTTTCAAGATAGCGATGAAATAATTACAATGACTTCATAACGGGGCACCTTAGAAGAGGTAACTCGTAGAATTATTCCCTTAAGTGGCAAAATAATTTCTTTTGATACAAAGATCATTGAAACTCTTCATACCAGCCTAAGGCAATCTACAAACGTTCGTTGACAGAGTTCGAGGGAACGACATACTCAGGCTAGAATGGATGATGTGGACTAACTTGTTGAAGACAACACGATGGATGATTTCTGCTTATCATCGGGGAAGGATAGGGCCCAGGTAAGTCCACTTTTGAAGATGATCCTGGATGACAAATACCGAGAAGGCAGACCATAGAAAAATGGCACAGAGGCGGGTGCAAGCTGGGAATAGAATGCAATTGTTGGGAATGTTCCGACCATCATATCTGCCTGAGATTCGGATCTGGTTGGTAACAGGATATTTCAGACATCATGTCTGGAAAAGAAAGTTTGCATAACAAATCAACAAGAAGATGTTGCGAGATTCTCGGGAAATGAACTGCAATAGCAAGCTCCAAAACATGAGCTGGTTCTGCTACACACATGTGAACACGCTGTCCCAGACAAGCATGACCACACAGTAGTCTTACAACGAAACACTACCGAGTTCAGGTGGGGAACCATCGTCGAGGATATCGAAGTCTTGTGCATTACCATGGATTAGCACTTAAATCCTTCTCCTAGAACAAATCAGTCAGTGGCTTGGTGTGCTAGGGAATACATATGGAGTGGAGGTAAATAATCTACCAAACCATAGAATACATTCGCACATGCATAACTGACCTGGGATGGTACCAGAGGAAACAAAAACAATCTTTCTCGAACTCACGGCGGCAACTTGCACCAAATGCACATGAATTCGAGGAAGTCACTTGTTCCATCCAAGCATAAGCTTCATGAACGGAACACGAAGGCATTGCTTACAAAGTTTTCAACACTAGGTTGATGTTCAACATGAATCATGGGGGAGACAAAATGCTGCTGATGGGCTCAACAGCAACTCATCGGAATTTCCATATCACTGGACTTCCACCATCATGTGAACACGGTGATAGCATTGGTCAGACCAAAAGATGTAATGGTGTATGCTCGAGAGATCAACCACGAGTAAGACAACATTACGAACATCGTTGGTTCTGATTTGACTTGACGATAGCCCATACTCAAGTCAAAGTTTTGACAAGGCAATAGATCCAACAACTGATCACGAGGACCAATCGATGGAGATATCATCTTTCTTCAACACACACACACACACACACACACACAAAGATATCCCTTAACATGAACTAAGTCAGACAAGCTTTTATCTTCCAACTCTCCAGTTGTTGTTCAGCTTAACCAACTAGCTCAGGGGTATCCAACATGGATTCTTGGAGAAGGGGTGGTTTATAAGAAAACCAACTTGATCACGAGCTCAACTTAGCGGTCAGGTGTCAACCTGGTAATACTTCCGAGGAGATATTCGGAAAATCACGAGCCACCAATATGTTAGTAAGCTCGAGATCAATCTTGCCTTTCAGGGCAAGACGATATGATCAAGGGAGCGAGGGATTGACACAATCCTAACTCTTTGATCGAAGAGTGCACCAGGAAATATGGACTAGGTAGCATGATCAATCTTTGGATGGTGATTCCGTAACCAGCACGCTAAGAATGAAATTATCGTCCATTAACTACCAAGCAACACAGCTGCTAGGGGTATTGATTTCACACATCACGATTCACTTGTCGGCATACCGGTTGCAATAACGCAGGGACCGAGGAATGAATAATGATGGCGATGAGTATCACTGCAACAAGAATTCATAAGAGGTGGTGCAATTCTTGTGATATTATTGACAAAAGAGGGTAATACTCCAGGGTAGAACAAAATCAAAAGCTGGGTTGCATTTTGATCTGCGAAATACAACTGCTTTGACCCAATCCTGGATATGAATGAGGTACTGGAGTTTATTTCTCCTAGTCATTCTGAAATAGAACGGCTCGACGGACCACAAAGATAATAGACACTGACGAACACGATGGCACAGCTATTCCTGACAATCACTTGATAGATGGAGGTTAGGATACAACTAAAGAGGGACAACTCAAAGGAACATATGTTTTTCTGAGTTGTGGATGCATAGATTAGTATGTCGAGCGAAGCTCAACATTTCTTCCGGATAACCCATGCGGAAAGGGTAGAACTGGCAGATTCACAATATAGAATGGAGAACTCATCAAGAGCACTCTGGTCGTGACCTTTTGGTTCAAAAGAACTTCTGCCATGATGGTTCATGGTATTGGAAGAATGAGATACCACGGACCTCGAGGACTATCGCAAAGGCTACTAATATCCTAAAGGAACTAGCAAACACTTATCCAGATGAGGTAAGTAGGATGAATCTTGGGCTCAAGAACCCAGAAATAGAATGCCTACTAACTAAATGGCATCACGGGATGCTTTCAAGAATGGTGGCCAGAATCATCACACTGGGAACACAAAACATGGCTAGATTACTAGGTGACTCCCTCTAAGACACCTATGGTCATAATAAGCTCCAACATATATGTCGAGGCAACGAAGTACCTCAACTCGACGATTAGTGTCGTTAATCTGGCCCAAGGGAACATTGAGAACGGAAAGAAGGGATTTGCAAATGCATCAGACTATTTGGAAACCTGGGATGACTCGGACAGCATAACGACTGTAAATGCTCAAAAATATTTGAGACATCCTGCAAAAATGGTGGCATTACCACTCAACATCACAATATCAAGGTTCCGAAATCAACTGTCAACACACAGAAATAGTAGGAACTGAACTGAGGCCTGAATTCATCAAACTTACAAGTCTACGGATTAGTAACACGTGATCCTGATAGAAAGAAGAGAAAGCCTAGTTCCTTATACCCGTAGAAAGATAAGATGACTCGGATCAGAAGGGCATAAGGTATAAGAAGTAAAAAGAGCCTTACGTTCCCTTCCACAATCAATTCCCTTACATAACTAAAGAATTTCTAGACTCAACTTCGACTAGTTTGGCTTGGTAATCCTACAGGCAGTCAGGCTCTGATACCAAAGCTGTCAGGACCCCGATTCTAAGTCACACTAATCTAGCATGTAACACCTCATATCACTTTGCGGCCTCACGCACGGTATTCCCACGGGTGTCGCCTTACCTGGCCCGGGACCATTTGCGCCATTTGGCTCACGTATATGATGGTGTCGCTAGCATCCATATGACAAAGTACCCGGGCCGACATGGCTAGTTGTGAACCCAAAGTGGCACTAACTTACGGGGACAGGCATACATGAAACAACATCGAGCATGTCGGTCAGCAGCGTGTGAATCCGGGCTGTAGCAACTGAGCTAACAGGACTCCGGGAACCCGAGCTGTAGCAGGCTAGCAGGACTCCGGCTGTCACCGCATGACATTTCCCCAAAGGGACAGACATAGGAACGAAGTGAATCACATGCCGGCCAGTCTAAGTGTTCTGGAGCAGTAGTGCTGGGCTAACAGGACTCCGGTAAACCGGGCTGTAGCGGACTACCAAGGCTCAGTGGAAGCACCAGACTACATTTCCCCATAAGAGAGGCTACCAAGGATAAACAACTAGATTGTCAGATCCCACACATACCAAGCATTTCAATCATACACACAATATGCTCGATATGTGTAAATACAACATGGCATCACAACAAGACTCTATGACTCAGAGTATTTATTCATTAGGCTCCGAGGAGCCAAGTATTACAAGCATGGGTCTCATGACCCAACATACAGAGCATACAAGCAACAAGCGGAAGCATAAACATGTCTGAGTACAGACAACTACAAATGAAAAGGCTGAGAAGCCTGACTATCTACAAGACCCTCCCAAGGGTACAAGATCGTAGCTGAGGTAACAAGCTAAACGTCGAAGTCCACACGGAACTACTAGTGAGACTGAAGTCTCTCTGCAAAACATAAAATAGGCAAACATGAGTACAAATGTACCCAGCAAGACTTACATCAGAACTAGCTACATATGCATCGGTATCAATAAAAGGGGTGGTGGAGTTTAACTGCAGCAAGCCAGCTTTGACTCAGTGGCTATCCTGAACTACGACTGCAAGTAACTCTTTTCAGGTGGCGCACACGAGTCCACATATTCACCATATCAATACACCACTATGAATCCGCTCCCATCTACCTACGAGAACGCCTTCCATAGCACTCACGCTTATCCTGCGAGTTTTAGAGTATCCACTTCAAGTTATCTATGAACTGTACAGTTAACCCAGAAGTCCTTTACCGCGGACGCGGCTATTCGAATAGATCATTTATAACCCTGCAGGGGTGTACTTCTTCACACATGTTTCCACCACTTAGCGTTTGCACACGACATGTGCTCGGCAGACTTCAAGCGAAAGCCGACGTGGGTGTAGACCACGACCTGACTAACCACACAAGTCTCTAGTCCAGGTTTATCGCCTATTCGGGTTCCAACCGCGAGGAGATCCGGCCGGGGTTTCGCTCACAGCCCCAAACGATGTGTACAGGGTTCCCGAGACACCAAACGGGCGCCCGGTACACCGTGGCACGGTGTATCTACCGCATCATAGCCCACCCCTAGGGTCAGCGCTACGCACGGCCTCCAACACATATCCTACAAACACCAGAAACTAGTTGCAACTCCTGGACAGAGGACAGGGGCGGTTAATAAGTCGAGCGGGGTCATATTTCAGGGCCCAACGTGTGGTAGTAGTTGTTCATGGATCACAAACACAGAACTCAGTTCCTGAGGACGGTTTCAATGAGACAACCCACCATGTACTCCTACATGGCCTCTCACCGCTACCTTTACCAAATCGTGTTCACCACTTAGCTCACACATAGTAAGACATGTTCATCACCATTCCAATTCATCCCCGATGAATCAGACCTGACTCAACTCTAAGCAGTAGTAGGCATGAAAAACAAGCATGAATGAGTAGGCACATCAGGGCTCAAACAACTCCTACTCATGCTAGTGGGTTTCATCTATTTACTGTGGCAATGTAACAGTTGAGTCATTGTTGTCCTAATGCAGTAAAAGAGAGCAGAAGCGAGAGAGTGGGATTGTATCGGAATGAACAAGGGGGTTTTGCTTGCCTGGCACTTCTGAAGATAGCATTGAGTCTTCATCAGTGTCAATGATCACAACGTCGGGACAACGTCTACCGAAGGGGAACAACACCGGCAAATAGAGAAGAAACATGATCAATGCAATGCACAATATGATGCATGATCATGACATGGCAATATGCTGTGATTTGAGCTAGTGCAGCTAGTAACAGAAGGGTTTGGGTTGATTTGAACTCAAGGTTCAAATTCAAATTCAAACTATGAATTTCCAAAGTGCATAAACATGTTTTGATCCATACAGCAAGGTTAAGTTGCTTTAACATGCATGAAACCAGTACCAATGGATAGATTGGATTTTTCTGATAATTTTTCATATATAAATTATTTCATTTGGAGTTATAGATTATTTTCTATGAATTTTTGAAGTTTTAAACATTTTCTGGAATTTTCAGATTTTTTTCTAAATAAGAAAATGCCAGGAAATGTGTTTATGATGTCAGCAGTGTGTCATAGTGACCTCAGCGATCAACCACGGTCAACCAGGTCAAACCTGACGACAGGGACCCACACCTCGGTGTCTCGGGCTGGCTTGGGTCACTGACGTGTGGGGCCGGTCAAGGGCCACGTCAGCAAGGTCAACCCTGACACGTGGGGCCACTGTGTTTAACTAAAACTAAACATGATTTAATCTGTGTGGTTAAATATGGGCATGGAGCCCACCTGTCTGTGTCACTATGGTTAATTAACTAGCCCATTAGGGCCTAATTAAGCCGGCCACGTCGGCGGTTAACGCCGGGGCTAACCCAGGCACGGCGGTGTTCGCCGTTCCGGCGATTCCGGCGACGGGAGCGAACGGGGCTGATCCCGTTGGAATGGCCACGATGCAGTGCGTCCAACGGTGGCTGCGGCTGGAGCTGTGGTGGCCGGGGGCGACGACTACGGCGGCCGGAACTCGGGCCAGCGCGGGCACGGGGCTACGCTTGGCTAGCGAGCGAGCTGAGAGGCTGGGCGGGCTCCTGGGAGCTCCACGAGCCCAGGGCCATGCTCGAACGCGAGGTCGGTGACCTACCACGACGGCGGCGACAAACGCGGCTGCCGGAGCTTGCGGGCAGGACGGCGAGGTCAGATAGCGGACGAGCGCGACCAGGGGAGTAGTGGGAAACGACGACGGAGCTCACTGGGGGTCGATGCGCAGATCAGTGGGCTCGAGGACGACCGGAGGGGGGGCGAATCGACAAACGGCGTCCGGCGGGTACCGAGGTTGAAGACGACCAGATGGAAGCGATGCAGGGCCTCCGGCGAAGCATGGCTCAGTGAGGAGGTCGAGGGCATCGCGGCGGAGGTCTTGGACAGCACGGGGAGGCAAGGGGAACATGGTGGCTGCGTCTACGGCGAGCGGCGGCGACGGCCTCCTCTCGGTGAGCACAGAAGCGAGCGGGGGAGGGGATGAGGACGAGCGGGAGTGGGTGAGAGAGTCCGGGGTGATGCGTGGCGTCATCCAGATGCGTAAGGGCAGCGGCGGGAAGCAGGAGGTGGCGGGGCGCGTGCGTGCGCGCCGCGGGCACACGCCCGTCCTCCTGGCAGAGAAGGAAGACGACAGGAAGGAGGAGGTGGGCTGGGCCGGCTTCTCTCCTGGGCCAGGTGGGTGGGCTGCTCAGGTGAGCTCTCTCTCTCCTTTTTATTTGTTCTGTTTTTTCTATTTTTGTTATTTTGTTTCGATCTAGTTTATAAACCAAATCATTTTAATAAATCCTGAAAATAATTGTGGTCATTAACTAAATTATTACAGAGGCCCCTAACTATTTTCAGAATTGTTGGAGCATTTAAAAATATTAATAGTATTTAAATGCCCCAATTCAAATACAATATGGTTTATTCAAAAATCCAAAAATGTCCTGGAAAAATATGCATCATCTCTGGATATGGTTTTTGCCCTTTTCCATAAATCATGAACATTTTTTCAAACCAATTTGGTCCATTGAAAATATTTTGAAGTTGAACCTATTTGCATTGTTTTGGTGCTAGGGGTTTGATCAATCCCCACTTCAAGTTTTAAAAGAAATTTAGACATGATGCAACAACCAAGCTAGTCCAAGTGCATAGCAAGGCTAGGGATGTTACAGTCTCTAAACGGCATGGTAATTGCTTTGGTTATGAATTTAGTCCTAATATGATAGGCATCCAAGAGGGATATAATAAAAACTTTCATATAAAGTGCATTGAATACTATGAGATGTTTGATTCCTTATGATCGTTTTGAGATATAAAGATGGTGATATTAGAGTCATGCTAGTGAGTAATTGTGGATTGGTAGAAATACTTGTGTTAAAGTTTATGATCACCGTAGCATGCACGTATGGTGAACCGTTATGTGATGAAGTCGGAGCATGATTTATTTATTGATTGTCTCCCTTATGAGTGGCGATCGGGGACGAGCGATGGTCTTTTCCTACCAACCTATCCCCCTAGGAGCATGCGCGTAGTATTCTTTTGACAACTAATAGATTTTTGCAATAAGTATGTGAGTTCTTTATGACTAATGATGAGTCCATGGATTATACGCACTCTCACCCTTCCACCATTGCTAGCCTCTCTAGTACCGCGCAACTTTCGTCGGTACCATACACCCACCATATACCTTCCTCAAAACAGCCACCATACCTACCTATTATGGCATTTCCATAGCCATTCCGAGATATATTGTGATGCAACTTTCCACCGTTCTGTTTATTATGACACGTTCCATCATTGTCATATTGCTTTGCATGATCATGTAGTTGACATCGTATTTGTGGCAAAGCCACCATTCATAATTCTTTCATACATGTCACTCTTGAGTCATTGCACATCCGGGTACACCGCCGGAGGCATTCATATAGAGTCATATTTTGTTCTAAGTATCGAGTTGTAATTCTTGAGTTGTAAGTAAATAAAAGTGTGATGATATTCATTATTAGTGCTATGTCCATGGCTCACGCTCATGTATTGCGTGAAAGTTGAAAAGGTTTGAGAACATCAAAAGTATGAATCAATTGCTTGGCTTGTCATCGGGGTTGTGCATGATTTAAATACTTTGTGTGATGAAGATGGAGCATAGCCAGACTATATGATTTTGTAGGGATAGCTTTCTTTGGCCATGGTATTTTGAGAAGACATGATTCCTTTATTAGTATGCTTGAAGTATTATTGTTTTTATGTCAATATTAAACTTTTGTTTTGAATCTTATGGATCTGAATATTCTTGCCACAATAGAGAAGATTACATTGATAAATATGTTAGGTAGCATTCCACATCAAAAATTCTATTTTAATCATTTACCTACTCGAGGACGAGCAGAAATTAAGCTTGGGGATGCTTGATACGTCTCCAACGTATCTACAATTTTTGATTGTTCCATGCTATTATATTATCTATCTTGGATGTTTCATATGCATTTATATGATTTTTGGGACTAACCTATTAACCTAGAGCCCAGTGCCAGTTTCTGTTTTTTCCTTGTTTTTGAGTTTCGCAGAAAAGGAATATCAAGCGGAGTCCAAATGAGCTGAAAATTTATGGTGATTTTTTATGGACTAGAAGAAGCCCCCGAAGTAAAAGAGTTGGGCCAGAAGAGCCACAAGGCCTCCACAAGGGTGGAGGGCGCTCCCTACCCCCTGGGGGCGCCATCCGGTCTTGTGGGCTCCTCGTGGACCCCCTGACTTGTTCTCAACGCCAAAAATTCCTATAAATACCAAAACCCCCAGAAATAAACCTAGATCGGGAGTTCTGCCACCACGAGCCTCTGTAGCCACGAAAAACCAATCGGGAGCCCGTTCCGGCACCCTGCCGGAGGGGGAAACCATCACCAGTGGCGATCTTCATCATCCCGGCGGTCTCCATGACGAGGAGGGAGTAGTTCACCCTCGGGGCTGAGGGTATGTACCTGTACCTATGTGTTTGATCTCTCTCTCTCTCTCGTGTTCTTGATTTGGCATGATCTTGATGTACCGCGAGCTTTGTTACTATAGTTGAATCATATGGTGTTTCTACCCCTCTACCTTCTTGTGATGAATTGAGTTTTACCTTTGAGGTTTCACTATTATCGGATTGAATACTATTATGGATTTGAGAACACTTGATGTATGTCCTGCGTCGGATACCCGTGGTGACAATGGTGTATTCTATTGATTCACTTGATGTATGTTTTGGCAGTCAACTCGCGGATTCCCGTGGTGACATTAATTGGGGTAATCTATGCATAGGGGTTGATGCACGTTTTCGTCCTTGTTTCTCTGGCAGAAATCTTGGGGCACTCTTTGAGGTTCTTTGTGTTGGATTGAATATTATGAATCTGAAGTTGTTTGATGCATATCGTATAATTGACCCACGGATACTTGTGGTGACATTGGAGTATCTAGGTGACATTAGGGTTGATTGATGTGTCTCATATGGTGTTATTTTACTACAAACTCTAGGGTTGCTTGTGACACTTATAGAATAGCTCAATGGATTGATCGGAAAGAATAACTTTGAGGTGGTTTCGTACCCTACAAGCAATTTCATCTTATGTTCTCCGCGATACGAACTTTGAAGTGAATTTTGTTGCATGTTGAGGGATTGCCATACGATCTAATTATGTTATCATTGTTGAGAGAACTTGCACTAGTGAAAGTATGAACCCTAGGCCTTGTTTCCAAGCATTGCAATACCGTTTTCGCTCACTTTTGTTACTAGTTACCTTGCAGTTTTTATAATTTCAGATTACAAAAACCGATATCTACCAACCATATTGCACTTGTATCACCATCTCTTCGCCGAACTAGTGCACCTATACAATTTACCATTGTATTGGGTGTGTTGGGGACACAAGAGACTCTTTGTTATTTGGTTGCAGGGTTGTTTGAGAGAGACCATATTCATCCTACGCCTCCCACAGATTGATAAACCTTAGGTCATCCACTTGAGGGAAATTTGCTACTGTCCTACAAAACTCTGCGCTTGGAGGCCCAGCACGAGTCTACAAGAAGAAGGTTGCGTAGTAGACATCACACCTACACACACCCAAGATCAATATGAAGATGTATAACAGGTTGTGATCATGACCATTACCATCACCGAGTTGCAGCGGAAGAAGAACGTGTCAGCGTGGATAGTACTTGGAGTCCCTCGAACCGTTGATGAACGATCCCTCGTACCGCCCACGAACATTCCCTCGAACCGAAGACCGAAAGCACGGCCTCTCTACTTGATTGCAAGTGTGCAACCTTCAAGATCCGGCAGCGCTTTGGCGTCCAGAGCTAATCATCGCTGGAGAATTAGGGGGAGGAGATTCGAACCACACTGGTCTTCTAATTATGAGGATTAGACGAACTAGACCGAGCTCTAATTAGTCAACTATGACAAACTAGAACTAGGACTAGATGAACTAGAGGAGGCTCCAAAACTTGTGTGTTCAATAGGGCACAAATCCTTAAATATATATAGGATAGAGGGGTGCACCGACCAGGGGTGGAAGAGTTCGACTCCTCCCCTACTCCAATTCGGCCTCCTAGAAGTGAGGCGCCTCCCGACATGGGCCTTGGTGGCCCAAGTTGCCTTCCAACACTTGGCATTTTTAGGCCCGTTGATATTAAATTAAATATAAAGTGTTCTAAAAAAATTTGGACCATTTTATATAATTTAACATTCCCGGAAATATTTTCCATATATATATATATATATATCGGTAATACCCGGAATTACTCGATATTCACCGAAACCCTTCCGGTGACACCGAAACGCTTCCGGATCCTCTCGGGACAATACTGATATTAATGAAACAATTCCACAAATATGTTATCATCACTCCCGTCCAACTAACACTCAACAGATCATGATTTCTCTAAGCTTGTGACCCCGTAGGTTCGATAACTCATAGACATGAACAAAATCCCTTCATTCACTGACAGACAGCGGAACCGTGGGCGTCCATATCATTCCCTATGAGGACATGCATGATATTCGAGTGAACATTTGGTTATCGTGTGGTGTTCCCTTTGCTTCGCGATACTTCATAAAACCCGGGATGCATCGATATCCTCCTGAGTCATCACCATGCTCACCATACCATTATCCTCGTTACTGGTTTTGTTATTCTTTCTCGTTATTGTGTTCCGACATCCCCGTGACGTAGTCACCTGTGTCTGGCCAGATGATGTTGGATTCTGTTACACTGAGAGGGCCATAAGAATATCTCCCCATACTCGGAGGAGCAAATCCCAATCTCGAGCTATCTAGTCCGTTGTCAAACATTCTGACGAACCCGTAAGTTGTCGTTATGATCACCGTGTTACAGGTGCCATTGAGCAACCCCAAAGCCCACCGTACAGTAAGAAGTGACTACGATACTCTCATGGTCTAAGGAGCAAAATCACACGTAAACACTCCGTGTTATTACAATTAATTAGATATGATATTAACTCAATTCATATAACAGACAAGATTGTGTCGATTCATTATGATCGTTCTTCCAACGTCATAATCTCAATGTTGTTTTAGGACTATCGTTACACTTAACAATATCCTAAGATCCGGAAAATGTGCTCACCAACAACACTTCAGCTAGTACTAGAGGCAAGACTAGGAACCTTTTATTTTACCGTTTGTCATTCCACGCGTGCATATGAGTTTTCCACTGAATCGCATATTCCAGGATCATAGTAGTTATAACATAGAATATAAACTCTATAATTATGAATATGGAAATATAATAATACAAATATTATTGCCTCTAGGGCATATTTCCAACACGCCCGGCCAGGTACAATCCGCTACTGCTATTCCCACCATGCCCGGCAACTGTTTGATGATTCGCCAGAGCTAAAAAATGTTGTCCCTTCTTCTTTCAAGCAATGGATTCTGATTTGGAGTACATATACGAGCAGTATGTTGAGTCGCCGGTTGGCTTGTCAGACGAGGAGGAGTACTCCGATGAGACGATGATGATGCAGGCGGTCATTGGAGACGCGCGAAGGAGCATGTTCTCAGTTTCAAGGGCTCTATCAAGGGTCATGAGTGCTCAACCACAACAGGGTGTGCGGCCATTTCACACTGATGGCCGACTACATTTCCACCGATACACTATTTGCTGACCATTTTCGTCGGTGATTTCGGATGCGCAAGATTGTCTTTGATCATTTGTACCATGGCGTCCGGTCCTACGATGACTACTTCATCCTGAAGAAGGACGCCATGGGAACGATTGGCTTCTCTGGTTACCAGAAGTTCACACCCACACTCCGGATGCTTGCATATGACACGGCCGCTGATTCGTGGGACGAGTACCTACCAATGTCTGAGAGCACATGCGGAGATGCGATGGTCAGGTTTTCAACTACCATGGTCGAGGTGTTAGGACCTCAATACCTTAGAGAACCAACTGTTGCAGGCACCGAGAGGCTCTTGGCAATCTCAGAAGCAAGAGGGTGGCCAGGTTTGCTTGGATCTCTTGAATGCATGCATTGAAAATGGAAGACCTGTCTGAATGCTTTACAAACGCAATTTCAGGGTCATGTTAAGAAGCCCACCATCATTCTTGAAGAAGTTGCATCGCAAGATCCTTGAATTTGGCACGCTTTCTTTGCCATGCCCAGGTCTCACAATGACATCAATGTGCTGCAACGATTATCGTTGTTTGTTGGCCGGCTGAAGGAAAAGCTCCTCTTGCCACTATGTTGTCAATGGACATGAGTACAACATGGACTACTATCTGGTTGATGGTATCTATCCTCCATGGGCTACCTTTGTCAGCATCATCTCAAGCCCAGTTGGCCAGAAAAAGGCTCACTTTGCCCAAAGTCAAGAAGCAGCTAGAAAGGATGTCGAGAGGGCATTTGGAGTTCTGCGGGCCTGTTTTGCAGTTGTTACTAGTTACCTTGCTGTTATTATAATTTCAGATTACAAAAACCGATATCTACCATCCATATTGCACCTGTATCACCATCTCTTCGCCGAACTAGTGCACCTATACAATTTACCATTGTATTGGTGTGTTGGGGACACAAGAGACTCTTTGTTATTTGGTTGCAAGGTTGTTTGAGAGAGACCATCTTCATCCTATGCCTCCCATGGATTGATAAACCTTAGGTCATCCACTTGAGAGAAATTTTTTACTGTCCTACAATACAAAACTTTGCGCTTGGAGGCCCAACACGAGTCTACCAGAAGAAAGTTGCGTAGTGGACATCAAGCTCTTTTCTAGCGCCGTTGCCGGGGAGGTTAGTGCTTGAAGTTATATCTTTAGATCTTGCAATTGAATATTTTAGTTTCTTGTTTTATCACTAGTTTAGTGTATAAAAGAAAACTACAAAAAAAGGATTTGAGGTTGCCTCATATGCTTCATCTTTTTAATATCTTTCGTGAAAATGATGGAAATGAAACTTGTGCTCAATTGTTAGAAGAAGAAGTCAATAAAATGTTTGGCACTAAATCTTTGAATAATGAGCATGATTGCAATGTTGTTAGTATGAATTCTTTGAATATCCATGATGCTAATAATATGCAAAGCCACAAGCTTGGGGATGCTATGTTTGATGAAGATGATATTTTTTGTCCCCCAAGTATTTATGAGAAAATTTATTATGATGATAGAATGCCTCCTATTTATGATGATTATATTGATGAAAGTGGATTTGGAGAGGTCATGACTTTATTTAGTGATGAATCCACTATTTCGGAAGAGGTTCCAATTGATTTTGACAACAAAGTTGCTACCTATGATGATTATTGTGATGACATGTATGCTATAAAGAATAATGATAACCATGAAACTTGTCATCTTGACTTTAATTTTCAATTGGATTATGCCTCACATGATAGTTATTTTGTTGAGTTTACTCCCACTATTCCGAATGAGAAGAATCTTGCTTATGTGGAGAGTAGTAAAAATTCAATGTTTGTGGATCATGGAAAGAATGCTTTGTGTGATAGATATATTGTTGAATTCATTCATGATGCTACTGAAAATTATTATGAGGGAGGAACATATGCTTCTAGGAGTTGCAATAATATCAAGTTTCCTCTCTATGTGTTGAAAGTCTTGAAGTTATGCTTGTTTTGCCTTCCTATGCTAGTTGATTCTAGTTCCCATAAATTGTTTGCTCACAAAATCCCTATGCATAGGAAGTGGGTTAGGCTTAAATGTTCTTGTCATATGCTTCATGGTGCTCCCATTATGGTTCAATGTACATAAAGAGAGAGCGTTACAGGTAACGTCCGTAATAAAGTGCTATAAATGATCATTAAGTATATGAGTAAACGCCCGATCGTTGCTGCGCGGAGTGGCTTTAGGTCTTCTGCACGTCGAGTGGTTTAGTGGTCGAGTGACCTAAATAAGGAGGGGTCTCCGAGTGAATGGTAGGTCGAGTGGATTGCACTCGACACCTTTGCTGGGCCCCCTCTATTTACTCTTGAACTTCTTTGCTTCTAGGACAAGGACCTTAGGTAGGACGTATAGGTCCGGCCTATTACCCTACCCCAGGTCTATGTCCTCATCATTAGCCCCCGAATGGATTGAGGTCCGAGTGAAAAGAAGGTTGAAGTTGACCTTGCTTTGACTCTTGCTTTGACTCTCACTTTCATCTCCAAATGGAGGCCAGTTGTTGGAACTTCGGCTTCGTTTCAGTCGCCTTGATCGATTCAGAAATTGCCGACTGGTTTTTATAACGTCACCCATCGAGTGTTATCCTTGACATGGAATCTTTGGCGTGATCGGTTGTAGAGGATCCCGGATTTCGCGGGATTTGAAATTTTGGTGGAAGCGCGCCAGGCGGAGCGCGCCGTGGTAACCGGAGTAGATAAATAGGACGTTTCGATTTCCGCACCACCTTTTTCGCCACGTATCCCGTGTGCGACTGTTAAGGGATTTGACAGGATCGCCCAGGCCCACGCGTCAGCCACTCGGAAGTAGGCCTTTAAAAGCGGCGAGGCCGAGGCGTCCGCACTGTGCGTGCTCATTCTCCTTCTTCTTCCTCTTGCTCCTTCACCTCGTTCAGCTTCTCCACTCTCCACGCCGCTGCTCCGCCGCCATGGGGAAGGAGAAAACGGCGGCGCTGGAACGCGCGAAGTAGGCGACGGGGGCGGCGAAAAGCAAGAAGATGAATCGGGGATCTTCATCGCGCTCGGGGATGCCGTCGGGTTGGATCCAGGGAGATTGGATCCGATCCTCACTTCGGCAGGAAGACTTGGACGATATGGCCGAGTTAGGGTTGATCGTCCATGAGTCTGCGCGGCTGCCGGAGGGGGAAACGGAGCCGCAGCCGCGACCAGGTGAGTGTGTTCTACTCGCCACTCATGTCGACCGCGGCTTCTCGCTTCCTCCACACCCCTTCTTTCGAGGTTTCTTGAATTTCTTCGGGGCTCAACTCCATCATTTTACTCCCAACACCATCACATATCTTGCTGCATTCGTATCCATGTGCGAGAATTTCCTGGGGTGTCGACCGCACTGGGGTCTTTTCAAGCACATTTTCACCATCCGCTCCCAAACAGTGAAGAAAGCGAACTCGAACGACGAGAAAACCCATGTTATCCAGATGTGTGGGGGTCTGGGTATCCAGAAGAGGAAGAGGAGTTCCTTCCCTTTGATGACTCTTCCTGAGTCAGTCAGGCGCTGGCAGTCGACCTGGTTCTACTGCCAGGATATCGTGACCCCAGGCCAGTCGACTGGACTTCCCCCTTTCTCTTTTGATTGTGTTCAGACTCCATCTTCGTTGAAAGTGACCGCCGCGGAAAAGGTGGAGACGGGCATGCTAGTCGAGAGAGTAGTTCAACTGATCAACCAAGGTGTCACCGGCATGGATCTGCTGGAGGTGTTCCTCAGTCGGCGCATTCAACCACTCCAAGCTCGTGACCACTCCATGTGGATGTACTCCGGGGCTGATGACACCGCTCAGGTTCATCCGGAGGAGGTGGCGGCCAAAACAGTGGCCCAGTGGCTGAGGGGCATCATCGGGAACAAGGACAACCCCAGGGGCGCCAGGAGAGTCAACCCTTTCAGCGACAGCAACCAGCCAGACAAGGTTTGGCCACTACAACTGATTGAATTTGGATGTATTTTCTGACTGTTTGTTGATCCGACTGATTTCAACTCGGCTCCTTGTTTTGTAGATTTACACAGAGATGTACTCAATGCCCAATGGCGAACAAGCTCTGGAGCAGGACCATGAGGGCGAGGACAGCGCGGAGGAGAGCGGCGAGTGGGAGTGACCAGCCGACGATGATGAAGATGAGAGCGATGAGTCGGACGATGAGGAGGTAGCCGACTCACCACCTCGTTCCGAACGTCGATCCAAGAAGAACCATGATCCCGCAGGCGGGCGCGGCAAGGCTGTGGCCTCAAGTGCTCCATCTCAAAAGCGCGCTCGGTCTTCGACTCCAGAATTGGCTGAGAAGGTCACCAAGCAGCCCAAGATCAATCCTTCGAAGGCTCGGAAGACCTTGCCTAGAATCAAGATGGACGTTCCTGTTGCTTCTGGGTAAATGTTCTTCCCGTATTTTCTTGTTCCGACCGATTCTCTTGTACTGACTGAGTGGATGATGAACCTTTACAGCCCGGCCTCGGCCGCGACAGATATGGATATCGACAAGACCCCAGACGACAAGGAAACCGACAACGCAGCTACCTCCAAAGCCAGTAAGTCTGCCCGACTCGAATTTATTTGCACGACTGGATTGTTTGTCAGCAATCTCTTTGACTTTCTCTGTTTGTTGCAGTTCCACGGGACGTTGTTGTGCTCCCGGACGATGAAGAAGAAGTATGGCTGAGGGGAAGGAGGAGGAGGGACAAGGAACTGAGCGGGAAAGCGCCTGAGGTCCAGGTTCCTCAGTCGACCGTGATGCCTGGGACGGCAATCGAGCGATCGACAGATCCGGCTCGTACCAACGTCACTTTCGCTATCCCGCTGTCGACTGATTCCCCATCAGGATCAGCTGCTTAGACTTCTGCTGCACCAATACAACTCCACGCATCAGACCCAGCAGCTGCTTCAACTGCTCTGCCATCATCGCTTTTCACTGCATATCAAACCCCGGACGACCCACCGACTACCGCCAAGGAAGCTCTTCTTCAGTTGAACCTTGTGATGGGGCAAATGAAAGTGGTGCATGAGGCCAGTCAGGTGGCCTTCAACGCCGGAGCTGCTCTGCAGAGCAATGTCCAGGTTAGTTGATTTCTGATTGACCATATTTTTTTGTCTGATCACCCACTGGGGTGCGACTATTTTGAAATTGTATAAGTCAATTTGGGTCGACTTGAATTGAATCTTTGAACTAGTGGGGGCACTCTGAGTGCAAACACTGGGTGTAGTCCCCGAGACCATAGTTGACTGCGGGCAGTCGACTGTGGTCTGAGAATCTGAAATTTTTTACTCGGCCTGGGTGGACCAGGTCGAATGGAACCAGAACCAGAACCAGTGGGGCACGCTAAGTGCACCCACTAGGTGTAGTCCCCGAGATCATAGTTGACTACGGGCAGTCGACTATGGTCTGAGAACCTCCCCTTTTTTTTACAACTCGCGCTGGGCAGACCATGCCGAGTGTTTTTACTCAAACCAGTGGGGGCACGCTAAGTGCACCCACTGGGTGTAGTCCCCGAGACTGCCGTTGAATGTTTGATTCGGTGGTAGTCTTAGAGTAACTGTCGCAGTGATGTCTTTTTATTTCAGTCGACTGACATGTCTTATGTATTGACCGCAGAAATCTTGTGATCTTGGTGTTCAACTTTCTACACTGAACAAGCAACAAATCAGCCTCAACCTTGATCTGGAACTGGCCAGGAAGAATCTCAAGACTGCTCGTGATGAAGTAGCTGCCATGGGAGGTAACCAATCGTCAACTATCTATCTCACTGCTGGCACTTTTCCTTTCCACTTTTTGAACCGAGTGACTCCACTCGAGCAGATGTATGTAGTGAAAACCGTCAACTCCAAGCCCGTCTGAAGAATGTTATTTCTTTAGAGAAAATGAAGCAGGCTTTGGAGAAGAAGGATATGGATCTTGCTGCTGCACAGAAGGAAGCGCGAGAGAAAACGGTGCTTGCTGACAAGAAGCTTGCTTCAGTCGGCAAGCTAGAAGAAGAGAACTCAAAACTGAAGACTGCTGTTTCTGACGCCAATCGGGAGGTCGAGCGACTGAAGAAAGACAAGGACAAGCTGACTGACGAGCTTGGGAGCCTCAAGGCCAAGAAGGGCGAGTTGGAGTCTTATCTGGGCCAGCTTGCTGCAAAGCTGGTCTTAAAACTTGAAGGTACTGGTGATTGACTGACTTATTACAGTCGACTGTCAGGCCTGATTATATCATCGGCTCACCATTTACTCAACTGTGCAGAGCTTTGCCAAGACTTTGAAGCGGAAACTAGGCGGGTCGAGACAGGTCTCGATCCCATAAATTGTCCAGTCAAGGATGATGTTGTGATGAATGTGTTGCGGTTGGAATCTTGCATGGACAACGCGGTTGCTTATCTTGCCCGCCTGAAGGCAGCGATGACTCGGGTTGATGCTGAACTCTGGCCTCAGGCGGAACTGTCTCAAGACCTCGAGTCTCTGATGGCTCGACTGAATCAAATACCTGACCGAGTGCAAGAATGGAAGAAGTCATCTGCTCGCTGTGGCGCTGATGTCGCGTTGTCCCTGGTCCGAGTGCACTGCAAAGACGTCAAAGAAGACAAGCTGGCGGAGCTCAAGGTTGCTAACACAAAGAGGCACACTTTCCAGTCCTTCATGGAAACTTTCCTTGACGCCACCACTCGCATTGCAGACAGCATAGACCTTAACAGTTTCTGCGACCCAGCCAGTCCTTCTCCTGACGCGTGATCGAGAAACATTATGCTCCACCTTTATTTGCCTCGGAATGCTGAGTGATTGTGTAATCGTTAAACTTCTTCGGGCTTGATGCTCGAATACTTTTGATCCGTCGTCCGGAACTTTAGGATTTATCTGAACTTGGTTTATCTCTGAATATGCTTGTGTTTGCCTTCGAGTGGAATTTGCTCTTCACTCGGAATAATCTTTGTACTTGAGATGCAGCTATTGTACTTATGGCGCAGCTCCGAGGAGAAGGTTGCAGTCGACCTGCGCCTCGCCGTCCTTGCAGATAGGGATGGAGCATACGTTGTACTTGTGGCGCAGCTCTAAGGAGAAGGTTGTAGTCGACCTGCACCCCGCCGTCCTTGCGGATAAGGATGGAGCGTACATTGTACTTGTGGCGCAGCTCCCAGGAGAAGGTTGCAGTCGACCTGCACCTCGCCGTCCTTGCGGATAAGGATGGAGCGTACATTGTACTTGTGGCGCAGCTCCGAGGAGAAGGTTGCAGTCGACCTGCACCTCGCCGTCCTTGCGGATAGGGGTGTGTTTCAAACTTAGGCGAGTACCGGACTACAGCTAAGCCTCCTGAGTGGGAGGGTTGCTCACAACTCGGTAGGAGTTTTTAAACTTAGGCGAGTACTGGACTGCAGCTAAGCCTCCGAGTGGGAGAGTTGCTCACCACTCGGTAGGAGTTTTTAAACTTAGGCGAGTACTGGACTGCAGCTAAGCCTTCGAGTGGGAGGGTTGCTCACCACTCGGTAGGATTTTTCAAACTTAGGCGAGTACTGGACTGCAGCTAAGCCCCCGAGTGGGAGGGTTGCTCACCACTCGGTAGGATTTTTCAAACTTAGGCGAGTACTGGACTGCAGCTAAGCCTCCGAGTGGGAGGGTTGCTCACCACTCGGTAGGATTTTTCAAACTTAGGCGAGTACTGGACTGCAGCTAAGCCCCCGAGTGGGAGGGTTGCTCATCACTCGGTAGGATTTTTCAAACTTAGGCGAGTACTGGACTGCAGCTAAGCCCCCGAGTGGGAGGGTTGCTCACTAGTCGGTAGGATTTTTCAAACTTAGGCGAGTACTGGACTGCAGCTAAGCCCCCGAGTGGGAGGGTTGCTCATCACTCGGTAGGATTTTTCAAACTTAGGCGAGTACTAGACTGCAGCTAAGCCCCCGAGTGGGAGGTTTGCTCACCACTCGGTAGGATTTTTCAAACTTAGGCGAGTACTGGACTGCAGCTAAGCCTCCGAGTGGGAGGGTTGCTCACCACTCGGTAGGATTTTTCAAACTTACGCGAGTACTGGACTGCAGCCAAGCCTCCGAGTGGGAGGGTTGCTCACCACTCGGTAGGATTTTTCAAACTTAGGTGAGTACTGGACTGCAGCTAAGCCTCCGAGTGGGAGGGTTGCTCACCACTCGATAGGATTTTTTAAACTTAGGCAAGTACTGGACTGCAGCTAATCCCTCGAGTGAGAGGCTTGTTCATCACTCGGTAGGATTTTTCAAACTTAGGCGAGTGGTGGACTGCAGCTAAGCCTCCGAGTGGGAGGGCTGCTCACCACTCGGTAGGATTTTTCAAACTTAGGCGAGTACTGGACTGCAGCTAAGCCCCCAAGTGAGAGGCTTGTTCATCACTCGGTAGGATTTTTCAAACTTAGGCGAGTACTGGACTGCAGCTAAGCCCCCGAGTGGGAGGGTTTCTCACCACTCGGTAGGATTTTTTAAACTTAGGCGAAACAGATTCGCAGCTAAGCCCCCGAGTGAGAGGCTTGCTCATCACTCGGTAGGATTTTATAAACTTAGGCGAAACGGATTCGCAGCTAAGCCCCCGAGTGAGAGGCTTGCTCATCACTCGGTAGGATTTTATAAACTTAGGCGAAACAAATTCGCGGCTAAGTCACCCACTGGGAGATTTTAGGCACAAATATAAGCAACGACAATCTTTTTAGAAGACTGTAAAACTCTTGTTTTTGATAAACCAACTACAAAGGTATTTCTTATTACATCTCATCGGCCTGAAAACTTAAGTGTAAAAGGGGCGGAGCAGCTCCGCGTTCCAAGCGTGTGGCTCATCTTTCTTGTGCTCGACGTTGTAAAGGTGGTATGCTCCGTTGTGGAGCACTCTGGTGACGATGAAGGGGCCTTCCCAAGCAGGAGCAAGCTTGTGTGGTTTCTGCTGATCCACTCGAAGAACCAAGTCTCCTTCTTGGAAAGCTCGACCCCTCACATTTCTGGCGTGGAATCGACGCAGGTCTTGCTGATAGATGGTCGACCGGATCAAAGCCATCTCTCTTTCCTCTTCCAGGAGATCAACTGCATCTTGTCGTGCCTGTTCTGCTTCATCTTCTGAGAAAAGCTCGACTCGGGGCGCATTGTGGAGCAAGTCACTCGGAAGTACAGCCTCAGCTCCATAAACCAAGAAGAATGGAGTTCTGCCAGTCGACCGATTGGGAGTTGTCCTCAGTCCCCACAACACTGATGGAAGTTCATCGACCCAGGCTCCTGCTGCATGTTTGAGATCACGCATTAGTCGGGGTTTCAGCCCTTTGAGGATCAATCTGTTTGCTCTTTTAGCTTGTCCATTCGACTGGGGGTGGGCGACTGAAGCATAGTCGACTCGAGTACCTTGAGAAGCACAGAAGGCTCTGAACTCATCAGAATCAAAGTTCGACCCGTTGTCAGTGATGATACTATGTGGAACACCATATCTGAATGTTAACTCTCTAATGAAACTGACAGCAGTACTGGCTTCAAGGTTTTTGATAGGCTTGGCTTCAATCCATTTGGTGAACTTGTCGACTGCTACAAGCACATGAGTGAAGCCGCTCCTACCAGTCCTCAGAGGTCCAACCATATCCAATCCCCAAACAGCAAAGGGCCAGACGAGTGGAATGGTCTTCAGGGCCGACGCAGTCTTGTGAGACATGTTGGAGTAAAACTGGCAACCTTCGCACTTGTCGACTATTTCTTTTGCCATCTCGTTTGCTCGTGGCCAGTAAAATCCTGCTCGGTATGCTTTGGCCACAATGGTCCGAGAGGACGCATGATGACCACAGGTCCCCGAGTGGATGTCACTGAGGATCACTCGACCTTCTTCTGGTGTTATGCATTTCTGGCAGACTCCAGTCACACTTTCTCTGAACAACTGTCCTCTTATCACAGTAAAGGCTTTGGATCGACGGACGATCTTTCGAGCCTCTTCTTCATCCTCTGGGAGTTCCTTCCTAAGAATGTATGAAATATACGGCACTGTCCAGTCGGGAGTGATGACCAAAACCTCCATGATCAAGTCGACCACGGCTGGGACTTCGACTTCAGTCGGATCTGTGGCACTCTTAGGCTGCGGGGGCTCTTCAGTGAAAGGATCTTCTTGAACTGAAGGTGTATGAATGTGTTCCAAAAACACATTGCTGGGAATGGCTTCCCTCTTGGAACCTATCTTTGCCAAATCATCAGCTGCTTGATTTTCCAGTCGGGGTATATGATGGAGTTCTAACCCCTCAAACTTCTTTTCCAACTTCCTCACTGCATTACAGTAACCAGTCATAGCTGGGCTTCTGACGTCCCACTCCTTCATCACTTGATTGACTACCAAATCTGAGTCGCCGTAGACCATGAGGCGACGGACGCCGAGTGAAATGGCCATACGTGACCCATATAAGGGTGCTTCATATTCAGCTTCGTTATTGGAGGAATCAAAGTGAATCTGGAGAACATATCTGAGCTTGTCTCCTCGGGGGGATACCAGTACCACCCCAGCGCCGGAACCATTCCGCATCTTGGAGCCATCAAAGAACATGGTCCAGTGCTCCGAGTGAACTTGAGTCGGCAGTTGCTGTTCGATCCACTCGGCGAGGAAATCTGCTATTGCTTGGGACTTGATAGCTTTCTTTGCCTCAAACTTGATATCCAAGGGAAGGAGTTCAATCGCCCACTTTGCCACTCGACCAGTTGGATCTCTGTTGTTCAGAATCTCTGATAATGGAGCGTCGCTGACGACTGTAATGGAGTGGTCAGAGAAATAGTGTGCAACCTTCTTCGTGGTCATGTAAATCCCATAAACAAGCTTCTGATAATGTGGATATCTTTGCTTTGATGGAGTCAGAACTTCAGAAACATAATATACTGGGCGCTGAACTTTATAAGCTTTTCCTTCTTCTTCCTGCTCGACCGTGAGTACTGTACTGACAACTTGTCCAGTGGCTGCAATGTAAAGCAGTAAAGGCACTTTGCTGATTGGGGCAGCAAGCACCGGCTGGGTAGCTCTACAAACGCTGCATCAGCTTCAGGAGTCCACTCGAACTTATCAGACTTCTTCATCAGTCGGTAAAGAGGCAATGCCTTTTCATCGAGGCGAGAAATGAATCGACTCAAGGCGGCCAAAAAACCAGTAAGCTTCTGGACATCGTGCACACGCACAGGGCGTTTCATCCAGAGTATAGCACCAACTTTCTCTGGGTTAGCATCGATCCCTCGTTCGGAAACGAGGGAACCGAGTAATTTTCCGCCAGGAACTCTGAATGTGCACTTTGATGGATTAAGCTTGATATCATACCTTCTGAGGTTGGCAAAAGTTTCAGCAAGGTCAGCCAGCAGGTCAGAACCCTTACGTGACTTAACCACAATGTCATCCATGTATGCTTCCACATTCCAACTGATTTGAGTGAGCAAACACATCTGAATCATCCTCATGAATGTGGCTCCGGCGTTCTTCAGGCCGAATGGCATGGTGACATAACAGAAGCACCCGAATGGAGTGATGAAAGCTGTTTTTATCTCATCGGGTCCATACAGTCGGATCTGATGATACCCGGAATAGGTGTCCAAAAAGGACAAGTGCTCACACCCCGCAGTCGAGTCGACTATTTGGTCGATGCGGGGGAGAGGAAAATGATCTTTCGGGCAGGCCCGATTGATATGCTTGAAGTCGATGCACATGACAAGTGAGTCGTCTTTCTTGGGGACCATGACAACATTGGCGAGCCACTCGGAGTGGTAAATCTCTCGAATGAACTCAGCTGCCAGGAGCCGAGCCACTTCTTCACCAATTGCTTTTCTCTTCTGTATGGCGGACCGTCGAAGATGTTCCTTGACTGGTTTCACTTTTGGGTCGACTCGCAAATGATGCTCAGCCAGCCCCCTGGGAACACCTGGCATGTCAGAAGGTTTCCATGCAAAGATGTCCCAGTTCTCACGGAGGAACTGGATGAGCGCTTCTTCCTATTTGCTGTCGAGCGTTGTTGAGATGTGAGTCGGAGCAGCATTGGGATCGGTCGGGTGAATGTGAATCAGCTTCGTTTCACCGAACGACCGAAATGCAGAGTCTGTGGCAGGCTTCTTGGCTCGTAGCAAATCACTCGGATCTGCATTTTTCTGATACTCTTGCAATTCTACTACTGCCATTTGTGCATCGGCGATCTTTGAGCCCTTCTAGAAGCACTCTTCTGCCTTCTGCCGATTCCAGTGATAGTGATCACTCCTCTGGGACCAGGCATCTTCAATTTGAGGTACACGTAACATGGTCGAGCCATAAAATGTGCATAAGCAGGCCTACCCAGAATAGCATGATAAGCACTCTGGAAATCCACGACTTCAAATGTCAACTTTTCCTTGCGGTAATTCTTGGAATCACCGAAAACCACATCGAGGGCGATCTGGTCGAGTGATTCAGCCTTCTTGCCAGGTATAACCCCATGGAAACTCATATTGCTTTCACTGAGTTTGGACATCGGAATGCCCATCCCTTTCAAGGTTTCAGCATAAAGTATATTCAGGCCACTGCCACCATCCATCAGTACCTTAGTCAGCCGAGTACCTTCAACAACTGGGTCGACCACCAACGCTTGCCTCCCAGGGGTGGCTATGCGTGCTGGGTGATCGGACTGGTCGAATGTAATGGCAGTCTGAGACCACTTCAAATAACTGGGTGTCGCCGGAGTGACCATGTTCACTTCTCTGTTAATGACTTTCAGTCGACTTTTGCTCTCAACATCGGCAAAAATCATCAGAGTGGAATTGACGTTGGGGAAACCATCTTCTTCTTCTTCTTTATCCTCACCCTTGTCTGACTCCTTTTCCTTCTCCTTGGGCTGTTTCTCTCGGAACTGCTGGATCAGGAGCCGACATTGTCGAGTGGTATGTTTAGGGTAAATGAAATTACCATCTTCATCTTTTTTGGTGTGAATGTGGCATGGTAAATCCAACACATCATTTCCATCTTGATCTTTCACTTTCTTGGGGTTCCACGGCCCTTTGGGCTTTCCCTTGAACTTTCCTTGAGTCACGGCTAAGGCTTCACCAGGAGCAGCTGGCTCGGCTTTGCGCTTCTGCTTTCGACTGGAATTCCCTCCTCCGGTTTCTTGGGCGACTGTTTTGTGCTTGCCACTCCGGAGTGGATCCTCCTCTTCACCATTAGCATACTTGGTGGCAATCTCCATCATCCGACTCAGAGACATATCCCTGGTCCGACCGAACTTCAGGTTCAATTCTCGATACTTGACACCTTCCTTGAAGTCACAAACTGCTTGGTGATCTGACACATTCTCCACTGTGTGGTGCAACGTGATCCATCTCTGGATATAATCCCTCAAGGTTTCATTCAGTTTCTGCACACAGGATTGCAGCTCTGTTAACCCTGCTGGCCGTTTGCATGTACCTTCAAAGGTTCTAACAAACACTCGGGCGAGTTCATCCCAACTATATATGCTGCCAGGTGCTAACTGATTCAACCACGCTCTGGCCGAGCCCTCCAAGATCAGAGGAAGGTGCTTCATGGCCACTTCATCATTGCCGCCGCCAATCTGAACAGCCACTCGGTAGTCCTCAAGCCAAGTGTCAGGCTTGGACTCACCAGTGAACTTGCTGACTCCAGTCGCCAACCTGAAGTTGGGAGGAATCACTGCAGCCCTGATGGCTGTGCTGAAACACTCTGGGCCTGAGACATGCACTCTGCTACCAGTCAGATAGTCTCTGTCATGACCTTCTCTGTGAGCTCTGTTCCTGTCAACCAGACCCTAAACGAGAATAGATCTCGCATCAAAGCCCGGCTCTCGGGGGTCGACTGGAATCCTTCGCCCACCACTGTGAGGGCGTCTGTCATCGTGCTGCCGAGGCACGTATGACCCACTCCTTGGGGGAGGCGTGGGCACTCGACGACGATCATCGTGGTCGAGTCGGTGATCATACTGCTCACGGTTTTTGTACTGATCTCGCCGATCTCCACGTCCCTCACGCCTTGGAGGCGATCTTGGGCTGTGAGCCGACTGAACTGTGTCTGCCATCACAGATCTGCTATGAATCCTATTCCGCGACTGAGACACTGTTGTGTTCTGCTCTCCAGCTGCCCGGAGTAAAGCCCGGATCTGCATCAAACCTCTGCCAACTTCTGTCTGGGAAGGCTGAATCGACTCTGCTATTCGGGCTGCAGCTGTGAGATTCTAAATCGGAGTTCGGTATACCTGAGTTGGAGGCGGAAAAAGTTGTCGTCGACTGGACTCAGGAATCCGCTGCCGAGCACGCTCATCGAGTGCGTGATGGAGGTTCTCCAGTCGAGTGCGCTCGGCCAAGTTGGCCAAGCGCGCCTCCTCCAAGGCCCGGGCCTCGGGGGTTTCTCCAATGATAGGAGTGTGAAGTGCATCCATGTTACGGCGGCGAAGCTCTTCCCTCTGCTGCGAAGAGAGGGGCTCGGGCGGTACTCCTCGTGGACGCGCGAAGGATCGCCGCCGCCATCGCCACCGTCGTCGCGGGGGAAGCCAGGAGGACTGCGCGGTCCGTTGACCATCAGGACTTCCGCCGCAGGATCACTGCTGTCGCACTCGGATGCAGTCTCGACGGAACCAGTCGAACAGGCCGTAGAGAGTTTCGTCGGGCTCGATTGCCGCGACTTGCGGGGTGGCCGATTGGCGGGCCACCGCGTGCCTCACCCACCGCTGGAGCCACGACCGGCCGGAACGCTTGCGCCGGCGACCAGCGGGGAGCGAGGACGCCACAGGAGCCGACCGATACTGAGTCGACGGCTGTCGAAGAAGGACGCCACAGACGCATGCACGAAAGTGCGTCGCCCCGCGGACGGGGAGCGCCTCGACGTCGAGTGGAGCCTCTTCGAGCCAAGCGGAGTCGTCGGCGACGAACACGAGCGCGCCGAGACGGATCTCGCGGCCCTCGGTCAATCCTCCGCCGGAATCCATGATGATGGGGATCGAAAAAATCGCAACTTCTGCAATAAGTCGCTAAGACACCTGCCCCACGGTGGGCGCCAACTGCCGTGGTACTAAGACTGACAGTAGAATAGAGGGGTAAGTATGGAGAGGCAAGATCCTAGCTATGGCGAAGTTGTACACACGAGTTTTACGAGTTCAGGCCCTTCTCGGAAGAAGTAACAGCCCTACGTCTTGGAGCCCGGAGGCGGTCGACTGGATTATGTATGTGTGTGTTTACAGGGGTGCGAACCCTTGTCCCAGAGGAGGGGTGGCTTATATAGAGTGCGCCAGGACCCCAGCTCCCCTCCGTTACACAGGGTTCAATGTACATAAAGAGAGAGCGTTACAGGTAACGTCCGTAATAAAGTGCTATAAATGATCATTAAGTATATGAGTAAACGCACGACCGTTGCTGCGCGGAGTGGCTTTAGGTCTTCTGCACGTCGAGTGGTTTAGTGGTCGAGTGACCTAAATAAGGAGGGGTCTCCGAGTGAATGGTAGGTCGAGTGGATTGCACTCGACACCTTTGTTGGGCCCCCTCTATTTACTCTTGAACTTCTTTGCTTTTAGGACAAGGATCTTAGGTAGGACGTATAGGTCAGACCTATTACCCTACCCCAGGTCTATGTCCTCATCAGTACCCGTTGCATGCGGCTATTTAATCGTGCGGACTTGAAATAAAAAGATCGGATGTATGCGGCTATGGTTGGATGGATGGCTCCCGTATCCGTGTCCGCGCATGGATGAAGGAGAAAATTTGCGTGTTGCCGTTGGAGATGCCCTTAGTGACTAGCTTGTTGGCTGATTGTCCTTGCAATGCTTTGGTTTGAATAAAGCTCTCTGAATTGATGAGAAAAAAAAAGGGCAGGGACAGCCAACAGCACGGACGGCCAGATCACGTCACGATTGGTAAGGCAGCACTAGCTCCACGTACGTGCGGGTGGCGTGGCGCGAAGCGAGAGGGTTATCCGACCCACTGACCGGCCAGCCTACTTCTGCATGCAATGCATGGATGGCAAAGATCTCATCGCATCGCGTGAGATCAGATCAGATCGGATCCGAACGCTTGGACCTGGATCGGACCCTCCCGGCCCGTACGTATGCAGCGCCGCACAGGTCGCACGTTGGCAGGCCTAACCTGCCGACCCGAACCATGCATGATCGGTTGGTGCAGGAGTAACTGTGGTGAGCACTTCTTCCACCATGTACATAGGGCGTCTAATGAAAAATTAGTATTTCAAATGGATTCAAAATAGAGACAATTGCATCTATAGTACACAAACTTACATAGCGGGTACAGGTTCATACAACAGCTTGAAAAATGACACAAACTGGTCACACAACTTGAGTTTTGGTTGCAATTTGGTACATTTCCGTCGCCTTCCATCAATGCTCCCTTGTCTCCGCTTACCTGCCCCCCAGCGTGGCAGCGGCGTCGCCTTCATCAAGTTTTTTTTTTACGAGAAGGCCTTCATGGCTAGCTTTATTAAACTAAATAACAGATACATCGTCCGTCAAGGAATTGACAATGAAACTTGGTGGTGCCTCGATCCACAGAGACGGATCGTTTGCACGGCCATATTCAGCTAGCGCATGAGCCTTCATCAAGTTTAAACAAACAACGGAAACAATCCCTCCGGGAAAAAAAGACCATGGGTAAACACGCGCGGATACTTTATTAAGCATCACCGTGGGCTGGTCAACCTAGCTCATGCATGGTGCAACGTTGGTTGGCTAGCTAGCTCTAGCCGCTCCTCGACCCATCCATCAGGCTGGTTGTAATATTAGTTCATAGCTAGTATGTCAACTAAATAATTTTGATGAGGTGTTATAAAACTAAATGAACAAAAAGAGCGTTGAGCATGATACCGTATCTTAATAAATGCTATGCTAATACTATGTGTTATGCATGGCAATAAATAAAATACTACATGATACTAATATATAATATTATGCATTAGGGAGGTAGTATTATACATTACTATCATATGCATGATACTAGTATATGATACTCCCCATTACAACCAGCCTCATCGGCGCCGTTGCCCTCCCAATGATGGGAACGGATATTCCAGGGATCATCCACCCACTTTTCCGACACTGCATCGATCACACCGTCATCATCACCATCCCCTTTACTTCTTCCTCACCAATTCTTCCCTTAGCTTTTCCTTTCCTCTGCCTGTTGTCTCCACTAATTCCTCCACGCATTCCACTACGATGGCAATTCCGTTCCACTACCTACGTACGTACTCAACTACCCATGGCCGGGCCAGCTGGCTAGCTTCGGCTACTTCTTCCTTCTCCATCGCCTTTCGTCTCCCCCAGAAAAGGCTATGCATGGCTTTAACTGGAAGGAGTGACGAAGATCGAAGGACTACCAGCTACATCTCGCTTTTTATCTTCTCTCATCAGTCGTTAATTTGCTCCAGCCAGTCGCTAAAGTGTAGCAAGTGGTACGTAACCGCTAATGGCCGTTGGTGTCCCCAGCTGCAATCGACCCGAGATACTCGGTGGGTAAATACTACTTGCTGGCCGTCGTGATGAGACTGAGAATTTTGTGACGTGCGTGTCGCTGCCTGCTCATTGGGTAAATTAGCCACTTGCCTAGCCTGCCTTCGGCACCGGAGAAAAGACCATGCATGCATGCATGTTGACCAGCGAGAGCATGCACTGTCTACATGCATAGGCAAAGAGATCGGAGTGGTTTTCGGAGGGCTGGATCGATCCTCTCTGTCTATGGCTAGGCCAATGCATATATTCCTTGGTCCACATTTACTTCCGGCCTGCCGTGCCATGGCATGTCACATTTACATATCTCTATAGCTACTCATCCATTTAGCTATACGACCAACGGCTGTAACGATCCATCACTATTCTGCTCACACAATTATTGCACTTCCAGCTTTTTTACTTTTGAAAAGGAGGGAATACCTCTCGGCTTATGCGTCGTTGCAATGCATAAAACCATTTATATTAAGACGTAAGTATCAACATCCTTATTTTTTGTGAAAGTGTCAGATCTATTATAAAGATTCACCCGAAATACAAAGCACTTCAAACATAATAAAAATGTGGATCGGTTAGCTTTTGTGGATCGATCCTCATCGTGAGCAACACTTCTAGATCAATCCCATTGGTGTTCCGTTTGATCTCTTTGGTTTTTATTGTTTTTTCTTTTGCTTGCCCACAGGCTTCGTCGCCTTATGACCAGTACTCTTGCTGCGAGTTTCCACTGTGGGGGCAGTGCCGGTGTCGCGCCCAGCTGAGTAGGCGGTGCCACTGGCTACTGATTAATGAGTGCTACACTAACGTGTTGAAGAGGTGGTGGCACGGTCTGCTGATCACCGGATGATGCATCGACCTACTTATTAACTTGAACTGCATCTGCATGCTTAGCAGGCAGTGCCACGGGCTATTGATCAGCAATCGATGCATTGGTCTGTTGAGTTGAAGGGACCTCGGGTCGGTGAATGGGATGTCCCCCGGGGTGCTGAGCGAAAGCTTATGTGGAGAACCAAGACAGGAGTACTTACGACAAGTAGAGCAGCTCGGATTCAACATGTCTTCGAGAAGTAGTCGCTCGTGGTTTTGCCACATGGATCTCCTCTAAGAGTAATATCTCCATCTTCTTTCACTCAACATAAAGTAATTGTGCATCTATGAAGGTCTTCTACTCATCATCCTCTCTTACACGATAAAAAGGTAAAGGGATCTCCTCAATGCCAAGAATAACCTTATCCACGTAACACTTCACAAAATCTGGTTGTACTAGCACACTATGCAGCGTGCCACTCCACATCAGATAGGGGAACAACCCCTTCATATGCAAGCGTACCACCAAACAAGGAGCTTGCACTTTATCTGGCCGTGATGCCATCTAGACCAGGAGATGCATTATCGTCGAGAGTTGGGAGTCCTCAGGCTGGCTCTCTTACGCCACTGAGGCTTGGCACGACATGACCTAGGCTTCCTGTGAGAGAAGATCCTCTATTGTGGTGCTCTCTCTCTCTCTCTCTCTCTCTCTCTCTCTCTCTCTCTCTCTCTCTCTCTCTCTCTCTCTCTCTCTCTCTCTCTCTCTCTCTCTGTGTGTGTGTGTGTGTGTGTGTGTCTGTCTGTCTCTGTGTGTGTGCGCGCGCGCGCACACGCGTTTTTCTCCAATGGCTGCTGAATTCCCGCTTGTATTTCCATTTGAGGTTGGGCAACATTTTCTTGCATCATCTCTCTTCCTATCGCTGCTCTTTGAGCTCCGTCCTCAACCTTTTGTTCTAAAGCATGTCTTCCTCACTAAGTAGGAAAGCCCTCTCTTACTCTAACAATGATTTTTAGAGTAAACCGCTCACTAATTTTGTACTTCACATAGACAGAGGGATCCAATACAAATGTGAGTTGGTAGTTGGGGTGCACCAATGTTGCACCACAACCCCGTACTATTAATGGTAGCATGCATGTTATTTACTCTCACTACAGTAGATTGGGTCATCGCACAAAGTTCCAAATCTCTATCGCACACGAATTGTAGAATTGTCAGCGTGGTGGGTGATGGGGTTGTCCCCGGACACGGATTGTCTTGAAAGAAGAGTGCATACTTAGGTGTTGTGATTGAAAATTATCCGATTTGTTTAATTTCACATTAGGATAAATTCAAATTTGTAATAGTTAATAGATCGCTTATTCACTCCACCCTAGGAGACATTCAGATCCTTTCACCACTGCCTCTCTATTTATAGAAGTAAGTTCGGTATATTTACCATTTCACGCCCCTTGGTAGATTATGGTGGCATCCTTAGCCTTATTTACATGTCCGATGGCATAAGAGTAACCTTACAAAAATAAGCCAAAGTGATGTTACACTATCCGCATTGGGAATTACCCACAGCTATGCTCAAGAGGAGGGGTAATTCGGCAACTATCTGTTTTTTTGTCGATGTTTCCTACATGGCAACTATAACAAACCTACGTTCGCGGTTTGGCCCTAGAGTGAGGATTTGAGGATGAACCCTAGGCCTACGAGTCTACCTCATGGTTATTCTTGCGATTCAATGGCATGCGGGTGCTCTTCGAACATGGAAGCTTCGGTTTCCACCTTGGAGTGTGAAGACACTTGCCCGAGGCAGCGCAGGGTCTTCTTTCAGGAGTGTTAGGACACTTTGCAAGGCCAAGTCAACTATACTCAGGACGTTCGTCGTGTGGCATGGCAATTGCAAATGTGTTTATGGCAAATTCTTTAAAAAACACATGTCAAATTCTTCAAAAACACATGGCAAATTCTGGCAAACAAAGGTTTTTGCTGTGAAAATTGCCGTGTTTGCTTGAAAGAATCGCTATGCTTCCAACACATAAATTGCCGCAAAACTTCCGTTTTGCCATGCACCCTTAGCGAACGTTCGTTGAGTAACATTACCCATAAAAAGTTGTATTGAGAATTTGCGATTATATTTGAGCGTATATAAATTTAGATGCATAATAAAAATTGAACAGTAGGAAACGAGCAGAGGCAATATTTACGGTTGCGGATCTCGCGCGAGAAAAAACCCTGCCAGCGGCTAGGGTTTCGCCCGAGCCGCCCTACACGAGAGCGACGCTGCCGTTCCGAACCTGGTTTCCTCGTCGTCGTGCCGTCGTTAGCTCTGTCGTCCGTCCGTTGGCTCTGCGCTCGTCAGTCCACCGCTACCTCGTCCGCCTCTTCAACAGAACCGACGGCTCCGAGAAAGGACAAGAAATCGCCTAGATCGACCGCCGTCGACCGCATCGGCGACCTCCCGGACGAGATCATCCACCACCTCCTCTCCTTTCTGCCCGCGCAGGAGGCCGTGCGCACGTCCGTGCTCGCCCGGCGCTGGCGCCACCTCTGGAAGTCGGCGACCGGCCTGCGCATCGTCGGCATTGAGGGCGTGGATACCGTCCAGGAGCTCCGGAAGTTCGTGGACCATCTGCTGATCCTGCGTGGGCACGCGGAGCTACATTTGAGATCGAGATCTCGGAGTTCTCGCAAGAGGACGTGCCCTACGTGAACCTCTGGACCCGTTTCGCCATCCTGTGCAAAGTTCGTTCGCTCACAGTTCATTTCTGTGACAATTTATTTCTCAACCTATATGAGCCGCCTCTTGTCTCACGGCATCTGAGGGAACTAGACCTTGAGGGCGTGCGCCTGCAAGGGGCCTTTCTTGATTTTACTTCCTGCCCGGCATTGGAGGATCTGAAGATGAAGCAGTCCCACATTGATCTTGAGAAGATAGTGTCCCGGTCTCTGAAACGTTTGAGCATCATTGGTTGCAGCTCCGATATGTATTACCGGATCAGTATCTCTACCCCTTGCCTCATCTCGTTTACACTGGATGGCTTTCAGGACAAAACCCCTTTGCTTGAAAGCACGCCATTGTTAGAGACTGCATTTGTGAGGCTTGGGTGTGACTACAAAGATACCTGTCATAATTATGAGGATGGGCTTTTTTGTGGTGCTAATGATGCTAGCTGTCGGAATTGTCTTGCTTACAATGACGGAATGAGCAAGACTGTGCTTCTTGGAGCTCTCTATAATGCTAAACATCTGGAGTTGATATCTACATCAGAAATGGTATGCACACCTCTGTCCTGAACTCCTACTCCTGTTGCTATCCCTTTTTCTTGCTGAATTTCTACGTACAATTGGTCATTCCGTTTCTTTGTACTTCGCGTGTCAATCCCTTTAGTGGGATTGTGAGAGTAATCATGGGGTACTACTCTCATACCCCTTCTTTTTAACAATAGAAAGACTATCCACTATTCATGGCTACCAATTGCGATCCCGCAATGAGGATTAATTAGTCCATTGTTTTGTTTGTATATTTGTTCCAGTTTATTTTTGCAAGGGATTTGAAATGGTGCCCTATATTTAACAAGCTGAAGACTTTATTACTTAATGACTACTGGTGCGTGGCTCCTGACTTTGATGCACTAACTTGCATTCTCAAACACTCTCCAGTTCTAGAGAAGCTCACTCTTCAACTTGTTTCCGAGGTTTGTGTTTCATGGATAGATTATTTCTGCACTACTGAAGTGTGTATTTATCATTCATCTTCCTTAAATTATTCCATCTTCGCAGGGACAACAAGCACATAGAGTGGAAATGAAGGGAAGCTACAGTTCTATGGAGAGATCTACTGTAATATCGGAGCACCTAAAGTTAATGTCTGTCAAGTATAATGTAGTTGATGACAGAGTTCTCCAACTTTTGAAGTTCATGTGCACATTTAACATACATAAGTTGACTGATAACCCTTTTCATGTTTGCTATATTCTGAATTTCCACTAAATGTGTGCTAATATAAGGAAAGTAAGTGAGCAAGTAACTTCTAAATTGCTCTCAAATTCAATATGTTAAGAGTCCCAAAACTACTTGATACATGGAAACACTGCACAACGTTTGGGTGGAGAAACATTGTAATCCATTTTAGAGGAGTTTAAATGTAATTATTATAACTAAACAATAGCACACCTTATGGGCTTTTTGATTACTTCTCGTCAAAAAATTGTGTGAATCAGTTTTCAACAAAAATAAATGGCGTGGATTATTTATTACCTAACTGATCGCCACCTGGATTTATTTTCCACCCTATATGTGAAATGTGCCTTTCTCACTAAACATAGTTTTGATGTTCTTTTAAAGAAAAGAAAAACATGGATGGATAGCATGCTAGTAGATTGCAAAGTTTGGTGGAAACAAATACCGTAGGTATCCTACTTTTCTTGTTTGGGCAGCATAGTATTTACTATCCAAGTTGCTCCATTGTTTTATTTATATGGGACTCAGGTATCATATCTTTACACCAGAATCTGCAAGTGTAAATGTTATACCGTGGTGCATATTAGTGATATTAAAAAATAACTCAACTTTCTCCGGTGGGAAATACATCGAATAATCCTTGCTCCCATGTGTAAAAAAAACTCTACGCAAATATCTTCAAATAATAATTGGTAACAATGTAACCAAACTTGTTGATCTATCTTGTGAACACCATTAGATGGGCGGTTCACTCCCCTTCTTAAGCAAATTGTTCATCATCCAATTATTGTACATATACACACTTGGATTACTAGGGACTAATTATTTTTTGTCTGCACATTTATATATTATCAATTCAATCACGACCCTTTAGTGTAGTTTCATAATTCTCTAGTATCCCTACACTAAAGGTTTATATATTACTCCTTTTTGCTCTGGGAGACCTAAACATAACTTCTACGGTTCTACCAGTGTCCAATATGATTAGTTGTTTTACTTGCTTTGTTGTGAAACTGCTTATGAAATTTTCGTGACACATCTTGTTGTAATAGCTATAGAAAGTTGCTCACGGCTCATGTATTCTGAATCATCTGAACTTTCTCCACCTTTTAGGATCATTTGAATTCTTTTCCTTCAAATGATTGAACATTTCTCACATACTACCTATGTTTCCAAATACTTGAATTTCTAGGTTTGTCCTAAGTCAAGCATCTTTAAGTTTGGCCAAGTCTATAGAGAAGTATACCAATATCTACAACGTCATATCAATTTTATTAGATTCACCATGAAATATGTTATCATACTATATATAGTTGATGTCATAGGTGGTGATATATTTTTCTATAGAGTTGGTCAAACATAAAGACGTTTGACTTAGATTAGGCAAGAAGTCACCCAGTATTGTACCTAGCCTAGAAATTTATCAAATATATGAAGTTTTGGCTCAATATATCTTTAATAGAACTTGTTGTAAGCTCAGTTTGAATATAATTAGATAAACCATAAAATATGACATGATCACTCAAGTCTTCTAATATTTTCACTTTGTTGTCAACTGAGTTGTTATTTCTTCTGATGACATTGTTCTTACTTCATCATGTCTTTTTGGTTTTGGCAGGATTCAGTTTTGAGTGAGGGTGAGAAAAACTGACTTGATGATAGATCCATCGATGCGCTATTTGTGGAGTATTTGAAAATGTAAGGCTTCATTATGATGTGATGATTTTTCCCATGTTGCAATATTTTATCTACAGGCAGCTTAGAGCTTCAGATCATCCAGCTAGACTAGTTTTTATGATACCATGTCTATGCACTTTATGCTTGGAGATCATGTCTATTTCACCTTTTGCTCATCCAGATGAATGTGCTTCATCATAGAACTTGTATCATGAATTGTTCTGTCTGATTTGGTTATTGTCCCTCTTGTCCTATGGTTCCATGACTGGATATCAAGCTGTCATTTTGGAGAATAGAGAAGTGAACCAAGAGCAAATAAAACATCATTTAGGAAGTCAAAAAAAAAGAGAAAAAGAGAAGTTAAGGCATTTTTGGTTAACATGATTCTTAAAATGGAATAAAAACACGGGAATGGGACGGCATGAAAGGAAACACAAAAATATGTAATAGAACTGTTAGAAAAGTGAGAACTTTCTTATATCATTAGGTGTGAGGCATATTTGTCAGAGAAATAAAATTATTTGTTTCATCAGATTATACTCAGTGGAATGTAACTTCTATCATTTCTAACCCTACAAACTAAACAAACTCTAGGAAAAATTCGATGGGAACCCCTTTCTTTTGACTATGCCGGTGGATACATGATATTAATGTCATCCCTAACAACCCCCTATGAGAGTTGCCAAAAATGCAGTCTCCCTAAATGTTATCAGTGTTAGGCCATACAGAGAATTGTAGGGAGGTAGGTAAAGAAGGTATGGCTACCTGCCTCTCTCATCAGATTAAAGACCATTCTCTTCACTCCTCGGTTTGCAAGAAAACCATGAAAAGGGATTACTCTGAAAATGTTTTCTTCCTGAAAAAATCCTTGGAGTTCGGTCCTTGTAAAGTTGGCAAATATTTTCTTCAATTAACATGTGGGATAATAAAAAGAAAGTTGGATGGCATATCTTTTTGGTTGATGGTGTTGCTCATGCAAAGATAAAAGATGAATCATTCCTTACTGATTTGCTATGTTATGTAATACTAATACTATGTATATTTTTTACATTGTGAGAGGATAGTTTAATATCCTTTGACACTGCGATGAGAACATTTAAAACCTCATATTTCCCTTTTTTGTAATCCCTTTAATTTCATCATTCATCCTTTGGGGCTAAGATAAATGCACATTAATGTATGTGTTTGGGGGGGCGTATGTTTACCCCGTCTAATATCATCGTATCCCTACTTTTCAAAAAACTCCAAATGCTTTCATCTGTTTATAATTAACACATGATTCCTAAAGCTAAAGAATTTAAGTTTGATCTTTCTTGATGAGAATATTACGATTTTCTCCCTAGTGTGCATACAATTTGGAATACAATTGTTTACTCTCAAGACCCTACATACATTATTAACATAATATGTAAGTGTTTGAAATTTTGTTAAAAGTTTAGGAAAGTAATTATGTTGGACACCTTAGAAAAGTAAGAATAAGTTGAGGGAGGAGTTTGCTACCTTAGAGAAGATGGAGGAAATTGCTCCTTTGTTCTAAACATTATGATAGGGAGGTTGGCAATAATGTTCACATAAATGAGTTGCTTTTTGATGATGAGATTAACTGGTTGCAACAATCTCATGAGAGATGGCTTATTAAAAGGGATTGGGACGCTTTCTACTTTTATAGGGTTGCTAATGATACAAGAAATTTAAAAAATCACAGTTTTATCCTTGAACGATAGGGGTAATGTTATAGGGGCAACTCGGCAGTTGGATAGTCATACTAGTACATATTACGAACTTTTTGGCCCTCTCATGTTAACATTTTTCATATTTCCATTGATCTGTGACTTGTTTCTGAATAACTCAACAAGGATGACAACCTGACCCTAACCAAAATTTTCTCTATTGAGTTCATACGGAACTTTTTCAGTATTGATGGAATATAATCTAGGAGGCTGATACCTGCATCTTTCATCATTTGCACTATGATACTCTTGATGTACAAAGACTCGACTATGGTTTTATCACCTCCTAAAGTTTTGTGCTGACAAAACTCAGCAATTTAGACGCATGTGCCTATGTTGATCCATTTTTTGATAACTAAAACAATAACTTTGAGACCTGAACCCTTTGCTCAACACGGATTACTATTCATCAAATGCTTTTATCAAAGTTAGAAACATTATGGGTGGTATTGTATCATTGCATAAAATTCACACTCATGTGAAGAAACATGTCGATATATAAATTTGAAACTGGACTTTGAAAAGGAATACGATAATTTAATAAAGATTTCTTACCTGAGTGTTATGCTCTAAGGGGGTTTGATAAGAAGCGATGCAGTTGGGTGTAACAAATCCTTCACAATGGTACTGTCAACATCAAGCTTAAAAAAATATTGGTCCATACTTCCAAAGTACCAAAGGGGTTAGGCAAAGGGGTACCTTACCCAACAATTACCTTTTAACCTTGCAGTTGACTACTTAACCAGAATGGTTGTTAAGGACCAGAATAATGGATTTTGGTTGGCTTGGCTCCTCTTTTGCAATTTTACAATATGCAAATGGTAATTTATGTGTATTATAGTCGTGATATTGAAAAACAACTCCCTACCTCAAGTATATGCCTTATATTTTTCAACATCTTCCAACAAAGAGTTCAATTATATCAGGTTTAAATTCAATTTCTTGATAAGTGACGCGTTTTTCATTTCTCATATTTGTGTTGATAAGTTTGGTTGCCAAGTTCCTTATGAAATATCTGGGTGTTGGGCTAAAAATGCAAATTGGAGTTTTCTTAAGCTAAGTTTCTAGAAAAAAAGAGTTGATGCTTGGAAAGGGGGTTCATCGCCCATGGGAGTAAAAATTGCACTACTGATATGTCTATGTTCATAATGAACAAAGAAATTATCAAGAAACTTGATGGTCATACCATGAGATATCTTTGGCAAGGTTGTGGTTTTATAAAAACATAGCATGTGGTCAAATTTGTTAGTGTGTACATCTTAATGTAAAGGGGCATTGGGTTTTACAGATTTGAGGAAGCGGAATATCGGTGAAGTGGGGTGGAGGTTAGAAAATCTACTTGGATTGTGGAAAGCATTGTCCAAGCTAAATACTAGTATATTCAGGTTGTTGTTTATGCAAACCTTGTTTTCCTGACCCACCCCCACCCCCCCCCCTTCTGCCCACCCACCCGTGTTGCAAGGTCATTTTAAAAGTCAAAGAACTTTATATGGTGGGTAGCCTTTTGAAATGTGAAAATGTTTCTAGACTTTGTAAAGACACATTGAATAATCAAATATCTTTGTGTGATAAGTTTCCTCGGGTAGTGGAATCATATATGTGTTGCCGTTAATGGCTTGCCTATGTCTAGTGATCCTGTTGGAGTTTTGTGGGACCTTGGGAAGAAATTGAAACTCACTATTAAGTCTATGTATAAGTGGCTAGAGATCAACCTTGTTGGGTGGGGGGCACTTTAGCTGGATCTAGAATGCTAAGCTTCCTTTCAAAAAAAAATATTTTCCCTAGTAGCTTTCACAAGATGTTGTGTTGTAGAGAAGTTGTGAGGAAGATAAACTAGTTGGGCAATCCTACTTGATAAAACTAAATATTCACAACATTTGATTTTCCCCTATCATGTGACCATGATTATCTGGAGAACGATGTGGTATGTTTTGGCACTTCTCTTTGCACAAATAACATTTGAAGCTTTATTATTGGTGTTACCAATATTTTCTAGTGGTGGAGAGTTTTACACGGTCGGTTGGAGGCTATATGTACAACTAGGAATAAACCGGCCTTTTAGAATAAGTTGATCAAGATCCCCTTTGAAGTTTTATTCTTTGCTTTGTCCTCTTTCCTTTCTTGGCCAGCTCTTCAGAAGCCCGTAAATATGGATGCTTTCAAGAAGGGTTCTACATTGCTCCATGATGATGTTGTGAACTTGATGCATACGTGGAGATAGGACCCTTGGCAACTCCACATCAATTCAATGATGGTCGTTACATCCTTTTGTTAGTTCTTTTGTTTTGGATGATGTTGTTGATGTTTACTATGCTTGTTACTCTACTGTTGCTAATCGGAATAATTAGTAGGCTTTGGTATTGTTATGTTTTCACCCCGTAGTATATTTATGTTGATTGCCGCATCGGTGTATCGAGCAGGGTGGACGGGTGATCTAGAAACCACCCTGAGATATTTTCTTTTCAATAGTCCATATATCATAGCAAAATAAATAAAAACTCGTCTTAGACCAAAACTAATATGAAAAGTATACTATTGGTTCACTCTGGCCCAGAATGTTGATAAGCCATAGGATCATGAGCACGCACATACATTGGGTTTGTGAACTCGCTTTGTTCCTTTCTCATTTCCTTTCATGTAAAAGTAGTTGAGAGACTAATAGAAATGGTGGTAGCTCGGTTAAAAAATAAAGAATTCCAGTTTTTTCTCCTACTTCAATATTTTTTACGCTGATTACCTCATTTAGCAACCTATCATCCGGATTACCCCATTTAGCAAAGTTGTTACTAGTTTTTACCCCATTTAAAGTAATTTAGGTTGTAGATAGCTCCTCTAGTAATTATTTCGTTGACAAAGCATGCATGGAGTTATGTCTAGCACGATCCAACACCAGGAAGCAAATGCGGTGAAGAAGAATGAGGTGGAAGAAATGAACAAGGAGTTGCGCTACCTGAAGAAGAAACTCATCAAGGTGAAGAGGTGAGTATGTACAGTTGATGGCCATGAGAGAAAACCCATGTTTGACTAAGCCATTCGACCAGTTAGGACATAGGGGAAAACATCAAGAGAAAAATTGGGACGAATCATACCACGTGTACCTCATGACCGGGACGGACCTGATTATAGCTGGCCAAATGGGCCATGCCATCTGGGCTGGCCCGTTAGCACGCATGCACGGCACGTCACGAGCTAAACGGGCCGAGCCCGGCACGCGGCACGCTAGGGGCCGTGCCTGGGCCTGGAGGCTGGGCACACGGGCCAGCACGGCACGGCACAATTAGCTCTATTTATTTATTTCCAAATTTTTCAAATATTTATAGGCTATATAAAACAGCTCAAATAGGAAAAAAAAATAGCCAAAATACAGCCCAGCAAGCCAAAACTACACGGGCCAATCGTGCCTGGCGTGCCAACGGGCCGGCCCGATTAGCTAAGCGGTCGTGCCTGGGCTGCGAGGCGCAACATGTGGGCCGGCATGGCACGGCCCCGCTTACTAATCATGCCCCTGTGGGCCGGGCCGTGCCAGGCACGATTAGAACGTGCTAGGCCGTGCCGTGCCGGGCTGGCCCATTTGGCCAGCTCCGGACCCGATAGATCACTAGATGAGGTAAAAATTAGCAAACCTTTTGCTAAATGGGGTAATCTAGAAGAAAAACTGTTAAATGGAGCAATTCGCATTAAGAATGCCAAAATAGGAGGTAAAAATTGGAATTAACTCTTAATGAAAACATATTATGTGCATGTACCTACAATTTTTTATATGATCTATGTACACGTTAGAATTAAGTGCGACGTAGCTAGAGTTCCTTTAGGCTTTTGCACACAAATGGTGGGCCGTGGAGCAGTGGCAGGCCTAGAATCTGAGTACTGAGGGTGCCAAACTTCAATACGTCCATACAAAATTTAGAAAAACTAACAATAAAATGATATATTGAAATGGAGGATGTTGACCCGAGGATGAGGTATTAGTCATGTTTATTATGTTATGGGCATGAGGGTGATGTCTCAATTGGTAAAGGGCGTGTGAGGGTTGTTTTCTCCCGTTGCAACGCACGGACATGTTTACTAGTTTAACCTAAAAATAGTCTGAAATGGCACTAAGTTGATGTACAGTTAATTTAAATATACTATTTTACATTTTTTTAATGCGGTGTCAATTTATTGGTTGGGCAGCTGGGTTAGCTGTCAGCCCGCCTGCGTTCGAGCCTCGGCTCTAGCGTGCGGTTCTCGCGAAGTTTTCTCCTATATAAAAAATGCCAACAAGGGTTAGCCCTGGGTTGGTCTTTTTTTTCTTTTTTTTTGCAATTGAATCGCATTTGCTGACGATGGCGCACTTGAACTTGTCGCTAAGAAGCGCCATAATTGTGGTATACTTGGAAACTCAAGGCCCTACGACTATACCTAGACCGTATGCGCATATATTCTAAAAAAAGAATCACCGACGTTTTTCAACCTCCTTTCAGAACGACAAGATATGTTGCTGACCACGGCACTCATGCACACCCGAGGCAAGAATTAGGCGGAGGTGGGGAATGCGCGCGCGTCACAAGAAGTGGTCTAGGATAGGGTGCAAATCGGCTCGAATTCTCCGTTTGCCAATAAAATAGGAAATGATTGGACCATTGGATGAGCCATGCATGCCCGCTTCTTCACAACGATTGATCGAATGGATGGAAAGGTAACATGCAAATCCAACTGAAAATCTCAGTAGCGCACGCACGCACGCTCCTAGAAGTCGTCTCTGTTGCAAAGCTCGGAGTTGTGAAGAACAAATGTACAACCAGTCGGTTGGACCCTTTGGGGTTGGAACCTGGGAGTGGGCAACCACTATCACTAATCAGAGAAAGCACACCGAACCCGAGATTCATTTGCTTTTTCGCTCGCAATGCACTTTGCCGGTCGGTAGATCCGACATGCACAACGGCAACGAATGAATGAAAAGATTTGAACTTACTAAAATTATGGCTCCCACTTCCAAGTTCCAACCATGGCCAGATGGCCCTGAGATAAAGGAGAAATTCTCTAAAGAAGACACAGGTTTCAGCATGTGCCGTCTAAACTAACGAAAGAACAAGAATGAGCTTTCAGCCAACAGCAGCAACCGTCATTAGCTTTCAATTCTAGCAAAAACACGCAATTAAAACAAGATACTGCATTCACAAACAAGCAAAGCCTTATGGAAGAATACACTGGCAAGCCTTTTGCGCCACAATCATTAACGCTACATGTATGGAATGGTAACACACAATTACAGTGATTGGCTATAGAAAATTTTCATCTCCTACAAGGTTGTTATGGCTATTGTAATATCACATATACTACACATCTGTATAACGATTTATTGAAAAGCTCTCCATCAACAACCAACTCTGCACCCAACCCATCGATTTAGTACATGAAAAATTGGGTACGAAAATGTGCCGTACACGACCAAAGAATTGCCTATGTTGCTGCAAACAAGCCTGCCAAGATTGATCCCATTAGAGTATCATCCTTCCACTGGAGTTTGGACTTCATTTGCGGGATTTGGCCAAGAAGCAATAGGTGGCTCATTGGTTACTATAAGCATCAACCCATTCCGAAGTTCCATTATAAAGTTGGCATTGCAATTGTTTACCCTCGGAAAAACAACAGGTTTAACCATTGAGCTGTGGTTCCCTTGGCGCCTACTCATCATGTTGGGTTAGCACTGCAAGGAAACATGAGATTAAATTCAGGTAAATGTATGGGAACAGATAAGAAATCGTGTGAAGCAAATAAGAAGAAAAAAAATGATCAGGTTGGAGTATATATGTATGAAACCTCCTAATAAATAGCAATGGTGTATATTGTGGTAACTGGATTTGTTTTCAAAAGTAAGCAGCTCTTGAAGGATTCGGCTATCCTAGAATTTGCAGGCAAAGCCAGTGAATCACCATAGACAAAATTTGGATTTTTACATTTGCCAAACAATTCTTTTAGGCTGGCGAAGTTCCTTCATTGTTCGTACCCCACTGTTCCTCACCCTCATTCCCATTTACAAGAACGGTTTCTTCTGGTTGATCGGTATCAACTTGGACAGCTTCATCCACGTTCTCCTCCGTTTCCATTACCTAATAGGAAAATTGTTTTCTTATTTCAGAAATTAATAAAATAGCACTGCAATAATAATAATCAATAGAACAATGCCGTGGTGATCAAGACATATAATAAGTTTTCTAAAAGCACAACAGTATATAAGTTGAACGAGAACAAGATGCATACTGCAAATGCAATACCTCTTCATCAGGCTCTCCATTTTCATCCAGTGCTTCCACTGGTTCCTCTTCGTCAATGACCTGCATCCTTTTGAAAGCTTCCACAAGAGTAGTGTCTGACTTCTCAGCATGGTTCAAGTACTCGTCTGCAGAAGGATAGTGCCCCCTGCACATACAAGACATGTTATTGCAAAAGATTTGCCTACTTCAAAATTATGAGATGGACACGATTTTTTAAATAGGAAAATTATGAGATGTCCAATGCAATACTCCCTCCGTTCCTAAATATAAGTCTTTGTAGAGATTCCACTATAGACCACATACGGATGTATATAGATGCATTTTAGAGTGTAGATTCACTCATTTTGCTCCGTATGTGGTCCGAAGTGGAATCTCTCCAAAGACTTATATTTAGGATTCACTCATTTTGCTCCGTATGTGGTCCATAGTGGAATCTCTCCAAAGACTTATATTTAGGAACGGAGGGAGTAGAAGCTAACATTTGATATTATTACACTGCAAGGAAAAAAAATATGCAGCAATTTTTACCTCTGGGAAGCAACATTCTGTTCTACAGTAAGTGCAACCTGCCAGTCTTCAAATAAATTTGGATACTCAGCAGGATCTGCCAGAGAATCTGCAGCTTTTGGATTAACCTGCAAAGGAACAAATGAACAGAAGCCGAGGCCGACAACACTTGAATACACTTTCGTACTTTAAACAGACTTCTCAGCAAGAGAGCATAAGATCAAAATTTTACTTTGCTGAGGTCTTTTCTCCAAATTGCTACAATCTCTGAAACCTTGCTGGGAAGATAAGAACGTGCCATTAATGCAGCTTCAGGTATACGATTGCTGCGGAGTACATAAGATGTAGTTTAGCTTTAAACTTAAGTGCATGGCAATTAGTTCATCACAGCAGAAAAGACTCACCTGTCTACAAGCAATTGTATGCAATCTTCCAATTTACCAAGCATAAAGAGACAGAGGAAAGCAACATTGTTTTTTCCGTGCTCTTTCGCTAGAGAAGCAAGCTTTTCGACTCCTTCAGCATCTCCGAGAGATGAGTATAGTAGCAACAAACCACTCAAGTCCTTCGCTTGCAGAAGACACTCTTCTGATGCCTCGAGCTGCAATGTGTAATTTGTGAAATACTGAAAACACTAACCTAGCACAATTAATACAAATGCAAATTTATAAAATTAGTCAATTATATATGTTGATTTAAATTAATGGCCGCCATATGACTGCAATACTGATGAAGACATTTTTGCGAGGGAAAATCTTGGAACGGTATTTTTTTTTCCCAAAAAGAATGTTTGATTGGATTTTTTTTCTGAATTTTAACCAGATAAAATGTTTCAATTCAGAACAAATTGTTAGAAAATAAAATTTCAGACTTACAATAAAATATAAGGCCCCAATGAAAACTTAACTACTTGTAAACAAAAATTCATTAATTCTAGAAGTCACATATCAACAACCTTTCATAAGATTTAATCATTTAAGAACCAACCTTCCCGGTGGACATGGCGAGCTCACCAAGCTGCTTCCACTTTGATTCGCTTTGTGCTTCTACGGCAATAGCCTGCACGTAAATGATGACCAGAAAGTTAGTAGCAACCCATAGAATACCTTACATCACATGCTCTCTATGATGTTAACTTGTGAAGGAAAAAAACACATGACAATGTGCTGTGTACCTTCGCGACTTCTAATTTTCCAAGCTGCACAGCCAAATCAAACTTATAATCAGCATCAGTGGCTATCTCAAGAGCCTCCTCCAACATTCCTCTGGACTCCAAGAAATGAGCAACACTGCCATATGAAAAGGGAGACCAGAGTTAAGTTACAACATAACGGATTAAGCCGTCATACACTTCTGATCCTACAAGCTGAGCATATTTCAGATTTGATATTGAGATAAATGGCATCACAGTTACAAGATATGACAGACATCATAAACACGGTCAAAAGGGGAGCATAACTGAGCACAAATTTGAAGAACCCATGTTGATTTGTTACTGTTTTAAACAAAAATGCTTTTGTTTATTCAGAAGCCGGAGTACCCCCCCAAAAAAAAATTTAACAGAACCTATCCCTGTGTGTTAAAGACAGCCACTAACCTATTATATTGCGTCTTTGGTATGGACGGTAAGATCTCATTTGCACTTTCCAAATCCCCACGCATCACAAGCGTCTTGTATTCAATCAAACTGAGAAGTAATGTATACCCAATGACACTGCAAGGAGCCAATGTATTAGTTACAGAAAGCAAGAAAGCAACAACAGGTGATACATAAGAACTGAGGCATATTCAAGCAAACGCACTTAAACTCCTTGTCAATAAGATAAACTCGACTTTGATTCGCAAGATATCCCATCAAATACATAGGGCGATCCAAGTGATACATTGTCGTGACCTGTAAATAGAGTGTGTAACTATGTAAGGAAATAAAGTTGTATCACACAAAATATCCATATAGAGAACGTGAAAACCAAAAAAAAAAAAGTTCAGAGCAAACAATCTTTACCTCTCCACCAACGCAATAATTTAGGCGCCACGATGAGTTGTTATAAATAAAACAGTCTCCAACCCAAATCCCAGTTCGAACCCGCTCATTGACCTCATGAAGCAACTCAAAAGCATCTTCAGCGCCTTCCTCGTCAGCAGGCTTTCCACCTTCCAAGTAGGCAGCAACAACATCTCTCTGCAGGGACAAAAATCATAAACGAAATTTCATGTATGTTCTAGAAAAAGATGTTATGTAAGAACATATTCAAAACCCATGGACCAAGGAAAAATTATAGATGAACATTTAGTAAATGCAATAACATACATTGTACTTCAGGATGTAGAATGATGTATCACTTGCGATTGCAACTAGGTCACCACTATCAGCCCAGTAGACATTCTACAAGCACAGTTGAAAACAGGTTATTGAAATGTGGACTCCACATATTCATAATTACAATAAAATATGCTGAACTCACCTTGACAGTCACATCAATTCTGCGAATTAGTCTACAATCAGCCCAGTCATAAAAGCAAATAAAGTCACCGGAACACATTGCCAAAAGTACCCCACCAAAGATACGCTCTGCAGAGAATGTAGGACGGATAGTTTTCTTCTCCTGGAAATCAGATCATTTAAGTCAAGAGATGCATTGCTTTCATAATATGGATTAGAACGGTTCGTAAAATTTATACAAACGTGATAGATAAAAGATGCCAGGTCACATATTAGTTCAACATACAGTTGTATGATTTCTAGATCAATGAATATTGCTAAGCACTTGAACATAAGTAAAGCATTCCCTTGAGCTGAAGAACTGCAATATGATACAATACACCACAACACTAAACTACACTGAACCGTAAACCTACAACTGTCTCTAATTCCTTTCACCAAATATGACAAAATATGACCACAAGTATTAGCATAAAACAAAGTACTCCCTCCGTCCGGAATTACTTGTCGCAGAAATAGATAAAAGTGGATGTATCTAGAACTAAAATACATCTAGATACATCCATTTCTTTGACAAGTATTTCCGGACAGAGGGAGTACATGATATAAAACTCTAAACTGAATTAATCTAAGTGTTTGACAGAAATATTCACTGATTAAAGCAGTATATAAACATCACACACTGAAAACACAAACAGCCCCAAAGTGATCTTGGAAGAAATGGGACAGGCAGCATCGATCTTGCACAAGTTGCTGGTAAAAAGGCTAAAAATAATAGTATACCACCCACCTGGAATGATTTATTGAAAATCTTTATTCTGGATGTACTTTCTCTGATTGCGTACTCTCCTTCTGATGACCAAGCGAACTCTAACGCGGATCCAAATGATCTGTTCCTCCAAGCCAGTGCAGTATAGATTATGTATTCACCATCTCCGCATACAACAACAAACCGGCCGTTGGGGTTATGCTTCAAGTTCTAAGCAAACAAAAAATTAAACCATAGTTAGAGATAATAATCAAGATATATGAAACAACAAATGTTAACTAAAAAAAGAAAATAAAAACTTTTAACTTAGTATCATATCAAGGAACAAAACTCAAGGTGCTGATTTGCTACAAATTTATCTATGAATATAGAAGATGCATAAATGGGAATGATGTTCATAGAAAACCAAAGCTTGTAGTATTCTTCAGTGCACCAATAACAACTCTATATGATTATTTTTATGTGTGCAAAGTTGATAGTTATGTATAAAAAAAAGAACATACTCAAGTTATAACCCCTATTACAGGAAGCAATTCATATGTTTTTTTAAGCTTATCCATTTAATTGTCAACAGTCATTACAAGCTACAGAAATGGACAGCTGCTGTTATGCATATCAAGACATGGATGAGCAGCTTATGCAGGAGTTCAGATACTTAGGTATGCTGTAACAATACTAACGAGTGCTAAATATGAAGAGCATTGTACCATCCAAAAGTACCTGCGGGTAAAGATCACAGCTGCCTAACTCCTTCACAGCTAGGGGCAATCTTTCCCCATCTGTAGCCTGGTTTCAAACATAATAAGCGATCAGCCAAACTTCTCAATTTGATTAATTTTGTGTACAGAACAGGCAAACTAACCTCAAAGTTTGCACCGACAGTCTTTATATTCACAGTCTGTATCTCATTATGCTTTGCCCAGATGATTTTTCCACTAGCATCCATACTTGCTACTGGTACTTCACGACCCATTTTAATCATAATAGTTCCCTCATCATAACCAATCACCATTCTACATCATAAGCAAATGGTATTATTAGTTTCATGATTGGAGAACAGGGAGTAGCACAACCAGGCCCAAAAAGTGTGGGCATGAGAAACAAGAGGAACTAGTTGCGGAAATAAGAATGTGAAAACTTAACATCTAGAAATATAGGCATATTGGAAGAAACATACAAGTGAACAGAACAAGAAGGCATAGAAACATAGTAAATAACCATCAGTTGACAATGCTAGGTTTTGTCAGTGTGAAATGGCATGCTTAACCAACAATGTTATGCATGGCAAGGTCTGTTAAAAGCAAGCATAAATAACTTGTAACAAGAACTTCACAATAATTTATGAAACACAACACCAGTACACATCCGCTAAATAGAAGAAACATACCACAATTTAATCCTCCTAATTAATGGCAAATTATTATTTTGATAGCTAGTGCCCAATGGATGGTGACAACAATTAAACAAAGCAGAAATCAGATGATCATTCATTACCTTCTTGATCCCTTCATGTATCCAACAGCCCAGACTCGCTCAAGGCCATAGTTTAGTGTGTTCTCAAGCCTACAAAATAAGTGAAAAAATAACTAAAATTAAGAACTTCTCACCTTTGTGTAATTTGTAGGATTAAACAAAAGTAATGTGCTATCTCAGAGGCTGACATATTTTCCAATTATTACAAAAAATATCAAATAAGCAAACTGATTAATATATTCAATTATTTATTACCCTGATGATGACAGCTATCTTTTTCATACAAATGCTAGGATGAGAATGTTGAAGATGGCAAAACAGTTAACCCCTTTAAGTTAGCACATCATGCAAACTAATAAGATTCCATGGGTTTTAACATAGAAGAGTACAAACAAACGCTAAAAGCCTATTGATGTCATGCTCATGGGCCATAAAAGTTTATTGTGCCTGCATAGGGGAGTCAAGCCTGTTGTTTAGCAACATTCTGGTTGTTGAGAAACAGTCAAGAGATCTCTAAACCAAACTTCAAAGAAATGCTTCAGTAATCGAATTTTCTCTGGGTAAGAAGTAAAGTGACCAACATGAGAACTAAGAAAGATAGATCCAGAGTTTGCACTAACACATTGATGCAGAAAAGAAAGCAACCTGTAAGTTGTCGAATGCCATATACGAACTGTCCCATCTTCCGATCCAGTAATGATTATAGGAAGCTCAGGGTGGAAACAAACAGCAGAAATGTTGTGTGTATGGCCTTCAAGCGTCTGAACACAGCTCTTGGTTTGGTAATCCCAGACCTGGTTTATCATAATTATCCATCTTAGGATTGAACCAACATCTGAAGATTCAAAATACTACAGCGGGTACAAAAGACAGACCTTTGCAGTGGAGTCATCAGAACCAGTAATCAAATAGGGTCTGTCACCACCAGTAAAGTAATCAACACAGTTCACACCCTTTTGATGTCCATCTAGAGTAAAATTTGGATCTGGAGAACCCAAACTCCATATCTGCCATTTCAGATTAAGAAGCGTTAATGAACAAGACCACATCATGAGTCATGGCTCAGACTAACATGTCGCTGCATGTGAGGGGGTATGAAACAGACCTTTGTAGTGCGGTCGAGAGATGCACTTGCAAAAGTGTTAGTATCCTTTGGATTGAAAGTAACCTGCATGACATAGTGTGAATGCCCCTCAAAGATTTGAGTGCACATCCACCCTTTGTCCCAGTCCCAAAGCTTTATCAACATGTCATCAGATGATGACAGCACATATGGAAGAGTTGGATGGACTGCTACACATCTGATGTAATCAGTATGAGCCTCAAAAACTTTAATTTTGTCCATGGTATTGTAGTTGTAGACACGAATGAACATATCATCTGCACCGGCAACAACCCATTGTTTCCTTGACACAAATTTTGCCGACCGCACTGAAATTATGTTCAAATATACATCATACAGTTAAGTCGGTTCCAGATTCCACTTGCAGCACAACTTCTATTTACATGTGAAGATATGTATGTTGTATACCTGGCAGCTCTGAAACTTCAAATGATTTCACCATGGTCTGCAACATATACAAAAACAAACATATTAAATAATCAAATTCTGTGGAGTCAGCTTTTAAACTTTTATACAGCAGTACTCCATAGATATACTTGTCAAGAATTAGATTTGTAAATAATATTGAGCAACAAAAACAAGGAGAGGAGCCAGGCAAAGCTTTTGACATACTCCCTCCGTCCCAAAATAAGTGTCGCTGATTTAGTACAACCTAATTAGCGACACTTATTTTGGGACAGAGGGAGTACTAAACTGTATGTGCATAATTCATCTTGTTAAACCCTAATTAGCATAGATTCTAAGGCACCACACATGATTTCAAGAAGATTAGTTTGGCTTATTGTATCCTAAATAGATCAACTAAATCTAGTCTAGATAACGAAATAGTACAAGACGAACTTATGTCACCATTTCATATTTTCAAAATACAATAACAATGCAGTAATGCTCACTGGAGTCTAGACTTAGCCCCAAAAGAGGAGATACGTTACATCATGGGTTTCAGCAGTAATTGGTGTTTAAACTATCAGCACGATTCCAGGATCGAGTCATTTGGTGCAAAAATGGAATAATTTGCGTTAATTAGAGCACTTAGGAGCAAGAAGAGTGTGATGGCAGTTTGAAGTTGCTCCTTGATTGCAGTGACAAGCCTAAAACGAGCTATGTGTCAGCCGAGAGGGTATCAGTAGTATCTAACAAGAGTGATACTTGGGTGGTGAAGTTCTTACTACTTACAGCACTTTCTACTTGTCGCAAGCTTACCGCACATAATCAGAATTACGGCATGGGAAATTCTCCACGACTGACCAATGAGCAAGGATACAGATCATGAACAGCAGAAAATACATCAGAAATCAACCTCTAGCCTCAGGGGTTGAAACAATTAGGCCTTAATCATGTTATATTCATGTGTGAGTACTTTGTCTGACTTTTTTAGCTGTAGTGTTGGCACTTGATCGATTGTTACGAGTACGAACTGAAGTACCTAACAGTTACTTCAAGAGATTCAACATCATACAGCAGGAACAAAACTGAAGATAAAAACAGCTCAAGTGCCTTGCCTGCGTCTGGTAGTCCCAGATGCAAAGAGTCCCCGAGTACAAACTCGCCAGGATCCTGCACCATTGCAAAAACCGTAAAACCAAGTCATCAACCGCAGCACACCAAAGGACAAGCACCGACACTGAAAATGCGACCGAAATGTACTGAACGGCAGGAAAACACTAGCACTTGCCATGGCTCCGTGGGGTGCAGATCCACTGACTTGACCCTCTCGGACCGCTGCGCGAACTTCCTCTGATCACACCAACAACAAAAACGAACACAAAATCAGCTCTCGGCCACGCCCAACTAACCCAACAACAACAGCAGCAACACCAGCAACCAAAACGGGACAGCGGGACCGAGATCCAGCGCGGGGTCGGGCGGGGGGCGCACCTTGATCTCCAACCTGAGCGGCTGCAGAAACAACAAGCAGAGGGCAACAGCACTGGTCAGATCCCGGCGCGCGCAGCACGAAAATTGCGGCAAAACGAACTGGGGACAGATTCGGGAGGGGCGGGGGCGAGAGCTCAGATCCGCGTACCATGGCGGCGACGGCGCGGCGGACGGCGGGGCGATCGGGCGGCGGGGACGGGCCGAGCACCGGAGATCCGCGTCGGCGGGGGCGGTGGCTCCTCGCGGCGCTGCGCGGCGAGGCGGCGAGGGGGCGAGCCGGATCGCGCGAGCTCGGTGGAGGAGCGAAGCGGGGTGGTAGGAGAGATGGGGAGGCGAGGGAGGAGGGGGTTTTGTGCGTATTTTTTTATTTTGGAACGTTTCAAATAAGTACCTGCTGGTTTAATACTTTCGCAGAAAGCAACCGCACGATTGCCAAAAAAAACACGTACCACCAACTTTTCGGCCCAGAACTACCCTGGGCCACGTATGCTCGGCCCGTAGTCTTCGTTTTTTTTTCTCCTTGTGACCTCCGAGCCCTTCTTCGTGTTGGCTGGCTAGTCAAATCGGAACTCACAGGGAACTCTCCATGGTGGACGGCGAGCTCGGGGGAATCAGGGCATGGCGTCAGTAGCCGAAATCTCAAGTATCAGCCTCCCGAAACCTCGATAGAATCTACTGATTCGGCGCGGAATCCATTGGTTGGGCGTTTCTGAGTTGGGCGGTTCCGGGGCAGGTTTCGTATCCCCGCCATGCCGGAATCGAGCTCGGATCCAGGCAATGGCAAGGGCAAGAGGAGCCTCCCTTCCTGGATGGGCTCCGGCGATGGCGGCGACGGGAGCGCGGGTTGTTCCGCAAAAGGCGAGGGGGCTATACACAAAAGAGCAGCGACACATGGTGACATTACAGCGGTAGACTGTAGAGTGTTACATAGAGGGACCATAAAATGTTATGTATTCGCATGTATATGGACCTTATTGTAGTATTTCTCAAGTTGCGGGACCAAATCATAGTGCGTCAGAGAGTTTGAGGGATGAAATGTGTAATTTTCTGGAAAAAAACACGTTTTTAGGGATGCCAAAGAGAGGGCTTCGCGACACGGCATTGCTTCGAGTGTTGCCGGATCATGCACCCCGGGCACTACGAGTGAGGAGCTGTCCAAGAAGTTGCATGTTTGTCTCGGCATTCTGCAGCAGTTGAGCCTCCTCTACCTGCCCTAACAGTCGCATAATTTTTGCATAGCCAGGGAGCGGCGTCTTTGGCCATTTGCGTAGCCGAGCTGGTGGCAGCAACTGCCATTGCATTTTGTGGCTTCTTATCTTGCAGGATTTGGAGTTCAGATATGAACCTTGAGACAAAGGATTAAAATGCCGTTGGAGTTTGAAAAATCCCTTCATGTATTGCTTTTCGATGAGCCGTCCAAATAACCCATAGAGTAACCGCAACCTTGACAAACTGTTTATGTGATAGTGAGTTCATAAGAGTGAACAGCCATTGCTTCGCCTTCTGTTCGGTAGTTGCGACCAGATTCTGTCCAAGTTCATCATCGACTAGAGCCCACGAGCATCTTGACGATGTACATTCATTGTTTTTTTAGGGAACTTAATGATGTACATTCTTTCTTTTTTTTTTTTGGATACTCAAGCAAAGACTGTGGCGCCATGAAAAAAAACACGTAGTACCAACTTCTCGGCCCGGTTGCCATGAAAATACGTTTGGCCCCAGTTCCGCTGGCCCAAACCGACGGCAGAGGGCTCGGCCCGTAATTTCTCTGGTTTTTTCCCTTGTGACCTTGAACCCCTTCTTCGTCCTGGCTAGTCAAATCGGAACTCGCAGGGGATTCTCATGGTGGACGGCGAGCTCGGAGGAACCAGCGCGTGGGGTCAGTAGCCGGAATCCCAGGTACGCGCGCCTATCAATCTCCTGATTACCTCGATAGAATCCGTTGTTTCGGCGCGGAACCCATCGGTCGAGCGTTTCTGAGCTGGGCGGTTCCGGGGCAGGTTTCGTGTATCCCCGCCATGCCGGAGTCGAGCTCGGATCCGGGCAATGGCAAGGGCAAGAGGAGCCTCCCTTCCTGGATGGGCTCCGGCGACGGCGGCGGCGGCGGGGGAAGTCCGGGCAAGAAGAAGCACGCGGAGGCGGCCCGCGAGAGGGCCCCAACAGGGCCGGATTTCTCCAAACTCTTGGTACTTGTATCTGGAGCCCTCTCCTGTTTGTAATGTGTGTGTGCGTTCTGTGAATGTGGCGATGATTCCGTGTGCTTGGTTGGGCAGGATGGGGTGGTCTTTGTGCTGTCAGGGTTCGTGAACCCTGAGAGGGGCAGGCTGCGCTCCCAGGCGCTGGATATGGGGGCGGTGTACCGGCCCGATTGGTCGTCGGATTGCACGCTTCTTGTTTGCGCGTTTGCCAACACCCCCAAGTTTCGGCAGGTGCAGTCGGAGAACGGGACCATCGTCGCCAAGGTTGTTTTTCTTCCTCTTTGTTGTGATCATTCTAGTTAGTTTTGCTTCAAACATTCTTTATTATAACAGGAGAAATACATATTTGTTGCCTATACTTAAGCCTAATCTGCATAGTGCTCTGTTCAATATTTAGCTTGATACGGCCATATGAGTAAACAAACCTTAGCTGGTCTCACTTGTCATACATCTTCACATTAGATAAGTTGGATTTGTTGTTGCTGGAAGCAGCACATTAGTTTCTTATATCCTCTTTACGTGTTTTAGGAATGGATCTCAGAATCTCACAGCCAAAGAAAACTCGTTGACATTGAGCCTTACCTTATGCATGCTGGAAATCCATGGCGCAAAAATAAAGAGCCAGCTGAATCCAGTCAAGGTGGTAAATTCTTTCATCCAACATAAAGTTTTATCAACTTAGGTTCCTTTTTATTTCAGCTTATTTATTTAATTTATTAGGTGCTCTTAAGACCTTTTTTTTCTCTTACCAATCTAGCATATTTGGGTTCTGCCCTGTAACTTATTTGTGATTTAGACAATATGCAAATTAACTTGAAAACGTTCCTATGGACCATGTCAGTCAGTCAGTGTGATACCAGTTTGTCACTCATCAGATAGCTCAAGAAGATGCTCCTTAAGACTCAATTTTTGTATTTCTCCTGGTTATGGGCTTAGAGGGCTGCCCTCCCCATGGAAAGAAGGAGCAACTACGCTTTGTCCCACAGTCCCGCCGATTGGGAGTAATTTACTGATCCTTTGTTAGTAATACATGCCAAACATAGCTGTAGACTTATAATGGTGATGGACGAACTAGGACTGAGTTTCGGTAAGCTTAACAAAGAACCATTTGATGCCCATTAAATATTTTGTGAAATTTGAATGATATTTGCAGCTCTGCTGTACCTTACTACTTTCTCTTTGTGTACTTTGAATTTGAAGTAGTTGGTTAAATTTATAGGTCTATCTGTTTAATTTTGTGTATATCATCCTGTTGTAGATCAGAAGAAGCCACGTAAAGAGCATGAAAGGCAACTTGAGAAGACTCATGCTAAGACACCGCCCTCTGCTGCCACTAAGGTCTGTTCAAAATAAATTAGTGAACATTCTAGAACCATGCTTTGCCAGAAGCCTGCTTAATTTGACATAAAACCAATTTCTTCCCAGTAGTAACTATTAGCTGGCTAATAGAGACTGGACAATTGGTAGCTTTATCTCACCTGAACTTGGATATTTCCACAAGGAAACAAGAAACAAAGCAAAAGCAATGAGGTCTGGCTATAGATAAGAGTGTGTACGCACGTGTTTTAATTGGATTTCCCAGCATTCAGATTAGTTAAAAAGAATGTGTGTTTCAGCAACCCTCCAATCTTCTATATCTGGTGGAAGATTATTACTCCACATGCACGAGGCAGGACATCAGAATAAACTGACCATAGTTGATTGTAACTTCCAACCTGCATGTGCTATGATGATGCATTTTTGATAAAAGTATATTGTACTTTGGGTGCATATTGATGTTCCTTGAAAACAAATGACTTCCCAGCGGTATTAAATAGGTAGTGACATCTAAATTATAACACAGTCTATGCTTAGATTTTCATGAATGGAACAACACGTAGGCAACACTTGTCCTGGAAGCATCTCGTATGCTTTCTTTCTACAGGACCTCATAATAGTCTCTTTTCTACAGGCAGGACATTCAGGTGCTATAAATAAACAATTTTCCCCTTCGAAAATTAAACAATGGGCAATGGATGATTTTGCGAAGACAATATCATGGTTGGAGAGCCAAGAAGAGAAGGTGAGAAATTGGGGATAATAAAGTGGTCAGGTGAAAATTACATTTCAAATTGCCTCCTTATGGTCTTAGTCTTTTTGTCCGCCTTAGGTTTGGTATGTATTAAGTACTTTTACGATCAAATGTATGGCTATCGTAGAGATATCTGCACACCAAGTAATTGTCCAATGATACTTTTTTTATTTCCAAGGGGCAGAAACAACCCGACTCAACGAAATCAGACTTTTCCTAATGTAAATGAGATAAGTGTTTTCTTAGGCTAATATAACAAATTGCTTTGCATATTACTATTTTTCATGATGAAACAAACAACTAAACACTGGAGATGTCTCATCATGGCTAACAAATCACAGTGCAGCTGATAGTTTTCTTCAGTATTCGGTTGACTTGTCCGCGATCTGTTAACACATATTCGGCTGACTTCTCTGGCTTCTTGTCTGATAGCCAGAGCCAAACGAATTGAAGGCAATAGCTGCTGAAGGGGTTATCACTTGTCTGCAGGATGCCATTGAATCCCTCGAGCAAGGCAATGTAAGTAACTCAACAGCCCTCTTTATTTAGATAACATATGCAGGTCTTTTGAGTTTCTTGTCAATTATTTTCAATTATCAACGATAGATTAGCACATGCAAACGAGGTGCAAGTCTTAAGTAACCTAAAACATTGAGATGCTGATCGCGTAGATGCCAATTGTTGATTTCTGTGTCAAATTGCAATTGACTTATTGATTATGTTTGCAATGGTGAACACCAAATGTACCAAACATCTTTTCTAAATCCTGTTGTGCATCTTACTAGAAATGTGGTATATCTTACTAAACATGTTTTCCAAATCTTGTGTCTTTGAACTTCTCTTGTAGGATATCAGTGGGGTGGCAGAGCAGTGGAGCTTTGTCCCCCACGTTGTGGACGAGCTAGTGCGGCTTGACGGAGAGGGATCGTCGCTGTCTAAAGAACAGCTCGCCCAACTAGCAACCAAATGCAAGAAAATCTACCAGGCCGAGTTTGCCCAGATGGACAGTGGTGGCAAGAAGGGCAACGAGCGTCCTGGGAAGACCGGAGCGGACGACGCTCAGTACGACAGTGATGATACGATCGAGATGACGGAGGAAGAGATCGATCTGGCTTGCAGACAGTTCTCAGGGATTAGTAGCTAGGTCAGGAAAAGTTCTTTAGCAGAGGAGAGAAAGGGCTATGTATCACTGAGCATGGTATCGCCGACAGTGATCGGAACACACTTATTATCACTGAGTTTTAGTGGAGTTTTTTTATTGCGGGGAAGAGTTTCAGTGGAGTTTGTACCCTGTTCTTGATCAGGCCTCTTTTTTTTTGGGTTGTTTTTGCTGTTTCCACTGAGCTTTTTTGGTTGGGCGATTTTGATTGACTTTCTCGGGGTATCGTACCATGCAGCGGTTTTTTTTGGTAGCATGGTGTGATTAGGTTCATTACCATCTGACCATTTCCACGTAAAACTCATTACTAATTCTTTTGTGTTGAACCTTCTACAGTAATCAACTACTATAGTTTTTCGCCTGTCTTTGTTGAACAAGACGAGTGTCTACAGGTTCCGAGCGTAATGGAGGGGTCCAAGTTATGTTGTGGCTTTTTGAGACGGCGACTTAAGCAAAATGGAGCTATCGACCACATGGCACGTAATCGCATTGTGCCACGCCTTAGGACGGATTTCGGGTCATGCACGACAGTCACAATACGTTTATCTCCATGCAGGACAAACATTTGCTTCTTTCCATGTGTTCTCAACTTAACTTTGATCTTCTGGCAATCCAATCCTCTCTTAGGCTTTGTTCGGTTACACCTCCTCACAGGGGGATTGGAGGAGGTTTTGACTTGTAGAGGGTGTAATTCCTGCCAAACCCCTCCATTTTCCCTATCAACCGAACAGGCCCTTAAGTTTGTGCCGAATACAACCTCTTTATTATACTTAGAAACGGAGGGAGTGTATGTAGTTTATATTGAAATCTCTAAAAAGACTTATATTTACAAATGGAGGGAGTAGTAAACTACTCGAAGCAAATAATTGTGATGCAAAACTGTGTGGATGAAGGGGAGGTGATAGAGTTTGCTTGTTGTTAACTCAAGTGACAATGGAGTAGTATATATGGAGGAAGGGAAAGGGGAAAGGATTGTCTCTACATGTCTGAAGGTGGGTGGGTCATTTAATAGCCTTGTTTTCACCTTACTAAGTTCTAACAACACATTTATCCCTCATTAGCAGGGTGGAGGCACGGCGCGACGCCGTGCCTGAGTTTAAACCCGTCGTTTACCAAGTTGTAGCTTAATCTATTGTTGCTTGTGTTTGTTATTGAGGTTATCCTTGAGAATAATATAGTATATAATTTGGATCACTTAGTCGATTATACGCCCAAAATACCCTTGACCACTCAAGATACCACCAGAAATCTGGTCCTAGTATTGGCCCATCTCGACCATCGAACCATAGAAATAAATGGCTCAAATTTTGTTCATGTACCGTAATAACAATGGTCTAAGTAGTAAAATATTGAGATGCAACAATATGTGAAAACATATATGACTCATTGATTGATCACGGTTTCTTAAGTGCAACTCCTCAGAAATAGATAAGAATACCACATCGATACAGATGAGTTTGAACATTTCTTTTCCATAACATGGCATGTACTCACTACTGCAGAACTAATTGGCAGTGGTGATTACACCAAACCTATCAGTAGCGGGCGTGGTAGTTAAGGGCGCCCGCCACTGATCTCCTGCCATTGCCAACATGTTACCAATAACGTTTATCCCGATGCAGGACACACATTTGCTTCTTTCCCGGTGTCTCCTATTCATATGTGTTCTCAACTTCATTTTGATTTTCTGGCAGTCCAATCCTCTCTTAAATTTGTGCCAAATGCAACCTATTTATTATACTCCCCCAACCCCAAAATAAGTGTCTGGACTTTGTACTAAAGTTGAGACAGTTATTTGGGACAGAGGGAGTAGTAAACTACTCAAATCAAAGAACTGTTATGTATATACTGTGTGGATGAAGTAGATGTGATAGAGTTTGCATATTGCCAAGTCAAGTGAAGACGGGGTAGTATATATAGAGGAAGGGAAGGTATTGTCTCTACACATCTGAAGGTGGGTGGGACATTTATTAGGCTAGTTTTCACCTTATGAATTTCTAACAACACATTTATCCCTCAGGTACCCTCTCTATAACATACACACGCACGCACTTCTTAACTGACTTGGTTAGAAATGGGAATTGTGTTTAATTAATTCTGAATTTTAAGTGCAATAGCTAACTAGTTCAGCTGTTGTTAACTAAGATAGTGAAAACAAATTAAGTTTGTGGAGAGAACTAGTTCACACTCCTAGGGACTAAAAGCACTAACAAAAAAAGCTACAACAATTTCTCATTGATACGGTTGATTTATGGGATTTTTAGGTCCATGCCACTACTGAAGTGGGATATTTGATGGGTGCCACTCAAACTTCGTGAATTTGACCTCTGCCATTATCGCTTGCGAAGAAAGTACTTACATGCCCCTGCGCGACCATAGCATCCGCTGTGACTGACGGGTCAAGATGGGACGCTGCGGCCATAAGTCCACTTCTCCTGTTCGCACTCATTCAAATAGAAATCTCCTAGTTATGGGATAAGGGCAATAGAAGAAAACAGAGTTCTTGCCTATTCTTGCATGTTTGTATTGCAACATATTATTGATAGCCTCGGCCGGGCAAGAGGACCAGGGTCAGTTCAACGTTGAGAAGAGCAAGCTTCGATATCACGCACCGTAGCTAGTTTCAGGGATATCACCGCTAACTCTGTGCCATACTAGCGTATCTCGCTGTTGTCTACATCTTGTTGAGAGTGGTGTTCCTAAGTGTCTACATCTTGATGTCGAATAATCTTAAAGAAAACATTTCTTCTTTTTATCTATGCTGGTATACAATGGAAGTGTTGTTAGCCAAACTCCATTTCTCTTGCTATATATATATATATATATATATATATATATATATATATATATATATATATATATATAGCCATAGGTAGTGAAGTTGGCAGTACGTAGATACCTGGTTTTTGGAAAAACTTCATCTCAAATACACTCTTTTGCATAGTTATTATTGTGTTTAGCAAATGTTCCACCTTTGTTGCTAAATTAGACAAAGAATGCTAGACTGGAAGGAATTGAAACACACAAAAATAGAACTTTGTAAGAAAACCAAACTTACAAGGTCCTTTGAAGTCTTCCTTTCTAACTACACCCGGGTGGCTACACCTGGGTAAACAGTACATTAAAAAATCCAAAAATTCTGAAATTTATTGGCATGAAACATGATAAAAATAATTAGGTTCTTGCAAAATTACGCCGACAAATAACATTCGGGGAGCTCCCAACAACAGAAATCACAATTCAAAAGTGCACAAAACTTTGAGGACTTGTATTTTTTGTGAGGGCTCCTTGAATGTTATTTGTGAACGAAATTTTGCAAGAACCTAAAACTTTTGATCATGTTTCATGCCATTGGAATTCTGAATTTTTGAATGTTGTTTTCTACAGTTTTCTGAATTTATTGTTCATAGGGTGTGTGGGTACACCCGGGAATAGAAAAACCACTTTCAGAAACAGAAAAGTGTGGTTATTACCAGAGATGGAAACGAAATATGTTTTTTAATGTACTATTTATCCGGGTGTTGTACACCGGGCCTCGGGTGTGCCATCCTAACTAAATTTGTTTCTAGCTACCCCTTTTCTTCAATTTTCTTATCTTCGACAATAACTTGTTTGACAAATGAATAGATTTTTTTTCTCTCCTCTTTGCAATAAACATTAAATCAGATGTTGGGCAGGAGCTATTACACCCTACTTGTTCATTCAATTATCTCTGCCTACTTTCTTCCATGGGAAAAACGACTATATGACCAATCTGAATTAAAACCTTGTAGAGAAATAAATTATTTAGTGCAATTTTTCTTTTGTTTAATTGGTTATATGTTTTTCCTTAATTTTAAAAACTCCATCAAAATGTGCAATGAAATTAGCGACATAACAATTAATGGATCAGCCCACTACAGAGGCTTTTGTGGCGAGGCGAACATCCATCTCGCTAGGGTGCGACTATACCTCGCTTACACCAAAATGGGGGAGCAACTAGTTAACGAGCGCTCCTTCGGGAGCCTCCCAACGATCAGCGCCACTTGGCGCGCTCTCAGTCATTCGCCACGTGTCGCGCTCTGGACGCTCCCTCCAGATTTTGTTTTTTTATTTTTCCGCACGCGTTTTCGGCTTTTTAAACGGTTTTTTTCGACATTTTGATTTTTCTCCGGTCTTCCTTAGCGTTTGGACCAAAAAAAAAAAATTTTGTTTTTTTTTCCGCGAAAAAACGCGTTTATTTTTTTTTCGTGAAAAGTCACTTTTTTTGCGAGAGGCGCGGTTGTGCTTTAGCGAGAGTCACGGCCGTGCCTTTCGGAAATGAAAAAAAACACGTTTTTTCTGTTTTTTTTCTTTCGCGAGAGTCACGGTTTTACTTCCGCGAGAGGCACGGTTGTGCTTTCCTGAGAGTCACGGCCGTGCCTCTCGAAAAGGGAAAAATAAAACGCGTTTTCTGTTTTTTTTTTCTTTCGCGAGAGTCACGGTTTTGCTTCCGCGAGAGGCACGGTTGTGCTTTTGCGAGAGTCACGGCCGTGCCTCTCGGAAAGGGAAAAAATACGTGTTTTCTGTTTTTTTTCTTTCGCGAGAGTTACGGTTTTGCTTTTGCCAGAGGCACGGTTGTGCTTTCGCGAGAGTCACGGGCGTGCCTCTTTGGAAAGAAAAAAAACGCATTTTCTGTTTTTTTTCTTTCCACGAGAGTCACGGTTTTGCTTCCACGAGAGGCACGGTTGTGATTTCGCGAGAGGCACGGGCGTGCCTCTTTCGGAAAGGAAAAAACCGTGCTCCCGGTTTGGTTTTTTCGTCCGTTTTTTCGTGAAGAAAAAGTTCGTCAAAACCTATCAACATGGGATCTAGTTTTGAAGATCTCGACGCGAGGAATCCAATGGTGAAAACGGTTTGAGATTTGGACGCACGGTTTAAGAGATAAAACGTTTTGAATAAACGAATCAACGAAAAAAGGGAAAACTCCCAGGTTGCGACAAGTGGCGTGCTGCATGTGCGCCACTTGTCGTGACTTGGGAAGATGGAGTGTTCTTTGCAACGAGTACTCCTTAATTAGTGATTTCGCCAAAATGGAAGCAAGCATTGCCTGAGGAATGCCCCTTGTGGGCCGGAGCAGTAGCAGGTTAGTGGATTTCCTCGCTATGTTGTGTTTTTTTTCCCTTTTCTCCTTTTTCCTTTTTCGTTTGTTTATATTTTTCGAAAAAATATAATACATATATTCCAGAAATAATTATTTAAGTGTTCAAAAAATGTTCGTACAGTGTTGAAAAAAATGCTTGTGAACTTTTAATAAAAATGTTAATTGCATTTAAAAACATGGGTATTTTTTTAACATGTACTCCATTTTTTCTTCAAAAACATGTCTTTTAAAAATTTGTTGAATATGAACTGTAAATTTTTAAACAAATATAAAATAAATGGTTCAGATGTATAAAAAAAATACAATGTGTATGAAAAAATAAGGCATGAAAACATGTATCTGATATAAATTTAAACGTGTATAAAACATTGTTCCTTATCTATGACAAACATAGAATGTATATGAAAAAATAGATATAAAAACATACTCCCTCCGTTCCTAAATATTTGTCTTTCTAGAGATTTCAACAAGTGACTACATACGGAGCAAAATGAGTGAATCTACACTCTATAATATATCTATATACATCCGTATGTGGTAGTCCATTTGAAATCTCTAAAAAGACAAATATTTAGGAACGGAGGGAGTATGTTTTTACAAAAATTAATCATGTATTTAAAAAATGTTAAATGTTTATAAATAATCTCTACTACTATAGTACATCAATTTTTGAACATGGACTACCCGTCCATCATATTGCAGAAGCAAAACCCTTAGCCGTTGATTTGTTACACTGGGTGAATCTCTACCGTTTATCAATACCAGACTTAATTGATCCAACGGCTAATGTTTTCCGGATTCGCGCTGTACGGACGGGCGCCAAAACGCTGCCAATCTGGAGCTTCCAGACTTGTCAGGGATGAGTTGTTCGCCTGCAACTAGAGCGGTCTACTGAAGTGAAGAATTAAATATTCCACCAACGAGTATTTACATAGACTGGAACAATCTAGACAAATGCATGTAGAGGCTAGCAACATATAGTACTACAGTATCAGTTTACTTCTCACGGAGTGCTACTTCTACATGCATGGAAGCATTTCTTACTTTTCTCAATAGTGTGCTGTCTGATGTAGAAAAGAGTGTACATATATTTTTCTTTTTGCACGTGAAGAAAAGAACAGCAGTGCTATGCGGACGACAGAATTCAGACGATTCACACACAACACATAAATCCAATCGGACATGCGCATGAATGAGCAGGGTACCGGCCGCTGGATTTTCACGTCGTGCATAGATCGGGCAGAAACATCGTTTGTGGAGCAGTTTCGAGAAAAGAATGTACACATGGCAATACTGTTGGTTGCTGAGAGAAATATTCAAAAAACCAGTAGAAATTTTTTATTTAGATTTTACTTCATTTTTCTTAACATGATGTTAAGTTATTTAACACGCTATGAGGTCAAGGATACACAAATGAAATAGATTTTATAAGAAACCTCTGATTAGAAGAAGTTAAAATTGCCGCATCAAACTAATTTGCTCTATATTTCAAATTTGAATTTAAAAAATAAATGATTTCACAAACATGTCACCAACAATAACATTTCTCTTGACAAAAATGTATAGTTTATCTAAAGCATTCTTTTTATAGGAATTCATTGTGCTACTGTTGTTTAATGTGAAGAGCAAAAGAAATATCACGAGTTCCCACACGAAAATACAAATTTACTTTTGAAAATTGCATGATATTTTAAACATAAGATAGGAAATTTAGTTTTGCTTTAAATGATTCAGTATTTTGATTACTCATGATAATCTAACGTGCAAAGCACGTACAAATTACTAGTGTTCCATATGTACATGTAAAATGTACAGCATGGACGAAAATAGACATAAAAATATATTTAAGAAGTATTAATCACATATTTAAACGTGAATAAATAATGTGCACAAAAATGTAAATAAACAAATATTTTAAAAAATGTTAATCATGTATTTGAAAAATGTTGAACATTTATAGGAAACATGTTTTTTTTGATGTATACAAAAATGTGCATTGGATGTGAAAAAGTAGACATCTGTTGAACAGATAGAAAAAAATGAAACAAAGAAAAAAACAAAGTAAACTAAATAAAACAGTGGAAAAAAATGAAAATATGAAGGAAACAGCGAAAGACAAAGAAACCCCAAAAGAAGAAAAACAAAAAGAAAAGACAGGAAGAACAAACAAGGAAAATACCCAATATGTAAGCAGCTTTTATCCAGGTCTTCCTTTGAAAAACTCCTTTCAAACAACCCTTTATGCTTTCCAGAAATTTTACATCATTTCGGATCAACAATATGTCATTCACATATACTTATCAGAAATGTTGTAGCGCTCCCACTCACTTTATTGTAAATACAAGTTTCTAACAAACTTTGTATAAACCCAAAAACTTTGATCACTCCATCAAAGCGTATATTCTGACTCCGAGTTGCTTGCTCTAGTCCATGGAAGGATCGCTGAAGCTAGCATACCTTTTAGCATCCTTAGGATCGACAATAACTTTCTGATTGTATCACATACAACCTTTCCTTACGAAAACTGGCAAGGAAACTTGTTTTGACATCCATCTGCCAGATTTCACAAATGCAGCTAATGCTAACATGATTCTGACGGACTTAAGCACCGCTACGGATGAGAAAATCTCATCGTAGTCAACTCCTTGAACTTGTGGAAATACTCTTTGCCACAAGTCGAGCTTCATAGACGGTAACATTACCGTCCATGTCCGTCTTCTTCTTAAAGATCCATTTACCTCAACAGCCTTACGACCATCAAGTAGTACTCTCAAAGTCTATACTTTGTTTTCATACATGGATCCTCTCGGATTTTATGGCTTCCAACCATTTGTCGGAATATGGGCCCACCATCGCTTCTCCATAGCTCGTAGGTTCAGTATTGTCCAACAACATGATATCTCAGACAGGATCACGTACCACTCTGAAGTAGCACGCATCCTCGTCGTCCTACGAGGTTTGGTAGTGACTTGATCCGAAGTTTCATGATCACTATCATAAGCTTCCACTTCAATTGGTGTAGGTGCCACAGGAACAACTTCCTGTGCCCTGCTACACACTAGTTGAAGTGACGGTTCAATAACCTTATCAAGTCTCCACCATCCTCCCACTCAATTCTTTCGAGAGAAACTTTTCCTCGAGAAAGGACTCGTTTCTAGAAGCAATTACTTTTGCTTCCAGATCTGAAATAGGAGGTATACCCAACTGTTTTGGGTATTCTTATGAAGATGCATTTATCCGCTTTGGGTTCGAGCTTATCAGCCTGAAACATTTTCACATAAGCATCGCAGCCCCAAACTTTTAAGAAACGACAACTTAGGTTTCTCTAAACGGTGTCGTCTCAACGGAATTGCGTGGTGCCCCTTTTAAAGTGAATTCGGTTGTCTCTAATGCCTAACCCATAAACGATAATGGTAATTCGATAAGAAACATCATGGTATGCACCATATCCAATAGGGTGCAGTTATGATGTTCGGACACACCATCACACTTTGGTGTTCCAGGCGGTATTAATTGTGAAACACTTTCCACAATGTCTCAATTGTGTGCCAAACTCGTAACTCAGATACTCATCTCTATGATCATATCACAGACATTTTATCCTCTTGTCATGACGATCTTCAACTTCACTCTGAAATTACTTGAACCTTTCAATAATTCAGACTTGTGTTTCATCAAGTAAATACACTCAGCATCTACTCAAATCATCTGTGAACTAAGAACATAACGATATCCACTGCATGCCTCAGCACTCATTGGACTGCATACATCAAAATGTATTACTTCCAATAAGTTGCTCTCTTGTTCCATCTTACTGAAAACGAGGACTTTCAGTCATCTTGCCCATGTGGTATGATTTGCATGTCTCAAGTGATTCAAAATCAAGTGAGTCCAAACGATCCATCTGCATGGAGTTTCTTCATGCATATATACCAATAGACATGGTTCGCATGTCTCAATCTTTTCAAAAACGACTGAGTCCAAAGATCCATCTACATGGAGCTTCTTCATGCGTTTTATCCCAATATGACTCAAATAGCAGTGCCACGAGTATGTGGAACTATCATTACTATCTTATATCTTTTGGCATGAACATGTGTATCACTACGATCGAGATTCATTTTAGGTGCAAGACCATTGAAGGTATTATTCAAATAAACAGAGTAACCATTATTCTCCTTAAATGAATAACCGTATTGCGATAAACATAATCCAATCATGCTCAACGCAAACACCAAATCTCGATGGTAGAGGGAGCATGCGATGCTTGATCACATCAACCTTGGAAACATTTCCAACACATATCGTCATCTCACCTTTAGCTAGTCTCCGTTTATTCCGCAGCTTTTATTTCGAGTTACTAACACTTAGCAACCGAACCGGTATCTAATACCCTGGTGCTGCTAGGAGTACTAGTAAAGTACACATTCATATGACGTATATCCAATATACTTCTGTCGACCTTGTCTGCCTTCTCATCTACCAAGTATGTAGTACTACTTTAGTGACCGTTCCCCTCATTAAGAAGCACTTAGTCTCGGGTTTGGGTTCAACCTTGGGATTCTTTCACTAGAGCAGCAAATGACTTGCTGTTTCATGAAGTATCCCTTTTGTCCTTCTAGACTAGTGGTTTTACTAACCATCAACAATTGATGCTCCTTCTTGATTTCTACTCTCGCGGTGTCAAACATCGCGAATAGCTCAAGGATCATCATAACTATCCCTGATATGTTATAGTTCATCACGAAGCTCTACTAGCTTGGTGGCAGTGACTATGGAGAACCATCACTATCTCATCTGGGAGATTAACTCCCACTCGATTCAAGCGATTGTGGTACTCAGACAATCTGAGCACATGCTCAACGATTGAGCTTTTCTCCCTTAGTTTGTAGGCTTAAGAAACTTGTCAGAGGTCTCATACCTCTTGACGTGGGCACTAATCTGAAATCCCAATTTCAGTCTTCGGAACATCTCATATGTTCTGCGACGTTTCAAAAACCGTCTTTGGTGCCACAATTCTAAACCGTTAGCATTACTCACTGAACTATCACGTAGTCATCAAAACGTGTATGTCAGATGTTTCGCAACATCTACAGACGACGCTGAGGTTCAGCACACCGAGTGGTGCATTAAGGACATAAGCCTTCTGTGCAGCAATGAGGACAATCCTCAGTTTACGGACCCAGTCCGTATAATTGCTACTACCAACTTTCAACTAAATTTTCTCTAGGAACATATCTCAACCAGTAGAACTAAAGCGTATGACATAATTTGCAAAGATCTTTTGACTATGTTCATGATAATTGAGTTCATCCGATTAATGAACTCCCACTCAGATAGACATCCCTCTAGTCATCTAAGTGATACATGATCCGAGTCAAACTAGGCCGTGTCCGATCATCACGTGAGACGGACTAGTCATCATCGGTGAACATCTCCATGTTGATCGTATCTACTATACGACTCATGTTCGACCTTTCGGTCTCTTGTGTTCCGAGGCCATGTCTGTACATGCTAGGCTCGTCAAGTCAACCTAAGTGTTTCGCATGTGTTCCGAGGCCATGTCTGTACATGCTAGGCTCGTCAACACCCGTTGTATTCGAACGTTAGAATCTATCACACCCGATCATCACGTGGTGCTTCGAAACAACGAACCTTCGCAACGGTGCACAGTTAGGGGGAACACTTCTCTTGAAATTTTATAAGGGATCATCTTACTTACTACCGTCGTTCTGAGCAAATAAGATGCATAACATGATAAACATCACATGCAATCAAATAGTGACATGATATGGCCAATATCATTTTGCTCCTTTGATCTCCATCTTCGGGGCACCATGATCATCTTTGTCACCGGCATGACACCATGATCTCCATCATCATGATCTCCATCATTGTGTCTTCTTGAAGTTGTCACGCCAATGGTTACTTCTACTTCTATGGCTAACACGCTTAGCAATAAAGTAAAGTAACTTACATGGCGTTATTCAATGACACGCAGGTCATACAAAAAATAAAGACAACTCCTATGGCTCCTGCCGGTTGTCATACTCATCGACATGCAAGTCGTGATTCCTGTTACAAGAATATGATCAATCTCATACATCACATATATCATTCATCACATCTTCTGGCCATATCACATCACATAGCACATGCTGCAAAAACAAGTTAGACGTCCTCTAATTGTTGTTTGCAAGTTTTTACGTGGCTTGTATAGGTTTCTAGCAAGAACGTTTCTTACCTACGTAAAACCACAACGTGATATGCCAATTTCTATTTACCCTTCATAAGGACCCTTTTCATCGAATCCGTTCCGACTAAAGTGGGAGAGACAGACACCTGCTAGCCACCTTATGCAACTAGTGCATGTCAGTCGGTGGAACCTGTCTCACGTAAGCGTACGTGTAAGGTCGGTCCGGGCCGCTTCATCCCACAATGCCGCCGAAACAAGATAAGACTAGTAGCGGCAAGAAGAATTGACAACATCGACGCACACAACTACTTTGTGTTCTACTCGTGCATAGAAACTACGCATAGACCTAGCTCTGATACCACTGTTGGGGAACGTAGCAGAAATTCAAAATTTTCTACGCATCACCAAGATCAATCTATGGAGTAATCTAGCAACGAGGGGAAGGGGAGTGCATCTACATACCCTTGTAGATCGCGAGCGGAAGCGTTGCAAGAACGCGGATGAGGGAGTCGTACTCGTAGCGATTCAGATCGCGGTTGATTCCGATCTAAGCACCGAAGAACGGTGCCTCCGCGTTCAACACACGTGCAGCCCGGTGACGTCTCCCATGCCTTGATCCAGCAAGGAGAGAGGGAGAGGTTGGGGAAGACTCCATCCAGCAGCAGCACGACGGCGTGGTGGTGGTGGAGGAGCGTGGCAATCCCGCAGGGCTTCGCCAAGCACCACGGGAGAGGAGGAGGAGGGAGAGGGGTAGGGCTGCACCGAAAGAGAGACGTTCTCCTGTGTCTTGGGCAGCCCAAACCTCAACTATATATAGGGGGGGAGGGGGCTGCGCCCCCCTTAGGGTTTCCACCCCCAAGAGGAGGCGGCCAGCCCTAGATCCCATCAAGGGGGGCGGCCAAGGGGAGGAGAGGGGGGGCGCCCCACTAGATGGGCCCTAAGGCCCATCTGGACCTAGGGTTTGCCCCCTCCCACTCTCCCATGCGCCTTGGGCCTTGGTGGGGGGGCGCACCAGCCCACCTGGGGCTGGTCCCCTCCCACACTTGGCCCACGCAGCCTTCTGGGGCTGGTGGCCCCACTTGGTGGACCCCCGGGACCCTCCCGGTGGTCCCGGTACATTACCGATTTCACCCAAAACTTTTCCGGTGACCAAAACAGGACTTCCCATATATAAATCTTTACCTCCGGACCATTCCGGAACTCCTCGTGACGTCCGGGATCTCATCCGGGACTCCGAACAACATTCGGTAACCACGTACATACTTTCCCTATAACCCTAGCGTCATCGAACCTTAAGCGTGTAGACCCTACGGGTTCGGGAACCATGCAGACATGACCGAGACGTTCTCCAGTCAATAACCAACAGCGGGATCTGGATACCCATGTTGGCTCCCACATGTTCCACGATGATCTCATCGGATGAACCACGATGTCGGGGATTCAATCAATCCCGTATGCAATTCCCTTTGTCTAACGGTATGTTACTTGCCCGAGATTCGATCGTCGGTATCCCTATACCTTGTTCAATCTCGTTACCGGCAAGTCTCTTTACTCGTTCCGTAACTCACATCATCCCGTGATCAACTCCTTGGTCACATTGTGCACATTATGATGATGTCCCACCGAGTGGGCCCAGAGATACCTCTCCGTTTACACGGAGTGACAAATCCCAGTCTCGATTCGTGCCAACCCAATAGACACTTTCGGAGATACCCGTAGTGCACCTTTATAGCCACCCAGTTACGTTGTGACGTTTGGCACACCCAAAGCATTCCTACGGTATCCGGGAGTTTCACAATCTCATGGTCTAAGGAAATGATACTTGACATTAGAAAAGCTCTGAGCAAACGAACTACACGATCTTGTGCTAGGCTTAGGATTGGGTCTTGTCCATCACATCATTCTCCTAATGATGTGATCCCGTTATCAACGACATCCAATGTCCATGGTCAGGAAACCGTAACCATCTATTGATCAACGAGCTAGTCAACTAGAGGCTTACTAGGGACATGGTGTTGTCTATGTATCCAGACATGTATCTGAGTTTCCTATCAATACAATTCTAGCATGGATAATAAACGATTATCATGAACAAGGAAATATAATAATAACCAATTTATTATTGCCTCTAGGGCATATTTCTAACACTAGACACGCTGTGGAAAACGCCAGCCAATACGTGGGACGCCGCAGAGAAAGAATATTTCCCTATGAGAGCCGCACTGCTCACGACGGTGCACGACTATCTCGGTTACAGATATGTCGCGGGGCAGGTGGTCCATGGATTTTCTGGATGCATCAGGTGCATGGATGACACAACGTATCGCCAGCTAGATAGAGATCCCGGGTCTTCGAAAACCGTGTTCATGGGACATCGAAGGTGGCTTCGCGACGATGACTCATGGAGGAAACGCAAGGATCTGTTCGATGGGAAACCGAAACCCAAAGACGCCCGCGTACGAGGAGCGGCGAGGAAATAGACGAGCTGTTGAAAAATTGGAAAGATTGCCCACTGCCGGGAAAGAAGCAAAAGGCGCCAGAGCCGGGAAAGAAGCAAAAGGCGCAAGAGCCGCTGCTGAAGGTACGGAAAATGAGGTCTGTTTTCTGGGACTTGCCGTACTGGAAGATCCACCGTGTGCCTCACAGCCTTGATGTCATGCATATCACGAAGAACGTGTGCGAGAGTCTGCTGGGTACCCTGCTCAACATGCCGGAGAGGACCAAAGATGGGCCGAAAGCAAGGGCAGACTTGAAATCAATGGGCATCAGGGAGGAGCTTCACGCTAATGATGATGATGATGAGGCGAAGCAGGACACGGAAAGTTGTCACAAAGGCAAAAAGGCCAAGAAGACCGGAAATGACTTCCCTCCCGCGTGCTTCACTCTAAGTCAGGAGGAGATCGATCAGTTTTTCACCTGCCTCGTAGGAGTAAAACTTCCTTACGGTTACACGGGGAAGATAAGCAGATACCTAGACTCAGCGAAGCAGAAGTTCAGCGGGATGAAGTCTCACGACTGTCACGTGCTGATGACGCAGATACTTCCAGTTGCAATCCGTGGGATCATGGACGCGCACGTCCGTGAAACGCTATTTGGCCTATGCAACTTTTTCGACGTCATCTCTCGGAAGTCGGTTGGCGTGAGGCAACTCAGAAGGCTACAGGAAGAGATCGTGGTGATACTATGCGAGCTTGAGATGTACTTCCCGCCCGCATTCTTCGACGTTATGGTGCATCTGCTGGTCCATATCGTGGAGGATATCATCCAACTCGGGCCGACGTTCCTGCATAGCATGATGCCGTTCGAAAGGATGAATGGTGTCATCAAAGGATACGTTCGCAACATGTCACGTCCAGAGGGAAGCATAGCTAGGGGCTTTTTGACCGAAGGGTGCATCTCCTACTGCACGAATTATCTAGGCATCGAGAACCCCGTTGGTCTGCCCGCCAACAGGCACCTCGGCAGGCTCACTGGATGGGGTCACCGTGAGGGTCGCCGCGAAATGCTTGTCGACTTCGAGGGTCGACTCGCCGACTTTGAAAGAGCAAACCTAGTCGTGCTACAACACATAGGCGTGGTCGATCCTTGGGTGGTAGAGCACAAAACCTTTATTGAGAAGACGTACAATGACCAAGGCCAACAGAGGACAGACGGAGATATAATCAAAGAGCACAACTCATGTTTCACGCGTTGGTTCAAGCAGAAGCTTTTGTCGTACCCTTTACATGAGGATTCTTCCACGTGAAGGAAATATGCCCTAGAGGCAATAATAAAGTATTATATATTTCCTTATATCATGATAAATTTTTATTATTCATGCTAGAATTGTATTAACCGGAAACATAATACATGTGTGAATACATAGACAAACAGAGTGTCACTAGTATGCCTCTACTTGACTAGCTCGTTAGTCAAAGATGGTTATGTTTCCTAGCCATAGACATAAGTTGTCATTTGATTAACGGGATCACCTCATTAGGAGAATGACGTGATTGACATGACCCATTATGTTAGCTTAGCACCCGATCGTTTAGTATGTTGCTATTGCTTTCTTCATGACTTATACATGTTCCTATGACTATGAGATTATGCAACTCCCGTTTACCGGAGGAACACTTTGTGTGCTACCAAACGTCACAACGTAACTAGGTGATTATAAAGGTGCTCTACAGGTGTCTCCAAAGGTACTTGTTGGGTTGGCGTATTTCGAGATTAGGATTTGTCACTCCGATTGTCGGAGAGGTATCTCTGGGCCCACTCGGTAATGCACATCACTATAAGCCTTGCAAGCATTGTGACTAATGAGTTAGTTGCGGGATGATGTATTACGGAACGAGTAAAGAGACTTGCCGGTAACGAGATTGAAGTAGGTATCGAGATACCGACGATCGAATCTCGGGCAAGTAACATACCGATGACAAAGGGAACAACGTATGTTGTTATGCGGTCTGACCGATAAAGATCTTCGTAGAATATGTGGGAGCCAATATGGGCATCCAGGTCCCGCTATTGGTTATTGACCGGAGAGGTGTCTCGGTCATGTCTACATAGTTCTCGAACCCAAAGGGTCCGCACGCTTAAAGTTACGATGACAGTTATATTATGAGTTTATATGTTTTGATGTACCGAAGGTTGTTTGGAGTCCCGGATGAGATCACGGACATGACGAGGAGTCTCGAAATGGTCGAGACATAAAGACTGATAATTGGACGACTATATTCGGACACCGGAAGTGTTCCGGAGAAGTTTCGGATTAAACCGGAGTGCCGGAGGGTTACCGGAACCCCCCGGGGAAGTATTGGGCCTTGGTGGGCCTTGAGGGGAGAGAGAGGGCAGCAGCCAGGAGGTGGCGCGCCCCCTCCCAAGGGGAGTCCTAGTTGGACTAGGAGAGGGGGGCGCAGCCCCTTTCCCTCTCCCTCTCCCTCTCTTTCCTTCCCCCCTCTTTTCCTAGTAGGACTAGGAAAGGGGAGTCCTACTCCTACTAGGAGGAGGACTCCCCCCCTCTCCTTGGCGCGCCTAAGGGCAGCCGGCCTCCCCCTTGCTCCTTTATATACGGGGGCAGGGGGGCACCTCTAGACACACTTGATATACGATATTTTAGCCGTGTGCGGTGCCCCCTCCACCATATTACACCTCGATAATACCGTTGCGGAGCTTAGGCGAAGCCCTGCGTCGGTGGAACATCATCATCGTCACCACGCCGTCGTGCTGACGAAACTCTCCCTCAACACTCGGCTGGATCGGAGTTCGAGGGACGTCATCGAGCTGAACGTGTGTAGAACTTGGAGGTGCCGTACGTTCGGTACTTGATCGGTCGGATCGTGAAGACGTACGACTACATCAACCGCGTTGTGATAACGCTTCCGCTGTCGGTCTACGAGGGTACGTGGACAACACTCTCCCTCTCGTTGCTATGCATCACCATGATCTTGCGTGTGCGTAGGATTTTTTTGAAATTACTACGTTCCCCAACAGTGGCATCCGAGCCTGGTTTTATGCATTGATGCTATGCACGAGTAGAACACAAGTGAGTTGTGGGCGATATAAGTCATACTGCTTACCAGCATGTCATACTTTGGTTCAGCGGTATTGTGAGATGAAGCGGCCCGGACCGACATTACGCGTACGCTTACGCGAGACTGGTTTCACCGTTGCGAGCACTCGTTGCTTAAAGGTGACCGGCGGGTGTCTATCTCTCTCACTTTAGTTGAACCGAGTGTGGCTACGCCCGGTCCTTGCGACGGTTAAAACAGCACCAACTTGACAAACTATCGTTGTGGTTTTGATGCGTAGGTAAGAACGGTTCTTGCTAAGCCCGTAGCAGCCACGTAAAACTTGCAACAACAAAGTAGAGGACGTCTAACTTGTTTTTGGAGGGCATGTTGTGATGTGATATGGTCAAGACATGATGTGATATAATTTGTTGTATGAGATGATCATGTTTTGTAACCGAGTTATCGGCAACTGGCAGGAGCCATATGGTTGTCGCTTTATTGTATGAGATGCAATCGCCATGTAATAGTTTTACTTTATCACTAATCGGTAGCGATAGTCGTAAAAGCAAGAAGTTGGCGAGACGACAACGATACTATGATGGAGATCAAGGTGTCGCGCCGGTGACGATGGTGATCATGACGGTGCTTCGGAGATGGAGATCACGAGCACGGTGCTTCGGAGATGGAGATCACAAGCACAAGATGATGATGGCCATATCATATCACTTATATTGATTGCATGTGATGTTAATCCTTTATGCATCTTATTTTGCTTTGATTGATGGTAGCATTATAAGATGATCTCTCACTAAAATTTCAAGATAAAAGTGTTCTCCCTGAGTATGCACCGTTGCGAAAGTTCTTCGTGCTGAGACACCACGTGTTAATCGGGTGTGATAGGCTCTACGTTCAAATACAACGGGTGCAAAACAGTTGCACACGCGGAATAATCAGGTTAAACTTGACGAGCCTAGCATATACAGATATGGCCTCGGAACACAGAGACCGAAAGGTCGAGCGTGAATCATATAGTAGATATGATCAACATAGTGATGTTCACCATTGAAACTACTCCATCTCACGTGTTAATCGGACATGGTTTAGTTGCTTTGGATCACGTAATCACTTAGATGATTAGAGGGATGTCTATCTAAGTGGGAGTTCTTAAGTAATATGATTAATTGAACTTAAATTTATCATGAACTTAGTACCTGATAGTATCTTGCTTGTCTATGTTAATTGTAGATAAATGGCCCGTGCTGTTGTTCCGTTGAATTTTAATGCGTTCCTTGAGAAAGCTAAGTTGAAAGATGATGGTAGCAATTACACGGACTGGGTCCGTAACTTGAGGATTATCCTCATTGCTGCACGGAAGAATTACGTCCTGGAAGCACCGCTAGGTGCCAGGCCTCCTGCAAGAGCTACGCCAGAAGTTATGAACGTCTGGCAGAGCAAAGCTGATGACTACTCAATATTTCAGTGTGCCATGCTTTACGGCTTAGAACCGGGTCTTCAACGACGTTTTGAACGTCATGGAGCATATGAGATGTTCCAGGAGTTGAAGTTAATATTTCAAGCAAATGCCCGGATTGAGAGATATGAAGTCTCCAATAAGTTCTATAGCTGCAAGATGGAAGAGAATAGTTCTGTCAGTGAGCATATACTCAGAATGTCTGGGTATAATAATCACTTGATTCAACTGGGAGTTCAACTTCTGGATGGTTGCGTCATTGACAGAATTCTTCAATCACTGCCACCAAGCTACAAGAGCTTCGTGATGAACTATAACATGCAAGGGATGGATAAGACAATTCCCGAGCTCTTCGCAATGCTAAAGGCAGCGGAGGTAGAAATCAAAAAGGAGCATCAAGTGTTGATGGTCAGTAAAACCACTAGTTTCAAGAAAAAGGGCAAAGGGAAGAAGAAAGGGAACTTCAAGAAGAACAGCAAGCAAGTTGCTGTTCAGGAGAAGAAATCCAAGTCTGGACCTAAGCCTGAAACTGAGTGCTTCTACTGTAAGCAGACTGGTCACTGGAAGCGGAACTGCCCCAAGTATTTGGCGGATAAGAAGGATGGCAAGGTTAACAAAGGTATATGTGATATACATGTTATTGATGTGTACCTTACTAATACTCGCAGTAGCACCTGGGTATTTGATACTGGTTCTGTTGCTAATATTTGCAACTCGAAACAGGGGCTACGGATTAAGCGAAGATTGGCTAAGGACGAGGTGACGATGCGCGTGGGAAATGGTTCCAAAGTCGATGTGATCGCCGTCGGCACGCTACCTCTACATCTACCTTCGGGATTAGTTTTAGACCTAAATAATTGTTATTTGGTGCCAGCGTTGAGCATGAACATTATATCTGGATCTTGTTTAATGCGAGACGGTTATTCATTTAAATCAGAGAATAATGGTTGTTCTATTTATATGAATAATATCTTTTATGGTCATGCACCCTTGAAGAGTGGTCTATTTTTAATGAATCTCGATAGTAGTGATACACATATTCATAATGTCGAAGCCAAAAGATGCAGAGTTAATAATGACAGTGCAACTTATTTGTGGCACTGCCGTTTGGGTCATATTGGTGTAAAGCGCATGAAGAAACTCCATACTGATGGAATTTTGGAATCACTTGATTTTGAATCACTTGGTACTTGCGAACCGTGCCTCATGGGCAAGATGACCAAAACACCGTTCTCCGGAACTATGGAGAGAGCAACAGATTTGTTGGAAATCATACATGCAGATGTATGTGGTCCGATGAACATTGAGGCTCGTGGCGGATATCGTTATTTTCTCACCTTCACGGATGATTTGAGCAGGTATGGGTATATCTACTTAATGAAACATAAGTCTGAAACATTTGAAAAGTTCAAAGAATTTCAGAGTGAAGTTGAAAATCATCGTAACAAGAAAATAAAATTCCTACGATCTGATCGTGGAGGAGAATATTTGAGTTACGAGTTTGGTTTACATTTGAAACAATGTGGAATAGTTTCGCAACTCACGCCACCCGGAACACCACAGCGTAATGGTGTGTCCGAACGTCGTAATCGTACTTTATTAGATATGGTACGATCTATGATGTCTCTTACTGATTTACCGCTATCGTTTTTGGGGTTATGCTTTAGAGACGGCTGCATTCACTCTAAATAGGACACCATCGAAATCCGTTGAGACGACGCCTTATGAACTATGGTTTGGCAAGAAACCAAAGTTGTCGTATCTTAAAGTTTGGGGTTGCGATGCTTATGTGAAGAAACTTCAACCTGATAAGCTCGAACCTAAATCGGAGAAATGTGTCTTCATAGGATACCCAAAAGAGACTGCTGGGTATACCTTCTATCACAGATCCGAAGGCAAGATATTCGTTGCTAGGAATGGATCCTTTCTAGAGAAGGAGTTTCTCTCGAAAGATGTGAGTGGGAGGAAAGTAGAACTTGATGAGTTAATTGTACCTGCTCCCTTATTGGAAAGTAGATCATCGCAGAAATCAGTTTCTGCGACACCTACACCAAGTAGTGAGGAAGTTAATGATAATGATCATGAAACTTCAGATCAAGTTATTACTGAACCTCGTAGGTCAACTAGATCAAGATCCGCACCAGAGTGGTACGGTAATCCTGTTCTGGAGGTCATGTTACTAGACCATGACGAACCTACGAACTATGAAGAAGCGATGGTGTCACGACCGGTTTTTCAATAAAATAATTATTGAGACACCAATCCCTTTTACGGACCAGCGAGGAAGAATTCCTTCTCACTGGTGGACAATATCTTGGTCACAGAAGAAAAATACCAGGAGTACTAAATATAATACAGGGTTGAGCAGAGACTGCCCAACAATTTATTACATGCATGCCGATAAAACAAGACGGCGAGTAGGGTGGCAAACTACTAACTCACGATGATAACGGTGGTGGAAATATCACCGCGAAGCGAGTGATATGATTCCAGAAGACTACAACTCATCGAGCGTCGGAGTGAGGCTCGAGAAGACTTATTGCGGGTGGCGGAAGCGTATACAATACAAGTGACCAATATCCGGGATCGCGCAGGACTGACTGGGACTCCTCTAGGCATCGGACGCGCTATCAAACTCTTCATCCAAGAGATCGCCTTCGTCAACATCTGGCCAAATCAACAAGCCAGGTGAGTACTATGAAAGTACTCGCAAGACAGTTCGGACATAAGGTATAACAAATGTAAACATGAAGCACATGAACAAGTTAACCAGTGCGATCAGACATAGAGATAATAAATACGGGGTGCCAAGCGAGGGTCTGAATGACGCCTCGAGCGGAAACTGCAGAATAGTAATACTGGTGCCAAACGAGTGTCTGAAAGACTCCTCGAGCGGAAAATGCGGAATAATAATACAGGTGCCAAACGAGTGTCTGAAAGACTCCTCGAGCGGAAAATGCGGAATAATAATACAGGTGCCAAACGAGTGTCTGAAAGACTCCTCGAGCGGAAAATGCGGAATAATAATGCGGGTGCCAAACGAGTGTCTGAAAGACTCCTCGAGCGGAAAATGCGGAATAATAATGCGGGTGCCAAACGAGTGTCTGAAAGACTCCTCGAGCGGAAAATGCGGAATAATAATGCCACAGTCGGGCGTCGAGGCGACACCACATAAAGGGCTTGCAACAGAAAATAAAGACAGTGCATGCCACAGTCGGACGTTTGTGCGACATCACATGAAGGGCTTATATTTAAAGTAAGAAACAAGTACACGCCACAGTCGGAAGTCTGCGCGACGTCACATAAAGGGCTTATATCACAGCTCAATAATACAATCGTTCGGGAACATAAATTATCACAAGCATGCGACAAATATAAAGTTAGTCCATCCACAGGAATAACAATAAAACTGGATTTACCTTTTGAGCTTGTTCACCGGGGACAAGTTTTTCACACGGATAGATATGGATATAATGTTTACACTACTTGATCATGGATACGATGATTTGGAAAGAATTGACTCTGCAGAGTTTGTACTTAACCACAGCCAACGGATTTCAGTAGTCACGGGGACTAGTTCCGTCTACGGTGTTTTGGAAGAAACACGTCTAACCAGTACACACCCAATTCAACCATCCGAAGCCAGCGATCACCCTCGGCAACATTCAAGAAAAACCTTGAGACGGGGAGGCTACAACCTCGCGTAGCATGGGATCAAATTTCTATACGCGCGCTCTAAGGGGGTGCCCCCCTCTCGGTCCCAACCGGAAACACCCATGCCCCCTGACCGGATGACTGGCTTTAATCCTGGGCCAAGGTACCATCATCCCGGCCTCTCTGTTTGGTGTGTACACGGAAAGAGGTTACCAACTTACTAAACCGCATCCTGGCAATGAGACATGTGGTAGCACGGAAAGGGGAAAGAACGGTAACGTGGCTCCAACCACGTTAACGTCGGAGAAAGTCGGATGACGCAAGGCTGGTATGCTACAACAGTACCACCTTGCTGCCCTTCATGTCACCACATGATTAGGCCATCTCTCATCAGAGATCATCGCAACCTTGGAACATGCGGGAAGAGAACGATAACGTGGCTCCAACCACGTTAACGTCGGAGAAAGTCGGATGACGCAAGGCTGGTATGCTACAACAGTACCACCTTGCTGCCCTTCATGTCACCACATGATTAGGCCATCTCTCATCAGAGATCATCGCGACTTTGGAACAACTGGGTCGTTGCCTTACAAGCAACGAGGTATTTACCGATACTCATATGCCACGCACAAACTCTCACGTGAACATGTAAAACACCTGTCATATCAAATGTTCAAAACATGCTTGCCTGGTTCGGAGAAGTCGGAGTCTAGCTCGGCGAAGTTCGCGGCTCCTTCACCTCTTCCGGAACCTACGGCAATCACGAAACGGGTACTAACGTGAAAACCAACACTTGCACAGAAACTTTTTCCAAATAATTTTCAAATAAATCCCATAAAAAACTAGACAAAATTTGAAGATTGTCAGAAAAAGAATCACTCAAAAATTCCTTTTTATTAAAAAGTTATAAAGATTTCTGTCCAGGGACTTATCTGTAATGAAACAGAAAAGTTCCAGGGTTTTAACTGAGAAAACAGAAAACGCTTCGGTTGGGAATGCGTAAGCGCAAAGGAGAAAACTTATTTGCCCGAAGGCGCCAACAGAAAACGGTTCGGAGGAGAATAGAATATAGGCTGACAGGCGGGGTCCACCTGTCAGGTTTAAAAAGCTCGCCGGCGCCCGAAGACTGCGGTGGACGCCGGCGTCGAACCACGGCGAGTTAGGAGAAACGGAGGGTACCAAGAGCTTCAGCGTCTTCTTCCGCGTCGGTGGGTGGTGGACTCGTCCAACGGGGAGCACCACCTCGACGGCGACACTATCTCCGGCGGACGGCGGCTCGGGTGAGGATGGGGAACTCCGGTGGAGGGCTGCGAACTACGAATTGAGGCGCGGGTCAGAACGAGGGATGCAAGGTGAAGCTACTGGCAAGAGAATGGAGGCGGAGGAGCGCACACGGGGGCGAATCGGGCTGGATCCCGTGGCGGGTCACGGCGGCCGGAGTCGAGGAAGGAGACCTCCTCGGGGCTCTACCAGTGGCTAGGCTTGCTCTAGGGGGAGTGCAGGGATGGTGGGTGCTCGAGTTGAAGCTCGGGGCCTCTATTTATAGGCAGATCGACGGGGTGGCCGTGAACGGAGAATCTCCGGCGAGCGATTACGGCGGAGCAGTGGATTGGCAGGAGGTTTGAGTGGCCAGGCAGCATCAGTGGAGGTTACTGGAGTCGTTTCACAGCTAAACGGGGTCGGTCTTGGCGTAATGGCGTCGGTCCACGGTGAGGTGACCGCATGGGCTCAACGGCGGCAGAGAGCGCGCTCCGCGCCCTGCGGTTCACGACGAGAGCCGCAGCGCGTTCGGGGGAGTGGAAGGCCACGCGGCGAGCTCCGGTGGTTTGGGCGGCGCTGGGTGGCGTCGTCGGCGCCGTGTCTCCCGCTGGCGTCCGCAAAGCCGCCGCCGGCGTCGGTCACGGGGCGGCGCACCTTCTGCTGCTCGTCGCCGACGCCCGCAAGGCGCCAGGCGTTCGTGCGGTGCAGGAACAAGACGGCAGGGACGAGGAGCAAGGCGACGCGGTGGTACTGGCGAGATCGATGTCCTTCTCTGAAGAAAACGACAGCAAGCCACTGACTGAATCTCTGAATTTTTCTGAACTTGATACAGACAGTGCACTGCAGGTGTTCGACAAGAGGATTTTGCAATGAGATAAAAATTTTCTGGAGCTGTAACTTGGTGAGGTGACCACTCAATGCACCCAGAGGTTGCCTGATTTTACTTGGAATTTTTGGAGAAGGTTTTGAATGAATTTCACCAAATTTGACAAATCTGGTCCAAACTTGCAGCAGGTGTAGTTTGAAAATTTTGAACTGAAGACCAGTGGATCTTCATGGTTCTTGGTTGAGGGTTCAAAGGACTAGAAGGGGAAAAAGGTTTGGGGGCAAAAATTAAGACAGAAAGTGGAGTTCCTTTGCAAATCTCCAAGTGCTAGGAAAGAAGGCAGAAATTTATTTGAATAGAATATAAATGGAAATAATCACATGGGGAGGTTCAACTTGCTGGATTTGATGCAAATCATGATCCAAAGGTGAGGAAAGGGTTAGGAGAGGGGATTTGCACTAAGGCCATGGCAAGAAGGAATTGTTGAAAGTGGCAAAGGATTTTCCAAAAGCCATAGTGCAAATTTCAAGGAGATTTTCAAAAGTCATTTCCCAAGTAAAAATATTCTGTCTTGAGTCCAAGTGAAAAGCAAGAACCTCCAAGACCAAAGACAGATCTTGGTTGAATCCAAATAAAACTTTTGCCATATAAAAAATATTTTGAGAGGGAGAGTTCTCTTGAAGAAATTTTTTAAATCACCTCCCTCAAGTCAAATAAATTCATTTGAAAAATCCAAATAAAAACTTGGGTGTCACAACACCTACCCCCTTAGGAAAAATCTCGTCCTCGAGATTTCTGCTGACCCTCAAATAGATATGGATACTCTGCTCGAAGGAAATCTTCCCTTTCCCATGTAGCTTCATCCTCAGTGTGGTTGCTCCACTGAACCCTGAAAAACTTTGTCGTTTTCTGACGGGTCCTCCGTTCAGACTCTTCTAAAATCTTTACTAGCCTTTCTCTGTAGGTGAGATCTGGTTGCATATCAATGTCCTCATGAGGTACATGCTTTTCTGGGTTGCTCACACATTTTCCTAACTGTGAGACGTGGAACACGTCATGGACGTCTGACAGCTCCTTGGGGAGGTCTAGTTGGTAGGCTACCGTGCCTCTTCGTGCCTTTACACAAAATGGTCCAATAAATCTTGGGGCTAGCTTCCCCTTAATTTTGAACCGTTGTAGACCCCTCATAGGAGATACTCGGAGGTATACGGAATCACCGGGTTCAAAGCTGACCTCACGGTGCTTCTGATCATAGTAGCTCTTTTGGCGGCTCTGTGCTGTCTTGAGTCTGTCCCGGATTTGTTTAACTTTCTCCTCGGCCTCTTTAAGCATGTCTGGGCCGAAGATACGGCTGTCACCTGTTTCTGACCAATTCAGTGGGGTACGACACCTCCGTCCGTACAATGCTTCAAAGAGTGCCATTTGCAAGCTGGCTTGGTAACTGTTGTTGTAAGCAAATTCGGCATACGGCAAACTCTCTTCCCAACTGGATCCATAGGTGAGCACACAGGCTCTTAGCATATCCTCTAGGATCTGGTTCACACGTTCCGTCTGTCCATCAGTCTGAGGGTGGTATGCTGTACTGAAAGCTAGTTGCGTGCCCAGAGCTTGTTGTAGGTGATCCCAAAATTTGGAGACGAATTGGGTGCCTCGGTCTGATATTATAGTCTTTGGGACTCCGTGCAAACAAACAATACGGGAGAGATAAAGTTTTGCCAGTCTTTGTGTGGAGTAGGTAGTCTTCACGGGAATGAAATGAGCAACTTTGGTTAGTCGGTCTGTGATGACCCATATGGCGTCATTCCCACGCTGTGATCGGGGTAATCCGACGATGAAATCCATTCCTATTTCATCCCACTTCCACTCCGGTATCCTGTTTGGCTGGAGTAGCCCTGCTGGCTTTTGATGCTCGGCCTTGATGCGCTGACACGAATCGCAACAAGCAATGAATGTGGCTATATCTCTTTTCATACCGTGCCACCAAAATCTTTCCTGAATGTCCTTGTACATTTTGGTTCCTTCAGGATGAATCGAGTATGGAGCGGTGTGGCTTTCCGTCAAGATCTGTTGCTTGAGTTCCTCAATGTTAGGCACGCAAAGTCTGTCTCGGTACCATAATGTTCCTTCACTGTCGGTGACGAACTCGGAAGTCTTACGAAGATTCATTTTCTTCTTTATGCCTTCGATGCTGGGATGTCCCTGTTGAGCCTTCTTGATTTGTTCCACCAGGGTGGGTTGTATCTCCAGGTTCGATACGGTGCCCTCAGAGACTAACATCATGTTGAGCCTAGCGAACTCTCGCTGAAACTCAGGCCTCAAGTTTTGCGGACCGTCCTTGTCCGTGCTGGGGTTTCGACTAAGGGCATCGGCCACTACATTTGCTTTCCCTGGGTGGTAGTGAATGCCGACGTCATAGTCTTTGACCAGTTCCAACCAGCGTCGTTGGCATAAATTCAGCTCTGGCTGTGTGAAAATATATTTGAGGCTCTTATGGTCCGTATATATTTCACAGCGATTTCCCAACAGAAAGTGCCTCCACTCCTTGAGTGCATGTATGACTGCTGCTAGCTCCAAGTCATGTGTTGGGTAATTTTCCTCATGTTTTCGCACCTGCCTGGAGGCATATGCGACAACCTTGCCATCCTGCATTAGTACGCATCCGAGTCCTTTCCGGGATGCGTCACAATACACCTCAAAGCTTTTGTGTATGTCTGGCACAGTTAAGACCGGTGCGGTTGTCAGCTTCTTCTTGAGTTCTTGGAAGCTCTGCTCGCATGCTTCCGTCCATACAAATTTCTTGTCCTTCTTGAGTAACTGTGTTATAGGTTTTGCCACAGTGGAGAAACCTTCAATAAATCTTCTGTAATATCCGGCCATTCCCAGGAAACTCCGCACATCAGTAACATTGGCGGGTGGCTTCCAGTCCAGTATGGCCTTGACTTTTTCTGGGTCTACGGCCACGCCTTCTTGGTTCAGTATATGGCCCAAGAAGCCAACTTGTCTTAGCCAAAATTCGCACTTGCTAAATTTGGCGTACAACTGATGTTTCCTCAATTCTCCCAAAACAATTCTGAGGTGCTCAGCATGCTCTTCTGGTGTCCTCGAGTAAACCAGAATGTCGTCAATGAATACCACCACAAATTTGTTCATGAATTTCATGAACACTTTGTACATGAGGTGGACAAAATATGCGGGGGCGTTCGTTAGTCCAAAAGGCCTCACTGGGAACTCGTATAACCCATATCTGGAAGTGAAAGCTGTCTTGGGGATATCTTCCGTCCGTACCTTCAATTGGTGATATCCCGATCTCAAATCAAATTTTGAGAATACCTTGGCCTGTGCGAGCTGGTCAAACAAATCATTTATTCATGGCATTGGATATTTGTTTTTGATGGTGACCATATTGAGGGCTCGATAGTCTATGCACAGCCTCAGTGTCCCATCTTTGTTTTTGGCGAACAACACAGGCGAACCCCAAGGTGAGGAGCTGGCTCGAATAAATCCTTTGTCCAACAATTCCTTTATCTGCTTCTTCAATTCCACCAATTCCGAGGGTGCCATTCTATAAGGCTTCTTATAGATGGGAGCGGTGCCAGGTGCTAGTTCGATGCTGAATTCGATCTCTCGGTCTGGTGGCATGCCTGGTAGTTCTTCAGGGAATACATCAGAAAACTCGCATACCACTGGAACTTTTCTCAGTTCTGCAATGTCCATTTTGTTCAGTTTTGGTTTCTGTGATCGTGGCCTTTCTTGAGCGGAAACTCTTATAGTCTTGCCGTGATGGTGAGTGAGAATCACTGTCCGATTGAAACAGTCGATGAATCCTTTGTTGGTGGTTAACCAGTCCATCCCTAAAATGACATCCAGTCCTTTACTTTCCAACACGATGAGATTCGCGTGGAACTGTAGTCCTTCGAACTCAATGACCACTCCTTGGCAGTAACCTTGAGCGATTTGCTTATTTCCGGGGGACTTGATGATCATAGATTTTTCCAAGGGGAGTATCGGAAAACCGTGTTGCGAAACAAAACTCTTCGAAATGAACGAATGGGAAGCTCCAGAATCAAACAAAACCGTGGCAGGTACTGTGTTGACAGGGAACGTACCGAGCACGATGTCTGGGGCATTCTGCGCTTCTTCCCTGGTCACATGGTTCAGGTGACCCTTCCTGTGGTTGTTGCTGGGGTTGAAGTTGTTGCGCTTGGGGGCTGGATTGTTTCCACCATTGTTCGGCTTGGGTGCCGAGTCTCTTGGCTTCGGGCACTGTTTAGCATAATGCCCTTGTTGACCACAAGCATAGCAGGTGACCCCTGGACGGTATGTGAACTCCTTGTCCCTGGCATGAAACTGTCCGACGGGCCTTGGCTCAGTAGTCGTGGATCTCCTTGCGTCTGTCCTTGGGACCTCAGTCTTGCCTCGGTTGCCGCGGGCAAGAGTCGTCTTGTCCCTCTTCCGCTTACGGATATCTTCCAGACTACGGCGCTCATTCTCCAAGGTGATGGCCTTGTCCACCAGCGTCTTAAAATCCGGAAAGGTGTGCACAATCAGTTGGCATCTCAGTGCTGGTGCCAGGCCGTCCAGGAATTTTTCCATCTTCTTGCTTTCTGTCATGTGCTCGTCGTAGGCATAACGAGACAGCTGGGTGAACTGACCATTGTACTCTGTCACTGACATGCCTCTCTGCTTCAGGTCATCGAACTCTCTCTTCTTGATCTTTAGGATGCTCCTGGGGATGTGTGCCTCACGGAAGCCTTCCTTGAACTCTTCCCAGGTGATGTTGTGTTCCCTGGGATGCATGTGTAGGAAGTTTTCCCACCATGCTGCGGCTGCTCCAGTAAGGTAGTGTGGTGCATAAAGCACCTTCTCATGATCTGAGCACTGAGCAATAATCAGTTTCCTTTCAATCTCACGAAGCCAATCGCCGGCTTCCAGCGGTCTGTCGGTGTGAGCAAAAGTTGAGGGCGGGTCTTCTGTAACTCGGATAACTTGGAATGTGGTTGATAGGGTTCACGGTGGTTTCCCATATTGATGACATGGTTCATCATCTCTTGGTGCTGTTGCTGGCTTTGCTCGAAGAGACGGCATACTTGAGACAGTGCTGCTTCGCTGTCCTGTTGGCTGGACTGACCCTGAGTGAAATTGTTGCTGGTCTGTGTCCCGTAAACCTCTTCTGGCTGATTGGGCATGGAGCGAGTCCACGAGTGAGACATTTTTCCAGTCTGGGGTATTATTTGCAAAACCCATGAGAAAAACTGTGTAGCACAAGAAAAATCTCGCAAAGGCAATAATCAAAAGGCTTCAAGGTTTTCAAAGAAACACAAATGATTTTTTATGGAGAAGAAGTGCTTAACATAAATCTTACATGCGAAAAGCAAACACGTGATACAGCACTCAGGATGCGCGTACACAATCCTGACATGTTATTAAAACTAGCGTACTACTCCGGAAGGCAGCAAACACACCAATACAAACTAGCGTACAGATAAAACAACACACCATACAAGCAGGCATAACACGCGGCTACTCGGTGCTCTCAGTCGGAGATGGTGAAGATCTCCTTCCCCTTGCCGATGGCAAGGCTCAGCGGTCCAGGAGAGTCAACCTCCACCTCCTCTCTAGCTGGCTCCTGGCGCGTGACGCTGCGCTGCGGTGATGGTGCGGGGGCGACTGGTGGTAGAGCGTGTGCGGCAGGCGGTGCGGCTCTGACTGGAGTAGGAGCGATGACTCGGTCGAACTCCTCAGTGGTAGGCAGACGACGAGCAGTGGCCAAAACGGCCGGTGCATACGAGGCTGAAGACGAGACGAATGTCAGAGGCGGCGCCGTGTGGAGAAGCTCCTTCCTGCTGGTAGGACCGCCCCGGACTAAGTCCATGCGGGCAGCCACAAGATCATCTACGAGGTTGTCGAAAGACTCCTCCAGAGCCTTGAGATACTCCACAACCATCTCGATGGCTTCATCTCGTTCTCCCCGATGGCAGGCAAACGCATAGTGGCTGGTGTAAGGCACATGGCATGGGAGGTAGCGGCAGCGACGAGTCTTCATCGTAGGAAGGATGTCCCGAAGGCGAGCTATCGCCTCACGGGCAGCCATCTGCATGGCATGCCTCTCCGTAGGCATGGCCCTTCCCACAAAACGGAAGTGGCGAGCAGCAGAACGTCCTCCCTTGAACTGCACCACAGCTTGGTGCATAGACACATCGTCACTGAGCTTGTGCTGGTAGAGTGTGAACTCCGGGCGAGCTGCTGGCCCAATCGCGAGCTTGGTGATGGAGACGAGGAGCTTGACAAACCCCTCGGGCACGTTGGTGAACACTCGATTCTCACAGCTGCTGCCAGCCATCTACAAAAGTAGGCAAAAATTCTGAGTAGTCATGTCATAAATTTATGATGACCAACAGAAAATAGCTACAATTGCAAAATGCTGAAAAAGCACAAAAGACGCTAATAAACGATTAGCGATCGCACCTAGTGGCTTCCTACAGTCAGCCTGGCTCTGATACCAAGCTTGTCACGACCGGTTTTTCAATAAAATAATTATTGAGAGACCAATCCCTTTTACGGACCAGCGAGGAAGAATTCCTTCTCACTAGTGGACAATATCTTGGTCACAGAAGAAAAATACCAGGAGTACTAAATATAATACAGGGTTGAGCAGAGACTGCCCAACAATTTATTACATGCATGCCGATAAAACAAGACGACGGGTAGGGTGGCAAACTACTAACTCACGATGATAACGGTGGTGGAAATATCACCGCGAAGCGAGTGATATGATTCCAGAAGACTACAACTCATCGAGCGTCGGAGTGAGGCTCGAGAAGACTTATTGCGGGTGGAGGAAGCGTATACAATACAAGTGACCAATATCCGGGATCGCGCAGGACTGACTGGGACTCCTCTAGGCATCGGACGCGCTATCAAACTCTTCATCCAAGAGATCGCCTTCGTCAACATCTGGCCAAATCAACAAGCCAGGTGAGTACTATGAAAGTACTCGCAAGACAGTTCGGACATAAGGTATAACAAATGTAAACATGAACCACATGAACAAGTCAACCAGTGCGATCAGACATAGAGATAATAAATACTGGGTGCCAAGCGAGGGTCTGAATGACGCCTCGAGCGGAAACTGTAGAATAGTAATACTGGTGCCAAACGAGTGTCTGAAAGACTCCTCGAGCGGAAAATGCGGAATAATACAGGTGCCAAACGAGTGTCTGAAAGACTCCTCGAGCGGAAAATGCGGAATAATAATACAGGTGCCAAACGAGTGTCTGAAAGACTCCTCGAGCGGAAAATGCGGAATAATAATGCGGGTGCCAAACGAGTGTCTGAAAGACTCCTCGAGCGGAAAATGCGGAATAATAATGCGGGTGCCAAACGAGTGTCTGAAAGACTCCTCGAGCGGAAAATGCGGAATAATAATGCCACAGTCGGGCGTCGAGGCGACACCACATAAAGGGCTTGCAACAGAAAATAAAGACAGTGCATGCCACAGTCGGACGTTTGTGCGACATCACATGAAGGGCTTATATTTAAAGTAAGAAACAAGTACACGCCACAATCGGACGTCTGCGCGACGTCACATAAAGGGCTTATATCACAGCTCAATAATACAATCGTTCGGGAACATAAATTATCACAAGCATGCGACAAATATAAAGTTAGTCCATCCACAGGAATAACAATAAAACTGGATTTACCACTTGAGCTTGTTCACCGGGGACAAGTTTTTCACACGGATAGATATGGATATAATGTTTACACTACTTGATCATGGATACGATGATTTGGAAAGAATTGACTCTGCAGAGTTTGTACTTAACCACAGCCAACGGATTTCAGTAGTCACGGGGACTAGTGCCGTCTACGGTGTTTTGGAAGAAACACGTCTAACCAGTACACACCCAATTCAACCATCCGAAGCCAGGGATCACCCTCGGCAACATTCAAGAAAAACCTTGAGACGGGGAGGCTACAACCTCGCGTAGCATGGGATCAAATTTCTATACGCGCGCTCTAAGGGGGTGCCCCCCCTCTCGGTCCCAACCGGAAACACCCATGCCCCCTGACCGGATGACTGGCTTTAATCCTGGGCCAAGGTACCATCATCCCGGCCTCTCTGTTTGGTGTGTACACGGAAAGAGGTTACCAACTTACTAAACCGCATCCTGGCAATGAGACATGTGGTAGCACGGAAAGGGGAAAGAACGGTGACGTGGCTCCAACCACGTTAACGTCGGAGAAAGTCGGATGACGCAAGGCTGGTATGCTACAACAGTACCACCTTGCTGCCTTTCATGTCACCACATGATTAGGCCATCTCTCATCAGAGATCATCGCAACCTTGGAACATGCGGGAAGAGAACGATAATGTGGCTCCAACCACGTTAACGTCGGAGAAAGTCGGATGACGCAAGGCTGGTATGCTACAACAGTACCACCTTGCTGCCCTTCATGTCACCACATGATTAGGCCATCTCTCATCAGAGATCATCGCGACTTTGGAACAATCGGGTCGTTGCCTTACAAGCAACGAGGTATTTACCGATACTCATATGCCACGCACAAACTCTCATGTGAACATGTAAAACACATGTCATATCAAATGTTCAAAACATGCTTGCCTGGTTCGGAGAAGTCGGAGTCTAGCTCGGCGAAGTTCGCGGCTCCTTCAGCTCTTCCGGAACCTACGGCAATCACGAAACGGGTACTAACGTGAAAACCAACACTTGCACAGAAATTTTTTCCAAATAATTTTCAAATAAATCCCATAAAGAACTAGACAAAATTTGAATATTGTCAGAAAAAGAATCACTCAAAAATTCCTTTTTATTAAAAAGTTATAAAGGTTTCTGTCCAGGGACTTATCTGTAATGAAACAGAAAAGTTCCAGGGTTTTAACTGAGAAAACAGAAAACGCTTCGGTTGGGAATGCGTAAGCGCAAAGGAGAAAACATATTTGCCCGAAGGCGCCAACAGAAAACGGTTCGGAGGAGAATAGGATAGAGGCTGACAGGCGGGGTCCACCTGTCAGGTTTAAAAAGCTCACCGGCGCCCGAAGACTGCGGTGGACGCCGGCGTCGAACCACGGCGAGTTAGGAGAAACGGAGGGTACCAAGAGCTTCAGCGTCTTCTTCCGCGTCGGTGGGTGGTGGACTCGTCCAACGGGGTGCACCACGTCGACAGCGACACTATCTCCGGCGGACGGCGGCTCGGGTGAGGATGGGGAACTCCGGTGGAGGGCTGCGAACTACGAATTGAGGCGCGGGTCAGAACGAGGGATGCAAGGTGAAGCTACTGGCAAGAGAATGGAGGCGGAGGAGCGCACACGGGGGCGAATCGGGCTGGATCCCGTGGCGGGTCGCGACGGCCGGAGTCGAGGAAGGAGACCTCCTCGGGGCTCTACCAGTGGCTAGGCTTGCTCTAGGGGGAGTGCAGGGATGGTGGGTGCTCGAGTTGAAGCTCGGGGCCTCTATTTATAGGCAGATCGACGGGGTGGCCGTGAACGGAGAATCTCCGGCGAGCGATTACGGCGGAGCAGTGGATTGGCAGGAGGTTTGAGTGGCCAGGCAGCATCAGTGGAGGTTACTGGAGTCGTTTCACAGCTAAACGGGGTCGGTCTTGGCGTAATGGCGTCGGTCCACGGTGAGGTGACCGCACGGGCTCAATGGCGGCAGAGAGCGCGCTTCGCGCCCTGCGGTTCACGACGAGAGCGGCAGCGCGTTCGGGGGAGTGGAAGGCCACGCGGCGAGCTCCGGTGGTTTGGGCGGCGCTGGGTGGCGTCGTCGGCGCCGTGTCTCCCGCTGGCGTCCGCAAAGCCGCCGCCGGCGTCGGTCATGGGGCGGCGCACCTTCTGCTGCTCGTCGCTGACGCCCGCAAGGCGCCAGGCATTCGTGCGGTGCAGGAACAAGAGGGCGGGGACGAGGAGCAAGGCGACGCGGTGGTACTGGCGAGATCGATGTCCTTCTCTGAAGAAAATGACAGCAAGCCACTGACTGAATCTCTGAATTTTTCTGAACTTGATACAGACAGTGCACTGCAGGTGTTCGACAGGAGGATTTTGCAATGAGATAAAAATTTTCTGGAGCTGTAACTTGGTGAGGTGACCACTCAATGCACCCAGAGGTTGCCTGATTTTACTTGGAATTTTTGGAGAAGGTTTTGAATGAATTTCACCAAATTTGACAAATCTGGTCCAAACTTGCAGCTGGTGTAGTTTGAAAATTTTGAAATGAAGACCAGTGGATCTTCATGGTTCTTGGTTGAGGGTTCAAAGGACTAGAAGGGGAAAAAGGTTTGGGGGCAAAAATCAAGACAGAAAGTGGAGTTCCTTTGCAAATCTCCAAGTGCTAGGAAAGAAGGCAGAAATTTATTTGAATAGAATATAAATGGAAATAATCACATGGGGAGGTTCAACTTGCTGGATTTGATGCAAATCATGATCCAAAGGTGAGGAAAGGGTTAGGAGAGGGGATTTGCACTAAGGCCATGGCAAGAAGGAATTGTTGAAAGTGGCAAAGGATTTCCCAAAAGCCATAGTGCAAATTTCAAGGAGATTTTCAAAAGTCATTTCCCAAGTAAAAATATTTTGTCTTGAGTCCAAGTGAAAAGCAAGAACCTCCAAGACCAAAGACAGATCTTGGTTGAATCCAAATAAAACTTTTGCCATATAAAAAATATTTTGAGAGGGAGAGTTCTCTTGAAGAAAATTTTTAAATCACCTCCCTCAAGTCAAATAAATTCATTTGAAAAATCCAAATAAAAACTTGGGTGTCACAGATGGTGTGCCCAGATTCCGCAAAATGGCTTGAAGCCATGAAATCCGAGATGGGATCCATGTATGAGAACAAAGTATGGACTTTGGTTGACTTGCCCGATGGTCGGCTAGCCATTGAAAACAAATGGATCTTCAAGAAGAAGACCGACGCTGATGGTAATGTTACTGTCTATAAAGCTCGACTTGTTGCAAAAGGTTTTCGACAAGTTCAAGGGATTGACTACGATGAGACCTTCTCACCCGTAGCGATGCTTAAGTCTGTCCGAATCATGTTAGCAATTGCCGCATTTTATGATTATGAAATTTGGCTAATGGATGTCAAAACTGCGTTCCTGAATGGATTTCTGGAAGAAGAGTTGTATATGATGCAACCGGAAGGTTTTGTCGATCCAAAGGGAGCTAACAAAGTGTGCAAGCTCCAGCGATCCATTTATGGACTGGTGCAAGCCTCTCGGAGTTGGAATAAATGCTTTGATAGTGTGATCAAAGCATTTGGTTTTATACAGACTTTTGGAGAAGCCTGTATTTACAAGAAAGTGAGTGGGAGCTCGATAGCATTTCTGATATTATATGTGGATGACATATTACTGATTGGAAATGATATAGAATTTCTGGATAGCATAAAGGGATACTTGAATAAGAGTTTTTCAATGAAAGACCTCGGTGAAGCTGCATATATATTAGGCATTAAGATCTCTAGAGATAGATCAAGACGCTTAATTGGACTTTCATAAAGCACATACCTTGACAAAGTTTTGAAGAAGTTCAAAATGGATCAAGCAAAGAAAGGGTTCTTGCCTGTACTACAAGGTGTGAGATTGAGTAAGACTCAATGCCCGACCACTGCAGAAGATAGAGAGAAGATGAAAGGTTCCCTATGCTTCAGCCATAGGCTCTATCATGTATGCAATGCTGTGTACCAGACCTGATGTGTCCCTTGCTATAAGTTTAGCAGGGAGGTACCAAAGTAATCCAGGAGTGGATCACTAGACAGCGGTCAAGAACATCCTGAAATACCTGAAAAGGACTAAGGATATGTTTCTCGTTTATGGAGGTGACAAAGAGCTCATCGTAAGGGGTTACGTTGGTGCAAGCTTTGACACTGATCCGGACGATTCGAAATCGCAAACCGGATACGTATTTACATTGAACGGTGGAGCTGTCAGTTGGTGCAGTTCTAAGCAAAGTGTCGTGGCGGGATCTACGTGTGAAGCGGAATACATAGCTGCTTCGGAAGCAGCAAATGAAGGAGTCTAGATGAAGGAGTTCATATCCGATCTAGGTGTCATACCTAGTACATCGGGACCAATGAAAATCTTTTGTGACAATACTGGTGCAATTGCCTTAGCAAAGGAATCCAGATTTCACAAGAGAACCAAGCACATCAGAAGACGCTTCAATTCCATCCGGGATTTAGTCCAGATGGGAGACATAGAAATTTGCAAGATACATACGGATCTGAATGTAGCAGATCCGTTGACTAAGCCTCTTCCACGAGCAAAACATGATCAGCACCAAGACTCCATGGGTGTAAGAATCATTACTATGTAATCTAGATTATTGACTCTAGTGCAAGTGGGAGACTGAAGGAAATATGCCCTAGAGGCAATAATAAAGTATTATATATTTCCTTATATCATGATAAATGTTTATTATTCATGCTAGAATTGTATTAACCGGAAACATAATAGATGTGTGAATACATAGACAAACAGAGTGTCACTAGTATGCCTCTACTTGACTAGCTCGTTAATCAAAGATGGTTATGTTTCCTAGCCATAGACATGAGTTGTCATTTGATTAACGGGATCACCTCATTAGGAGAATGACGTGATTGACATGACCCATTACGTTAGCTTAGCACCCGATCGTTTAGTATGTTGCTATTGCTTTCTTCATGACTTATACATGTTCCTATGACTATGAGATTATGCAACTCCCGTTTACCGGAGGAAAACTTTGTGTGCTACCAAACGTCACAACGTAACTGGGTGATTATAAAGGTGCTCTACACGTGTCTCCAAAGGTACTTGTTGGGTTGGCGTATTTCGAGATTAGGATTTGTCACTCCGATTGTCGGAGAGGTATCTCTGGGCCCACTCAGTAATGCACATCACTATAAGCCTTGCAAGCATTGTGACTAATGAATTAGTTGCGGGATGATGTATTACGGAACGAGTAAAGAGACTTTCCGGTAACGAGATTGAACTAGGTATCGAGATACCGACGATCGAATCTCAGGCAAGTAACATACCGATGACAAAGGGAACAACATATGTTGTTATGCGGTCTGACCGATAAAGATCTTCGTAGAATATGTGGGAGCCAATATGGGCATCCAGGTCCCGCTATTGCTTATTGACCGGAGAGGTGTCTCGGTCATGTCTACATAGTTCTCGAAGTCCGCACGCTTAAGGTTACGATGACAGTTATATTATGAGTTTATATGTTTTGATGTACCGAAGGTTGTTCGGAGTCCCGGATGTGATCACGGACATGACGAGGAGTCTTGAAATGGTCGAGACATAAAGATTGATATATTGGACGACTATATTCGGACACCTGAAGTGTTCCGGAGAAGTTTCGGATTAAACCGGAGTGCCGGAGGGTTACCGGAACCCCCCGGGGAAGTATTGGGCCTTGGTGGGCCTTGAGGGGAGAGAGAGGGCAGCAGCCAGGAGGTGGCGCGCCCCCTCCCAAGGGGAGTCCTAGTTGGACTAGGAGAGGGGGGCGCAGCCCCCTTTCCCTCTCCCTCTCCCTCTCTTTCCTTCCCCCCTCTTTTCCTAGTAGGACTAGGAAAGGGGAGTCCTACTCCTACTAGGAGGAGGACTCCCCCCCTCTCCTTGGCGCGCCTAAGGGCAGCTGGCCTCCCCCTTGCTCCTTTATATACGGGGGCAGGGGGGCACCTCTAGACACACTTGATATACGATATTTTAGCCGTGTGCGGTGCCCCCCTCCACCATATTACACCTCGATAATACCGTTGCGGAGCTTAGGCGAAGCCCTGCGTCGGTGGAACATCATCATCGCCACCACGCCGTCGTGCTAACGAAACTCTCCCTCAACACTCGGCTGGATCAGAGTTCAAGGGACGTCATCGAGCTGAACGTGTGTAGAACTTGGAGGTGCCGTACGTTCGGTACTTGATTGGTCAGATCGTGAAGACGTACGACTACATCAACCGCGTTGTGATAACGCTTCCGCTGTCGGTCTACGAGGGTACGTGGACAACACTCTCCCTCTCGTTGCTATGCATCACCATGATCTTGCATGTGCGTAGGAATTTTTTTGAAATTACTATGTTCCCCAACACCGCGGAAGAACAACTCATATTCGCCTTGTCACAGGGCGCCGAGCACAACCTGATGACGTATGAGGCGTACGATATCAATGGCTACACATTCTACACCGAGGGAAAGGACATGAAGAGCGATGGTTATCAGAACTCCGGGGTAACGATGGAATCCTACACCGGTAACAACAAGGACAGATACTACGGAAGGATCGAGGGGATCTGGGAGCTGAGCTACGCTGGAGAGAAGGTCCCGATGTTCCGTGTCAGATGGGCCAAGAGCGTCCTAAAAGAAGACCGGTATTTCACCACCATGGTTATACCCGAAGCCAAATCCAAGACCGCGGGCGCAAACGTCACCACGAAAAATGAGCCATGGGTACTGGCTTCCCAAGTGGACCAATGCTTCTTCATTACCGACCCGTCAAAGCCCAGTCGTGTTGTCGTGAGGAGAGGCAAAAGGAAGATCATCGGAATGGATGGAGTCGCCAATGAGCAAGACTTTGACAAGTACGGCGACCCAAAGATGGAACATGACGACGACGACGAAGTACCAGCATACACCACAAGAAGAAGCAGGACCACCCTACCTAAAGGACGTCCGTTCAAGAGAAGAACTCCATTTACGAAAAATAAGGGCAAGAAGATTGTGAATAGATAGCTAGCTAAGATCAATTGTATTTAAATTGTAGCCTTCATTTCTCGATTGTATTTCATGGGCACTTTTTGAACTCATGAATATTTTTAAATTTCATGGGCACTTTTTGAATTCATGAATATTTTTTCAAATTTCATCGCCGCCGCCGACCCCCCCACCCTCCCCCGCTCCACCGCCGCCGACGACCCACCGCACCCTCCCCCGCTCCACCGCCGCCGCCGACCCCCCGTGAAGGAAATATGCCCTAGAGGCAATAATAAAGTTATTATTTATTTCCTTATATCATGATAAATGTTTATTATTCATGCTAGAATTGTATTAACCGGAAACATAATACATGTGTGAATATATAGACAAACAGAGTGTCACTAGTATGCCTCTACTTGACTAGCTCGTTAATCAAAGATGGTTATGTTTCCTAGCCATAGACATAAGTTGTCATTTGATTAACGAGATCACCTCATTAGGAGAATGACATGATTGACTTGACCCATTCCGTTAGGTTAGCACTCGATCGTTTAGTATGTTGCTATTGCTTTCTTCATGACTTATACATGTTCCTATGACTATGAGATTATGCAACTCCCGTTTACCGGAGGAACACTTTGTGTGCTACCAAACGTCACAACGTAACTGGGTGATTATAAAGGTGCTCTACACGTGTCTCCAAAGGTACTTGTTGGGTTGGCGTATTTCGAGATTAGGATTTGTCACTCCGATTGTCGGAGAGGTATCTCTGGGCCCACTCGGTAATGCACATCACTATAAGCCTTGCAAGCATTGTGACTAATGAGTTAGTTGCGGGATGATGTATTACGGAACGAGTAAAGAGACTTGCCGGTAACGATATTGAACTAGGTATCGAGATACCGACGATCGAATCTCGGGCAAGTAACATACCGATGACAAAGGGAACAACGTATGTTGTTATGCGGTCTGACCGATAAAGATCTTCGTAGAATATGTGGGAGCCAATATGGGCATCCAGGTCCCGCTATTGGTTATTGACCGGAGAGGTGTCTCGGTCATGTCTACATAGTTCTCGAACCCAAAGGGTCCGCACGCTTAAAGTTACGATGACAGTTTTATTATGAGTTTATGTATGTTGATGTACCGAAGGAGTTCGGAGTCCCGGATGAGATCGGGGACATGACGAGGAGTTTCGAAATGGTCGAGACGTAAAGATCGATATATTGGACGACTATATTCGGACTTCGGAAAGGTTCCGAGTGCTTCGGGTATTTTTCGGAGTACCGGAGAGTTACGGGAATACGTATTGGGCCATACGGGAAAGAAGGAAAAGGGCCTCAAGGGTGGCCGCACCCCTCCCCTTGGTCTGGTCCGAATTGGACTAGGGAAGGGGGGTGCCCCCTTCCTTCCTTCTCTTTTTCCCTTCCTCTTTTCCTATTCCATATGGGAGGTGGAATCCTACTAGGACTAGGGAGTCCTAGTAGGACTCCACACTTGGTGCACCCCCTCCTAGGGCCGGCCTCCTCCTCCCTTGCTCCTTTATATACGGGGGCAGGGGGCACCCCATGGACACACTTGATATACGATATTTTAGCCGTGTGCGGTGCCCCCCCTCCACCAGATTACACCTCGATAATACCGTCGCGGAGCTTAGGCGAAGCCCTGCGTCGGTGGAACATCATCATCGTCACCACGCCGTCGTGCTGACGAAACTCTCCCTCAACACTTGGCTGGATCGGAGTTCGAGGGACGTCATCGAGCTGAACGTGTGTAGAACTTCGGAGGTGCCGTGCGTTCGGTACTTGATCGGTCGGATCGTGAAGACGTACGACTACATCAACCGCGTTGTGATAACGCTTCCGCTGTCGGTCTACGAGGGTACGTGGACAACACTCTCCCCTCTCGTTGCTATGCATCACCATGATCTTGCGTGTGCGTAGGATTTTTTTTGAAATTACTACGTTCCCTAACACCCCGCACCCTCCCCCGCTCCACCGCCGCCGACGACCCCCCGCACCCTCCCCCGCTCCACCGCCGCCGACGACCCACCGCACCCTCCCCCGCTCCACCGCCGCCGCATAACAAATTTGATGATATTTAAAAAAAAATATTACTGTTTTTATAAAAAATTATTAGATGCAACAAAAAATAATAATAAAAAGTTACTTATGGCGCACCGCTGGGTGGTGCGCCATTGCTATCTAAAAAAAGATTACTAATGGCGCACCGCTGGGTGGTGCGCCATTGCTATCTAAATAAAAAAAGATTACTAATGGCGCACCGCCAGGGGGTGCGCTATTGCTATCAAAAAAAAACATTCTAATGGCGCACCGCTAGGGGGTGCGCCATTACTAACCTTCCCCCTAGCTAATTCGCCCGATCCCTTCGTCCCTCCCTCGCCAGATCCACTTTCCCCCCTCGCCACACCCTCACGCCCCCTTCCGCCGCCCGGTCGTCGCCCCCCGATGCCATAGCTGCGCCACCGTGCTCCCCTCGCTCTGCCGCTGATCCCAGAAGCACCGCCGCGTCTCCCTCGTCCTCCCCGACGGCTCACGCGACCGGAAGAGCCCCGAAGCGTCATCCCCGACCCCTTCTTCCTCTTTCAGCCACGGAGATCGCGGTGACCCCACGCCGTTCCCAGCCCTCCCCAGTAAGCCCCCTGCCTCCCCTCCCCCGCGCACCTCACTTCTCCGTGGCTCGTGCCTGCCGCGCGCCCTTGGTCTGACTTCTTGGGCTTACCTCGAGCAGGGCCGCGCGCTAGGGTTCTAGCGCCGTCGCCGCCGCGCCCCTCTGCCCTCTGCCGCAGCGGGGACAACAGGAAGCCGCCGCCGCGCCCCTCTGCACCGGCTGCCCACGGCGTCTCCGTCCCGAAGCCGCAACCCAAGTGCCCACCACTCTCTGTCCACGGTGAGCCATCCTCTCTGTCCCAACTCTCTGTTCTTCTTTTTTAGCTATACTTTGTTGAAACAGTAGTTGCTGTGCAGCAAATCTTTGGGATTAGTGTTCAGTACTTTGTTGGGTGAGCGGCCATCTGAGACATCCTGCTTACATAGTCTCCTTTTTAAAACTCGTCAAATTGGTTTTAGATAGAAATGATCAACACTCAATTGGCCAACTGCATGTGGAATGATTTCGAAGGGCACCATAACTTATTGTAGATGCTGACTACAGTAACAATACTAAACTCAGTGTAGTCTGTTGTAAAGACACTTGTGCTTCTTTCATCTGGAAAGGGGTCATCTGGGCCTCCAAAACTGTCAGATTAGGTTGTGCTGTAACTCCTCACACGGCCATTTTTTGGAAGATTGGTGGTTTGTCACCGGCCCTTTGGTCACCCAGCAATGGGACTTGTATCATATTGCCAATGAGGTTAATAAAACAGTAGTGCATCAGTACTTTGTTGGAACAGAAAGTCAGAAAATCAGAAAATCCACGGTACTTTGTTTAGATCTTCACTGTTGACAAACGCAGTCAACTAAAAATCTAGTTCAATGCATAATTAGTGTTGACAAATACACTGATCTTTATGTGCAGTAATTCAGTTTAAACTGAAAATTCAGTGCTGTAGTACAGAAAGTTTAAACTGAAAATTCATAGTCTCCTGGTGCATATTGATCTCAGTGTATGAATTCATAGTGTTTCAAATTACTGCTGCTATGGTCCAGGAGTAGAAAAATTTGTACTCCAAGATCAATATGGTTCAATTTCTATTGTACTGTAATCAAAGTGGATATAAATTGTAGAGTGTTTATGTTGGCATTCGACAACATCTGAATTTACCAAATGATTGTGAACTCAGTTTATGTTTGCAACCAAATGCTTAGTTCATTGTTTACTCCAAATGATTGTGAACTTATTCAAAGTTTCCAATATTGTTCAGACACTACTTGTACTAGAACTGGAACTACTATTACTGATGCAGCACCCCATGTAGTTTAAGTTTTCTTTATCTTAAACTCAGACAACTCTCTAATTATTGGAGTTTATATCATATATATTACTGGCATGTATTTCATATGTTCTGTAGCATTAAGGCTACATAGCATTGGTTTTGTCTCTGACCATCGTGTCGTGATGATATTGTGGGGTGTTGTGGGGTTGCAGAGGCCCTAGTTTGCCGGAATGTCGATTAACTTCCGTTCCGGCAAATTCGGGTACTCCATATGTCCTATTTTCAGCAAAGGTCATGCTGAAATTTTCCATGAATTTTAGCATGACTTTGCTAAAAATAGGCCATATGGGGTACTTGCGACTAATGCATGGGCCGGGGTATCTTAGTACTTAATTAAGTAGGATCAACTGCCCCTTTATTCTTGCTGCATTAAACCATAGGTGGCAATAGAGCCAAGTGATTAGGCCCAACTTAGAATTCTCCTTCCCTTTTCTTGATAGGGTATATTATTAGAAGATACCCATATATATCAGTCAACCTAGGGTGCCTCGGCATCGATAAACCCTAAATGATGAAAACTTAACTTAGCATTTAGGGTGCCTCAGCGTCGACAAACCCTAAATTATAAAACCTTGGCTTTTAGGGTGCCTCGGTGTCGATAAAAACCTAAATGATGAAAGCTTAGGCTTTTAGGGTGCCTCGGCGTCGACAAACCCTAAATGATAAAAGCTTAGCTTTTAGGATGCCTCGGTGTCGACAAACCCTAAATGATGAGACCATGATCTTGTTCCTTGACAATAACCAACTTTTTGACCAAACTTTTTTCCTATTTAGAGCGAAACATGGCCCACAACGATGAGGCCGGCGGTTCGGGCGGCAAGGCATTCTGGGAGCTGTCCCAGGAGATGGAGGAAGAACCTCACCGCTATGAGGACGCCGCGGAAGACACCGATCCTGACTACACAACCCCTAGTGGCGTCGAGGATGACACCACTGATGGTGCCGCCGAGGATGCCACCACTAATGATGGCAGCGCACGCACAGATGGCAGCCAACCTTAGAGGCAACGGAAGGATCGACGCCCGAACGTGCTCGGCACCGTCAAGGAGGAATTTACTGAAGTGAACTGCGACGGGGATCCAACGACGCCCAAAGAATTAGTCAAGGGGTACTCGGTTCAGCTCGGGTGCATTCTCCGGAGCACCGTCTCGATCAACACCGAGAACCTAAGGCATAAGGACCGAGGGAATTTACGGAACCTCCTCTTCACGAAGCTGCACGAACGATACAAGTTCCCCGCTGACTTTGCAAACACATGCCTCTCAGGGAATAAAGTGAACAGTGCCGCCCTCACGAAGATGAGCACGGCCCTGTCTACTTGGAGAAGCGCGGTGAAGAGAATGATTAACAAAGGTGATAGTTATGAGAAGATCAAGGCGAATAATCCTTCGATCAGCGAAGATGACTACAAGGAGTTCAAGATCAAGTGCGAGAGCGGCGCATCCGAGGAATCAAGTCAGTGGGGGAAAGAGATGTGGGACTTGAACTTAGGGGTCCACAAACTCGGTCCCGGCGGTTACAGAGTGGCGGAACCTATATGGGACAAGGAGGACGCGGAGCGTCCCGAGCAAGGCCTACCGTCCCGCTTCGAGAAATACCGTGAGAAGCAGACCAGGAACTATGTCAGGGCCCGGTACAAGGAGGACCCGGTAACAAAGGAGCTTACCACGGATCCGAAGACCAAGGCGCTTGAGAAAGTTCTGGTAAGGAATACATCCCCGCGTAATTAGCTCCATATGGTTGCATTCTAATTAATGAAGCAAAATTTCTAAATGGTTCACATTCCTTCCGCAGGAGACTGAAAGTAGTAGCGCGGGGTCGTCTCAGAGCTCCCCAGCTTGGGACAGCACTCTAAATAGGGTGTTGAACATAATGAAAAACAAGGATAAGCTCAGTAAGCCGTCGTCAGTTGGTCGTGTGGCCGGCAAAGGCTTGTCCACAAAATTGTCGTCATACTATAACGCTGGTGGGCGAAAGGAGAAAAAGACCAGCTCGGAAAGCCAGTCGCGCGAGGTTCAAGAACTCAAGGCACAAGTGGTGCAGATTCCGGAGATTGTCCAAGAGCAAGTGCAACAACAACCGGGAACGACGCTTACCGCCATTGTGCCTAGCTTGATTGAGGGGCTGCAGGCGTGGATTGCGGGCGACCAACAGGGGTCGCCCCCGGTTCCCAGCTTCACGGCCAGCAATTCGCACAACGCGCAGGAGACGCCATTGGTGTCTCCGGTGGAGGCGGTATTGGTGTCTCCGGCGCCGGCACGGGCATTGGAGCTTAATGCACCCGGGTGTACGCCGGCCGGCACCTCGGCAGCAAGCGGCCCCTCCGTCAGTTGCACGCCCGCCGTTGGCGGTGCCTCGACATTAGCCGAGCTCGACGCCATCACGGTAACTAAGCCTCTAGGCCGATGACTTCATCTCCTTGCCTTTGACTGGGCATCCCTGACGCCCTACATGTTTTCGCAGGGCACCGCCGACGTTCCATGCACTCTCTTGCACTTCGTGGGCGGCGAGTTGATCGATGTCGCCAAGGGCAGAATCGTTCAACCGGGCAACCCCGTGTTCCACGGTAATCCGATGCCACCCACCGTGTATAGGGTTGAACTGGTTCGGGTGCTGCCAGGCTGCGACGAGTTGTTACCTCCGATTCGACCCGCTGGGGCCGACGAAGATGATGTGATGACCCTCAGCGCCTGCGTAAGCTGGCCCCTGCTTTGGCCGAAGAGCCAGATTCGTTTGGGGGCGGGGGACACCACCCCACAGACAACACCGCCAGTCGTGCCGGCGCCAAGCCATGGCAAGACCGCCGCAACGCTACCGGACATGCCGGACATCCCTATGGCACAAGATCAGGACATGCATATGGCACAGGATCCGGACGAGGACGACAACGACGATGGTACATTTGCCAACATCGATAAGTACTTTGCCTAACATGGGTATGGTGACGAATTCTTCGGGCCTCCTTCTCAAGAACCCAACCCTGAAAAAGACGACCGCGATCTAGCTGGTACGGCGGAGAAACCCAATTGCAACAGGCGTCGTCTGGCGTTCAGTTCTCAGGAGATGCCTCCAGCTGCCTCCTTCAACGAGCCTCAGATAGCCGAGGTGCGGAATATTATCAGCCCCAACACACTCAAGAAGGCGGTCTCTGAGCAGAACTCGATCCCATTACAGGAGATGAGGAAGAAGGGACGGAAACGAAAGAATAACAAGGGCGGTGCGAGCCAGCCGGCACCGAGTACGATCCGTGCTCAGGACGGGCCACCTTCACCTAAGGATATCTCGAGGAGGGTGCATGTGGCGGGTAGGCCGATGCTACCGACTAATCTGCTCAATGCTGCAACCGGTGCTATGCGGAGTCTGCATGACAGTGTTCTTTCTTTGGAGAAGCGGCGTCTCTCCGAGAATGATGTGGCATACCCGGTTTTCGTGGCCAAGGTGCCAGAGGGCAAGGGCTTTGTGGATAGCGCCATCGGGGGTACGATCGTCCTGCGGTTTGATGACATCTTCGCTATGTTTAACCTTCATCCGCTGCACTACACCTTCGTTCGGCTATTTTCGCGGAGTATGGAGATGCGGATCATTAGAGACAAGACCCCGGACATCGTGATAGTCGACCCCTTCTACTTGCGTGCCAAGATCTTGGGCAGCGCTGGGGACTGGCAAGTCGTGAGTTCATACCTCGAAGGCGTCATTCTGGCAAACCCAGATAAGGATAACTTCCTCGTGCCTTACTTTCCCGAGTAAGTCATCCCCTCACCGCCCCGTAACATATGATTTCTTAGATTTTGATCGTTCTTTTTTTTCTAACATTTCGTGTTTTGTGCAGTGACACACATTGCACACTCATCCTCTTAAGCCCGAAATATTCCATGGCCATGTATTTCGACCCGGACCGTCAGTTGAAGATATACTACACAAATATCAAGAAAGTTCTTGATGATGTTCTCCCCGGCTACGCCAGATTTGGAGGCACCTTCAGCAGGCCGGTTCGTAAGTACGACAAGCACATCTTCAGCCACAATACGACGTTCTCCTGCGTCAAGCAGCCGCCTGGCGGTCAGAAGGATGCCTACTACGCCCTCCATCACATGCGGGCGATCGTACGGGACCATAATCACCTTCTGCTACCAAATAATCTCAAATATTGGGCCGCACGCTTGTCGGCAATCCAGGACGCGAACATCAGACAAGAATTCTTTCGCATCCAATCGGAGTTTGCGGAAATCATCCATCAAGATGCCCTTCGTACCTCGGGGCAGTTCTATCTCAGACATCAACCGTCCAACAGTGAGATAGAAACAATGCTGCAAATGCAGGCTGACAACGCCCGCGATTTCATGACCATCACGAAAGACGGCGGCTTCATCCACGCTCCGGTCCCTGAGTCGAGTCGAAAGTAGTGATGCTATGTAGTTCTGAAATGTCGATTGGCTCATGTTGTAATATTAAACTTTAATGAACTTGTATGTCTCTTTGGTTTGGACAGTCGTTCAACTTATATGTAATCGATGCTATTTATTAGTAGGACCGTGAATCATGCTATTAATGTGTTGCTTTTCTCTTCCGATCCTTTTGTTGCATACTCATATATTGCTTATGTATTGTCTATGAATTGCTACTAACATTTTGTTTGGCTAGTGCATAGAGATGCCATCGTATGTCGTGTACAAGGGTAAGGTTCCCGGAGTCTACGACGATTGGGAGGAGTGTGGGAGATAGGTTCACCGTTTCACGGTAACAGTTACAAAGGGTACACCACTAGGGCGGAGGCGGAAGCTAGATACGCGCGCTATCTAGCGGGAGAGAGGAGGGAGCGGAGGAGGAACCGGATGAAGACCAGTTTCATCGTGATGATGCTAATCGTGATGACCGCAACTCTCTTCTATGTGATGGTAGTTTAGATGATCGATATCGACTTGTAATGTGAAGACAAACTCGCTACTCGCGGTTTCGAGACTTGTAATGTTCTAACTTTGTTCGGTCTTTTAAATTTGGAGAGTAATATGATGAATTGTATTCGGAGACTAATCTTCTATTGTATTCGATAACTCTGCTGTTTATATGTTGTGCTGTCTATATTCTGTGCAGTAATATATTTTGTAACCTATACAAATATTAGAAAAGAAAAGAAAAAATAATACCTAATATTCATACTAGTGGCGCACCACCCAGAACTTTAGTGGCGCACTGCAAAATGCATACTAGCGGCGCATCAGCAAGCAGTGCGCCATTAGTAAGCCAGAGACATGGTTAAATATGCCCCCTGGGAGGCATCACTAGTAGGAAAAGGGGCTTTTACCCCGGTTTGTAAGGGCCTTTTGTCCCGGTTTTCGAACCGGGACTAAAGGGTCGTTACTAAAGCCCTAACCCTTTAGTCCCGGTTCTTACACGAACCGGGACAGAAGGTCCTCCACGTGGCCGCTGCTACCAGCCCAGGCAGGGGGGCCTTTGGTCCCGGTTGGTGCCAACAACCGGGACCAATAGGCAGGGCCTTTTGTCCCGGTTGGTGTCACCAACCGGGACCAATAGGCATCCACGCGTCAGCATTTCAGGGGCTGGGTTTTTTTTTTAAGGGGGGGGGGGGTTGGGGGGGTTTTGGGGGGTTAATTTAGGTGTTTCATATATTGTGTTAGCTAGCTAATTAATAGAGAGAAGTGTCCTCTCTTATCTCCGTGCTTGGTCGACGCTACGTACTATATACGTATGGAGAGGACTAGACACGCTAGCTAGTAAGCAAATGAAGGAAACAGAAGATCGTCATGAACATATGCATGCAGAGAGAAGTGATATCGACCACCTCTCCTTCTCCGAGAGATTGGTCGAACAACAAGTTCTCGTATATCTATCTGACACTACCGGCTACATATATACAATAATTATCTCTTACAATATAATCTCCTAATTAAATTGTAAGAACACAGGGTCCACATAGTATTCTCCGTTTTCAGCGATCACGTGGTCAAGGAAGAATGCCGCCAATTCCTCTTGAATTGCTCGCATACGATCTTCTGCTAGGAGTTCATCCCGCATCCGAAACATCTAATTTGAAGAAGGGGGTCAATACATATATATATATATGAATAAATGAAACTCGACACAAATGATGGTAATAAAATAAAATTGTGAATATTATTGTTTACGCACTTCATATTGTTCGTCAGAGTAGCCTCGCTCACAGGTCGTGTGGCGGATAGACTCACAAATGTAGTACCCACAGAAATGATTCCCTTGTTCCTGCCACAACCACTTTACAAGAAATAGAGGTCAATCTAACTGATAAGCAAGCATGCTAAATGGTATTGATGAAACTAGCGCTTGAATCACTAGGAGATGTGCGGAACATGCTACTATAGTACTTACTTTCGGGTGTCTAAATTGCAGCTTCTTCGGCAGTCCCGGAGCTTTTGTGGTGAATTTTCTCCAAACCCTGCCAGACAAAGAAAACAATTACTTGATATCAGGAAATAAACAAAGTTGTTGATATGGTGGATAATGATCGATTTAACTTACTTCTCGAGCATTTGAGTCATGTCCGCATAGTCCTAGGGATCTTTTCGTCTCGAGTCTAAGACGATTACTACTCCCTGTTCAAGCTTAATCTCTAGGAGAATATAGTGGAAGCTGCGCATGCATGCATAAGTCATCAATTACATTACCATAACCTGGACTAATAAGGGAAACCGAATATGCACAAGACAGTAACACTCACTTGAAGTTGTAAGGAAAGAGTATTATATCTTTGTTTTGATTTAATACCAACGATCGTAGCAAGTTGGCCTCGGCTTCTTTGGGATGTTTTTCAACCGTATATGCATCTATGAGATTTGTGTTAATGAACCCAATATCACCGATTTGTCTTTTCTTCAATTCGGCGATCTTCAATCTGCATAATATAGTGAGGATAATTATAAATACATGCAATGAAAGAGCTGACCTATATAGAGAGACTTAATGACAGAAGTAGTACTACTTACAGACAGTAGCAAGTGATCGTTGATTTATCGAGGGCCTTTTGATTGTAAAACTGGAAGAACTCCTCAAATGAAACATTCAGCAGTTCAATTCCAACGAGGTCATACTCCGGTTTAACTCTCAGCGTCAAAGTATTCATCCCATCAGACTCTCTGCAGGATTTCATGTACCAATCATGTAATCTTCGCATCATCGTTGTTAGAGATCTTTCATCTTTGACGAGAGGCTTCCCGTAATGAAATTTGTGTTCGTCCACCTCCATGATTTCATAATGTACATCGTCGGGCAGGTAATCTCCAAGATTGCTATAACCGGCCACCATCCTCGGATCATTAGCGACGATGTCTTTAGACACCTTGAGCGGGGGGCATGATTGGTTCGCTTGTTCGCCGAGCTGTGAAATTTTTTCCCAGCTCGTCGTTCTTTTAACCTTTGATCACTGACAGTACTTCCTGACCGCTCCGCTTCGACAAATGTCTTTGCAATAATGCGCTCATAGTTGCCTTTCGGCGGAGACTTTGGTGGTTTTGTCAGGGCATCCAGAGTGCGCTTCGCTTTCATCGGATCTACCTTCTCCTCCGGAGGTGGATGTTTCTTTGCTTTCACCCCTTCAAAGAAGTTCTTCACTTCGGCTCGCACGATCTTCGCGTTCTCCTCCTCGGTCCTCTCATATGGTAACTTTTCTAGAGTCTTCAGAGAAGGACCGAATCTGTATTGCCTCCCGCCTCTCGCAGCTGTACTGCAAGACGCCGGCAGAGCAGACGGAGCGGCTGTGGCTGTCTTCTTTCCTTGCTTACGAGGCGGAGGAGAAGGACTACGACACGCCGGAGTAGCCGGAGCGGCGGCGGGTCTCTTCCGCCCTTGCTGACGAGGCGGAGAAGGAGGAGGCTGGCTGCTCTGGCACGCCGGCGCGGGCGGAGAAGGAGGCGGAGTGCCGCCACGCGCCGGAGAAGGAGGCTGATGAGTGCCCTGATCACTCGCCGGAGGAGGAGGCGGAGTGCCGCCACGTGCCGGAGAAGGAGGCTAAGTGCCCTGATCACTCACCGGAGGAGGAGGTGGCGGCGGAGTGCCCTTACTCGCCGGAGGCGTCCATTTCGGAAGGTTAATGAGCTCCTTCCGCCATAGGCACGGAGTCTTCAGAGCTAAACCCAGCCGAGTCTCCCCTTCACCGGTAGGGTGGTCAAGCTGGAGGTCCTCAAATCCCTCCGTTATTTCATCCACCATCACCCTAGCATATCCTTCTGGAACCGGCCGACAGTGGTAGGTTGCGCTGGGTTCAGGAGGTAAAACAGAGCCAACAGCCGCCTTGACTTTGAAGTTCTGCCATTGCGCCATAAGGTGCTAATGTTGAGACTCCGTGATAGCATCCACGGGGTAGCTAGCAGGAGCCGTCAAGACATGCTCCGGCTGAAGTAGCTCAGTGGAAGCCACGCTGCTTCTCCGCTGAGATGGCGGGGTAGCTTCGGGGGTAGTTTCGGCATGTCGATTGCCGTCTCGTTCTTTTAGCGCTTGAACCCTTTCGTGCAGCTTCCGAATTTGGGTCTGCTCCATTTTTTTCCTCCTCTCCTGGCTTTTGTAACCTCCTGCGTCCGGAAAACCAGCCTTCCATGGAACGGAGCCTGGCATGCCTCGTGTCCGTCCAGGGTGCTCAGGATTCCCGAGGGCCATTGTGAGCTCGTCGTTCTCTCTGTCTGGAACGAACGTCCCTTCCTGCGCTGCATCGATATATTGTTGAATCTTCTTGACTGGTATTCTCAAAAGCTCGTTCGTCCAAACGCACCTCCCTGATACAGGGTCCAAGGTTCCGCCAGCCCCGAAGAACCAAGTCCGGCAACGGTCTGTCCATTTCATTGTCTGTGGTTCGATCCCTTTTTCAAGCAGATCATTCTCAGCCTTGGCCCACTTAGGCCGGGCTTTGAGGTAGCCACCTGACCCCGTGCGATGGTGAAGCTTCTTCTTCGCAGCATTCTTCTTGTTTGTCGCTGACATCTTCTTACTCTTTTCCGATGTCTTGTGGGCCACAAATGCGGGCCAGTGATCTCTGATCTTCTCATACCGGCCGATGAATTCTGGTGTCTCTTCTTTGTCGACAAACGTTTTCAACTCATTCTTCCACCTCCTGAATAGGTCTGCCATCTTCTTAAGAGCATGAGACTTGATTAATTGCTCTTTAACTGGCTTCTCCGGATCCTCCTCTGGCGGTAGGGTGAAATTTGCGTTCAGCTCAGTCCAAAGATCATCTTTCTGCATATCATTGACATAAGACACCTCAGGGTCTTCCTTATTAGGCTTATACCATTGCTGGATGCTGATCGGGATCTTGTCCCTAACTAGAACCCCGCACTGAGCAGCAAATGCATCCTTTGTCCGGATGGGTTCAATCAGTTGGCCGTCGCGCGCGATTGCTGTGATCTCAAACCTTTCATCCGAGCGCAACTTTCTCTTCGGGCCTCATCTCTTTACCGCAGTTGTGCTCGATCCGGAGGGCTAGAAAAAAGAAGAAAGACGATTGTTAATTAATATGTGTACATACCAAAACAATGAATGCATCAATTAGCTAGTCAGCACAGGCTTAACTAATATATTTACCTGGCCGGACTCTGTTCGGTCACCGGAGCCGTCACCACGGGCTCCTTCTTGCACCAGCATTGGGTCACCGGAGCCATCATAATCATGTCTTTCCTCCTCCACTCTTCGATCACCGTAGCCTGCTTCTTCACCCTGTTCTTCCAGACCATCATTGTCGTTAAGATACGACAAGATATCACCTCCGGCTAAGATTATGTCCCCCAACACCTCTTCTGCTTGCTCGTCTCGTCCGTGCTCCATTGTTTCTGCAAATATTACAACATGGCAATTATTACACAAACATGACAGCAGGTGGTTAGTGCAAACGTAGACCTAGCTTATTCCGGGTTTGGGGTGGCCTCGGCAACGCTTCAAGGGTAGGGGCGCGGCGGGAGGGGGTAGGAGACCGACATCGTTTTCTTCTAGGGTTTGGGTGTCCTCGAGAGTTTTGGTCGAGCGAGAGGGCCGGGGGGTGCTCCCGTGGTATAAGTTATCACGGTCGAGAGGGGGTATAAATATCGACAGTCCATCATGTCGAAGTTATCTGGGAGGGAGTTATATATATCGACAACGAGGACATACATACATGGGAAAATAATGTTATCGGGGAGGGGGTATATCGACCCCCCCACGTGTTGAAGTTATCGGGAGGGGGTTATATCGACAACGACGACATACGTACATGGGAAAATAATATTATCGGGGAGGGGGTATATCGACCCCCCTCGTGTTGAAGTTATCGGGAGAGGGGTATATCGACGACGACAGACCCGATAAAACATAAGAAAACGAAGAAGAAATAAAAAGAGGAGAAGAAGAAAAGGAATAGAGGAGAAGATCGAAGAAAAAAAAGAAGAAAAAAAAGAGGAGAAGAAGAAAGGAATAGAGGAGAGAAGAAGAAAAAAGGGATAATTAGATTTATGCCCCTAGTTGTGTCCCACTCGTCTGTTTTACCCCTAATTCCCAAAAGTCACTGGTTCTGTCCAAGTCACTTTGCTCCCATTATGCTTTTGCCCTTTGACCGTTTGAGCATCAGTTTGAAAACTTCATAACTAATTCATACTAAATCAGAAAAATGCAAATAAGATACCAAAATGTTCAGAAAAACATCACCTATATGTCAGTGTCATTTGCATTCATGAAAAAAGTGTTGGAAAGTGCCCATCCGAGTTTTATCTCTTATGCTACCACCATGAATAGTAAAATCAAAAAAAGTTCAAAAAAAATAAAAAAATTGGTGGCAAAGAATGACAAATGTTTTAAGTGCCTGCCAAGTTTCATCGGGGAATAACATTCGTGGGTGCCGCGCCAAAAAAAACAATCAGCACTCCAAAATAGATTATTTTTTTGCCACGACTTCCACGAATGTCGTTCCCTAATGAAACTTGGTAAGCACTTAGAACATTTGTTGTTCTTCGCCACCATATTTTTTTGATATTTTTGAATTTTTTTAGAGTTCACTATTCATGGTGGTATCAAAAGAGCTAAAACTCGGATGTGCACTTTCCAACAATTTTTTCATGAATGCAAATGACACTGACATATAGGTGATGTTTTTCTGAAGATTTTGGTATCTTATTTGCATTTTTCTGATTCAGTATGAATTAGTTATGAAGTTTTCAAACTGGCGGTCAAACGGTCAAAGGGCAAAAGCGTAAGAGGAGCAAAGTGACTTGGATAGAACTGGTGTCTTTTGGGAATTAGGGGTAAAACAGACGAGTGGGACACAACTAGGGGCATAAATCTAATTATCCCAAGAAAAAATAGAATTTTTTCTATTTTTTCTTCTTCTCTTCTATTCCTTTCTTCTTCTCCTCTTCTTTTTCTTCTTTTTTCCTCTTATTTATTTCTCCTCTTCTTCCTCTCCTCTTCTTCTCCTTTCTTCCTATTTCATCATTGTTCATATTTCATTGTTCATATTTCATCATGTTCATATTTCGAAAAAAGTAAAGGTTTTGCCTACTGCATTGTTCATATTTCATCATGTTCTATGAATAAAAAAACATCATATTTCATCCACATCCATGCATACATCATATATGTGATCATCTATGAAAAAAACATCATATTCTATAAAAAAATCATTACATATATATATATGAACAAAAACAATTATGGTAACAAGCATATATATCATCATATATATATAAAAAAACAAGCATATATATATGAAAAAAACAAGAAAAAATGCTAGGGAGGGCGCCGGCCGGACCAAGGTGAGGAGGACCGCGGGGTCGGCGGCGAGGATGGCGACGGTGCAGTGGGCGCGCGCTCGGGGTAGGGGGCGACGGCGGTGAAGGGCGGGGCAGGGCGACGGCGACGACGGGGACGGGCCGGGGCGGCGCGCGTCGCGGCAGGGGCGCGGCTGACAGCGAGGGCGCGGGCAACGGTGACGGCGACGACGGGCACGGGCAACGGCGACGGCGGGGGCGGCGGGCGGCGTCGGGGCAAACTGCAGATGAACTCTGAAAAATTTCCTAAGTGTTTGCTTATATAGCAAAGCCTTTAGTCCCGGTTCGTGGCACCAACCAGGACTAAAGGTAGGCATTAGTCCCGGTTGGTGCCACCAACCGGGACCAAAGCCCTCTTTTCAGCAGCCCAAAGGGCGGGAAGCGGCGCCCTTTGGTCCCGGTTGGTGGCACTAACCGGGACTAAAGGGGGGCATTGGTCCCGGTTGGTGCCACGAACCGGTACCAATGCACCCCTTTAGTCCCGGTTGGTGGCACCAACCGGGACCAAAGGCCTCTTGTTGCTCGCGTCGCGGCCAAAAGTTTAGTCCCACCTCGCTAGCCGAGGGGCGCCCGCACCAGTTTAAAAGCCCCGGCGCGGCTGCTGTCTCGAACTCCTCTCTATAGCAGGCTTCTGGGCCTAACTTTGGCGCGCTGCCCGTTGAGCCCTCTAGCCCTTCTGGGGTTGTATTTGCAAACCCGAGGGTTAGAAGGCCCAGCGGGCAGCGCCCCAACATTTTTTTTTGCTGTATTTAGTTTTTTGTTTTCTTTTTTGCTTTATTTATTTTGTTTTGTTTCTACTTACAACAAAAAACTTATTTATTTTATTTTATTTTGTTTCTAATTACTTATTTATTTTACTTTATGATAATTCTTTTTGCTATTAAAGTTTCTATCAAAAAAAGTTCTTTATGAAAATTCTTTTTGCTGTATTTAGTTTTTTTGTTTTCTTTTTTGCTTTATTTATTTTGTTTTGTTTCTACTTACAACAAAAAACTTATTTATTTTATTTTATTTTGTTTCTAATTACTTATTTATTTTACTTTATGATAATTCTTTTTGTTATTAAAGTTTCTATCAAAAAAATTTCTTTATGAAAATTCTTTTTGCTTTTAATGATTTTGAACAGAAAATACTTCGATAATTTTAGTTGCATCAATTTTATATGATTTTAGTTTCAATAATACTAGAGGTTTGTTATAATGTTTTGAACAGAAAATACTTTGTTAATTTTAGTTTCATAAATTTTATTAAAGTTTATTTTATTTTTTCGTAACACAAGAAGTCCGGAGTTGTAATAAGTTATTAAAAATAAAAAAGAGGCGCAATGCTCGTTGATTAGCTTCAAGCCTTTCGGAATAGGGTAGACTGCACTGCACATAGCTCCATGCAGTCTACCTTATTCCTCAAGGCTTGAAGCTAAGCAACGTGAAGGTGAGCATTGCGCCTCTTCTTCATCGTCTCTGCACTCAGGGCTTATAAACCGCTCCTAGTACCTCTCAGCTAGCGAGGTGGGACTAAAAAACTGCTTAGTAAGAAACTCTAGTACCGGTTCGTGCCACGAACTGGTACAAAAGGTGCTCGTGGGGCCACAGCCTCATTAGTACCGGTTCGTGGCACCAACCGGGACCAAAGGGTGGAATTGGTCCCGGTTCGTGCCACCAACCGGGACCAATGGCCTTGCAGAGCGGCGTGGTGGTGGGAGTTTAGTCCCACCTCGCTAGCTGAGAGAGAGCCGCACCTGTTTATAAGGTGCGGTGCGCCTGAGCTGTCGAGCTCCTCTCTAAAGCAGGCTTACGGGCCTAACCTCTCCGTACATGCCTGTGGGCCTACTGGGCCTTCTGCGGGCCTGAATCCTGGCCCATGGATGGGTTTCTAATCGTATTCAGGCCGTGGTGGCCCAGTAGGTGGCATAATTTTTAATTTTTGGCCTGTTATTTTTCATGCATTTACTAATTATTTTGAGCTATATGACCCTAAAATTGAAAAGCATTTCAAATGAACTCTGAAAAGGTTGAAAGTTGGCATGGTATCATCATTTCATCCACATAGCATGTGCAAGAAAGTTGAGAGGGTTACGGCAAAAACTAGATGCACTTCGTGTACAAAATGGACAATGGTATCATACTCGTCTGTTACAAAATTGGCATGGTATCATCATAATAGTTGCGGGAGAAAGTCTTCACTTTTTCTTCGCTTGTGTCATTTGCTTATTGCGCCGTAACCATGGATAATCTTCATCGTTTATCAGGATGCTTGGGTCAGCCTTGACTTTGAAGGGAGGAATTTCATGGAACTTTTCATAATCTTCAGACATGTCTGTCTTGCCCTCCACTCCCACAATCTCCCTTTTTCCTGAAAGAACTATGTGGCGCTTTGGCTCATCGTATGATGTATTCGCTTATCTTTTCTTTTTCTCGGTCTGGTAGACATGTCCTTCACATAGATAACCTGTGCCACATCATTGGCTAGGACGAACGGTTCGTCAGTGTACCCAAGATTGTTCAGATCCACTGTTGTCATTCCGTACTGTGGGTCTACCTGTACCCCGCCTCCTGACAGATTGACCCATTTGCACTTAAAAAAAGGGACCTTAAAATCATGTCCGTAGTCAAGTTCCCATATGTCCATTATGTAACCATAACATGTGTCCTTTCCCCTCTCAGTTGCTGCATCAAAGCGGACACCGCTGTTTTGGTTGGTGCTCTTTTGATCTTGGGCGATCGTGTAAAATGTATTCCCATTTATCTCGTATCCTTTGTAAGTCAATACAGTCGAAGATGGTCCCCTGGACAATGAGTACAACTCATCACAAACAGTGGTGTCACCTCTGAGACGTGTTTCCAACCAACTACTGAAAGACCTGATGTGTTCACATGTAATCCAGTCGTCACACTGCTCCGGGTGTTTGGAGCGCAGACTGTTCTTGTGTTCATCGACATACGGGGTCACCAAGGTAGAGTTCTGTAGAACTGTGTAGTGTGCTTGAGACCAAGAATATCCGTCCCTGCATATTATTGAGTCCCCTCCAAGCGTGCCTTTTCCAGTCAGTCTCCCCTCATACCGCGATTTAGGGAGACCTATCTTCTTAAGGCCAGGAATGAAGTGAACACAAAACCCAATGACATCCTCTGTTTGATGGCCCATGGAGATGCTTCCTTCTGGCCTAGCGCGGTTACGGACATATTTCTTTAGGACTCCCATGAACCTCTCAAAGGGGAACATATTGTGTAGAAATACGGGCCCCAGAATGACAATCTCGTCGACTAGATGAACTAGGACGTGCGTCATGATATTGAAGAAGGATGGTGGGAACACCAGCTCGAAACTGACAAGACATTGCGCCACATCACTCCTTATGTAACGCCCACGATGCGGCTATATCTCCCACGTGTCGAGGCACGACTTAGAGGCATAACCGCATAGTGGTTTTGTCGCAAGAAGGGTCATCTTCACACAATCCCATGTAATGAACAAGAATGGGATAAAGAGTTGGCTTACAATCGCCACTTCACACAATACATGAATAAATATCATACATCATCCAAAATACAATCATATATAGACCGACTACGGTCAAGATCCAGATGAAAATAAGACAACCCCAAATGCTAGATCCCCGATCGTCCCAACTGGGCTCCACTACTGATCATCGGGAAAAGACACATAATAACGACCACGTTCCTCGTCGAACTCCCACTTGAGATCGACGCCATCATCGGCACTGGCATCGTCGGCACCTGCAACTGTTTTGGTAGAATCTGTGAGTCACGGGGACTCAGCAATCTCACACCCGCGAGATCAAGACTATTTAAGCTTATAGGAAAGGGTGGTGTAATGAGGTGGAGCTGCAGCGGCAAAAGCATATATGGTGGCTAACTTGCGCAAATGAGTGCGAGAAGAGAAGCAACGGAACGGACGTCATCTAGCAATGACCAAGAAGTGATCCTGAACACCTACTTACGTCATACATAACTCAGACCGTGTTCACTTCCCGGACTCCGCCGAGAAGAGACCATCACGGCTACACACGCAGTTGATGTATTTTAATTGGGTCAAGTGCCAAGTTCTCTACAACCAGACATTAACAAATTCCCATCTGCCTCATAACCGCGGGCACGGCTTTCGAAAGATAATACCCTGCAGGGGTGTCCCAACTTAGCCCATCATAAGCTCTCACGGTCAACGAAGGATAAACCTTCTCCCGGAAAGACCCGATCAGTCTCGGAATCCCGGTTTACAAGACATTTCGACAATGGTAAAACAAGACCAGCAAAGCCACCCGAATGTGCCGACAAATCCCGATAGGAGCTGCACATATCTCGTTCTCAGGGCACACCGGATGAGACATCCTATGAGTAAAACCAGACCTCGAGTTTCCAAGAGGGGGCCCCGCAGTCTGCTCAGTTCGGACCAACACTCGAAGGAGCACTGGCCCGGGGGGGGTTAAAATAAGATGACCCTCGGGCTCGCGAAAAACCCGGGGGAAAAGGCTTAGGTGGCAAATGGTAAAACCAAAGTTGGGCCTTGCTGGAGGATTTTTATTCAAGGCGAACTGTCAAGGGGGTCCCATAAATCACCCGACCGCGTAAGGAACGCAAACTCAAGGAACATAAACCCGGTATAACAGTAGCTAGGGCGGCAAGAGTGGAACAAAACACCAGGCATAAGGCCGAGCCTTCCACCCTTTACCAAATATATAGATGCATTAATTAAATAAGAGATATTGTGATATCCCAACATATCCATGTTCCGACATGGAACAAACTTCAACTTCACCTGCAACTAGCAACGCTATAAGAAGGGCTGAGCAAAAGCGGTAACTTAGCCAAACAACGGTTTGCTAGGAAAGGATGGTTAGAGGCTGACATGGCAAAATGGGAGACATGATATAGCAAGTGATAGGTAGCGGAGCACGACAATAGAGCGAACAACTAGCAAAGCAAAGATAGAAGTGATTTCGAGGGGTGGTCATCTTGCCTGCAAGGTTCTCAGAGTTGTCGAAAGCTTGATCCTCGTAAGCGTACTCAACAGGTTCCTCGTTCACGAACTCGTCTCCCGGCTCTATCCAAGACAAGAACACAAACAAACGGAACCACAATCAACAACGAGAAATGCACAAGCAACATGATGCAAAACATGTATGATATGCAAGATATGATATGCGATGCCTATGCGTGCTCCGGAAGGAAAATGATGAACATGGTAGTAACTTGGCAAACCAAGCATGCCACTGGAAAGATGAGATGATTTCGGTCAAAATCGATATAAAGATCACCGGAATCGGATGCACGGTTTGCAAATGGCAAGCAAAATAAGAATGACACTAATCTGCGATAAACAGCAAGATAGCACTTAAAATGCAACAAGTAACAATGCTACAGCACCCCAACATAGCAACAAAGCCAATGACAGTAATCTACAGGAGATGCTTGACAAACGATGAACACTGAGATACTGCTAGTTCACAACATAACAAGCTTAAACAAGCATGGCAAAAGTGCAAAAGATAACAGGATCACAGACTTGGTGAAAAACTGGACATGGCAGAAAACAGCATCAGGTAGCAATGTTCAGAGCACGAAATCAACATGCTACAGGAACTGAACATAGCAAAACAAGGCATGGCAGTGTTCTACTAAATGCACATGACAAAAGTCCCTTACTGACCATAAGCCAAAAAGGATCAGAAGATATGATGGCAAGCATGTAAACATAGCAAGTTTCGTTATCAGGTTTCAGACTTAGCAGAAAACAGAGCATGGCAGAAATAATAATATGTAGGCCTCTTTGTGAGCTTGATACACTCACTTCAGAGCAATGCACTACAAACCAAGCACACCTACAACAAGATGGCATGTTTATGAAGCTATCCATTGCAAGAACAATTGCATAGCATGTAAGGATCAACTACAATAAGCTTGGCAAAATTGCATCTCATGTTAAGAATCTGCCAGAAATATTCTATAGCCAAAGTAGAGCAAGATTAAGTCATGCTATGGCACTCTATAATTGCAAACAATTGCAGGAATAGATCAATTACAACTATAGCTACAAAACATCCTTAATGAACATCTCCAAAATATGCATGGATCTCTCGGTAGCATCAAGTTTATATGGCAACAAAATAACAGCAGACAAAGACTTAGAGAAATCACTAAGTCCCTGAAATCAGAAACATTACGGAGCCTACTTTGCATGCTTGTGCTAGTCACCACAGAGATCACAAAAATACATGGACTACACCACTGGAAACATGGCATGCCATACTTCAAAACACATGTAGAGCTCATGCTCATAAGATGCACATAATAAATTATACAAAAATGACAAATCTCCAAGTTCTGTCAAGAACCAGAGAATAACAGCAACTAGCCCTCTTCCAACAGAGATTTGGGCATCGAGATGACCTCTAATGAACATGGTACAATTGAACAAAATAAATAGCATCACGAGACGAACAATTTGACATATTACACGCGCGAATCGGAGCTACACGCAAGAAGTTATGGCATCACGAACAGAGGCACTTGCTGTAGATTTTGAGGACTTAGAGAAATTAGGGGGGCGAGAAAAGTCAACGCGGCTCACCAGATCCGATCCAGATCGGGAGAGCTCGAGCTCGAGCTCGGCTCGTCGGCGACGGCCGGAGGAGAAGGAAGGCGAGGCGGGGCGGCGGCCGGAGGGAGGGGGCGCGGTCGCCGGAGGAGGAGGGGAGGCGCGCCGGCGGGCGGTGGCCTCGGGTGGCCGGAGGCGGCGCCGACGGCAAGGCGGCGAGCGGCGGGCGGCGAGGCGGCGGGGCCGGCCAGCGGTGGCGAGGACGGCCGGCGGCGGCGGAGCGAGGCGCCGGTGCAGAGGAAGGCGCGGGCCCGCGGGGGCCGGCTACGGGCTCCCCGGGCCGCGGGCGGCGCGGCGAACGGCGGCGGGCCGGGCGACACGTGGCGGCCACAGATTCGTCGGGGCGCGGTGGCGGACGCGTCTGGTCTGGTCCGGACGTGTCCGGCAGCGGAGAGGGAACGGAGCTAGGGTTGGACTGACTTCGTTTTTCGGGAGGGTCACATATTTATAGGTAGAGGGAGCTAGGAGGCTCCAAATGAGGTGCGGTTTTCGCCCACATGATCGTGATCGAACGACCTAGAGCATGGAAGAGAGTTTGGTGGGTTTTGGGCTGATTTTTGAGGGGGTTTTTGCTGGACACTCAAATGGACATTGCGGATGCCCGGTTAACCGTTGGAGTACCAAACGACCTCCAAATGGAACGAAACTTGACCGGTGGTCTCCGGGTGGTATATTAAGGCCACTTGACAAGCCTCGGTCCATTCCGAGAAAGTTTGACACCCGCACACGAAAGAAAACAAGAGGGATGCGCCGGAGGAGATAGGAGCGCCGGATTGCAAAACGGACAACGGGGAAAATGCTCGGATGCAAGAGACGAACACGTATGCAAATGCAATGCACATGATGACATGATATGAAATGCATGACATGACAAAATACAAAACGAAAGACAAAACCCGACAACGGAGGGAAAACATAGCACATAGCCGGAAATGGCAAGAGTCGGAGTTACAAATATGGCAAGTTACATCCGGGGTGTTACACCTTAGCCTTGGTATGATTTCTGGATCGATCACCTTCTGAGAGATTGCATTGAGGAATGCACATAGCTTCACAATGGCTAATCGGACGTTTTCCGGTAGAAGCCCCCTCAATGCAACCGGAAGCAGTTGCGTCATAATCACGTGGCAGTCATGAGACTTTAGGTTCTGGAACTTTTTCTCTGGCATATTTATTATTCCCTTTATATTCGACGAGAAGCCAGTCGGGACCTTCATACTGAGCAGGCATTCAAAGAAGATTTCTTTCTCTTCTTTCGTAAGAGCGTAGCTGGCAGGACCTTCATACTGCTTTGGAGGCATGCCGTCTTTTTCATGCAAACGTTGCAGGTCCTCCCGTGCCTCAGGTGTATCTTTTGTCTTCCCATACACGCCCAAGAAGCCTAGCAGGTTTACGCAAAGGTTCTTCGTCACGTGCATCACGTCGATTGAAGAGCGGACCTCTAGGTCTTTCCAGTAGGGTAGGTCCCAAAATATAGATTTCTTCTTCCACATGGGTGCGTGTCCCTCAGCGTCATTCGGAACAGCTAGTCTGCCGGGACCCTTTCCAAAGATTACGTGTAAATCATTGACCATAGCAAGTACGTGATCACCGGTACGCATGGCGGGCTTCTTTCGGTGATCTGCCTCGCCTTTGAAATGATTGCATTTCTTTCGACATTGATGGTTGGTCGGAAGAAATCGACGATGGCCCAGGTACACATTCTTCCTGCATTTGTCCAGGTATATACTTTCAGTGTCATCTAAACAGTGCGTGCATGCGTGGCATCCCTTGTTTGTCTGTCCTGAAAGGTTACTGAGAGCGGGCCAATCGTTGATGGTTACAAACAGCAACGCGTGCAGGTTAAATTCCTCCTGTTTGTGCTCATCCCACATATGTACACCGTTTCCATTCCACAGCTGTAAAAGTTCTTCAACTAATGGCCTTAGGTACACATCAATGTCGTTGCCGGGTTGCTTAGGGCCTTGGATGAGAACTGGCATCATAATGAACTTCCGCTTCATGCACATCCAAGGAGGAAGGTTATACATACATAGAGTCACGGGCCAGGTGCTGTGATTGTTGCTCTGCTCCCCGAAAGGATTAATGCCATCCGCGCTTAAACCAAACCATACGTTCCTTGGGTCAGCTGCAAACTCAGCCCAGTACTTTCTCTCGATTTTTCTCCACTGCGACCCGTCAGCGGGTGCTCTCAACTTCCCGTCTTTCTTACGGTCCTCACTATGCCATCGCATCAACTTGGCATGCTCTTCGTTTCTGAACAGACGTTTCAACCGTGGTATTATAGGAGCATACCACATCACCTTCGCAGGAACCCTCTTCCTGGGGGGCTGGCCGTCAACATCACCAGGGTCATCTCGTCTGATCTTATACCGCAATGCACCGCATACCGGGCATGCGTTCAGATCCTTGTACGCACCGCGGTAGAGGATGCAGTCATTAGGGCATGCATGTATCTTCTGCACCTCCAATCTTAGAGGGCATACGACCTTCTTTGTTGCGTATGTACTGTCGGGCAATTCGTTATCCTTTGGAAGCTTCTTCTTCAATATTTTCAATAGCTTCTCAAATCCTTTGTCAGGCACATCATTCTTTGCCTTCCACTGCAGCAATTCCAGTACGGTACCGAGCTTTGTGTTGCCATCTTCGCAATTGGGGTACAACCCTTTTTTGTGATCCTCTAACATGCGATCGGACTTCAGCTTCTCCTTTTGACTTTTCATTGCGTCCTTGCATCGACAATGACCCGGCGGAGATCATCATCATCGGGCACTGGTTCCTCTTGATCTTTAGCAGCTTCCCCCCTTGCAGCATCATTGGCACATCGTCTGGTTCCTCTTGATCTTGAGCAGCTTCCCCCGTTGCAGCATCACCGTATTCAGGGGGCACATAGTTGTCATCGTCCTCTTCTTCTTCGCCATCTTCCATCATAACCCCTATTTCTCCGTGCCTCGTCCAAACATTATAGTGTGGCATGAAACCCTTGTAAAGCAGGTGGGTGTGAAGGATTTTCCGGTCAGAGTAAGACTTCGTATTCCCACATATAGGGCATGGACAACACATAAAACCATTCTGCTTATTTGCCTCAGCCACTTCGAGAAAATCATGCACGCCCTTAATGTACTCGGAGGTGTGTCTGTCACCGTACATCCATTGCCGGTTCATCTGCGTGCATTATATATAATTAAGTGTGTCAAAAACGATTACAGAACATCATGAATAGATAATTAAGTGACCAAATTAATAAAAGTTCATCATCACATTAAAACCAAAGTACATACATAGTTCTCATCTAACAACATATATATAGCTCTCCAGAGCATCTAATTAATTAAACCATACATTGAAACTATGTAAAACATTTCAATGCGAAAACAAATGCGATCATAATCGCAACCAAGGTAACAATTGATCCAACGGCATAATGATACCAAGCCTCGGTATGAATGGCATATTTTCTAATCTTTCTAATCTTCAAGCGCATTGCATCCATCTTGATCTTGTGATCATCGACGACATCCGCAACATGCAACTCCAATATCATCTTCTCCTCCTCAATTTTTTTTATTTTTTTTTTCAAGTAATTGTTTTCTTTTGCAACTAAATTTAACCTCTCGACAATAGGGTCGGTTAGAATTTCCGGTTCAACCACCTCCTAGATAAATAAAATCTATGTCACGTTGGTCGGTATATTTGTCATAAACAATAAATGAACCAAATAGTTATAAAAAGATAATATATACCACATCCGAATCATAGACAGGACGAGGGCCGACGGGGGCGAATACCAAAACCATCGCACTATGTAATAAGAAGGAATAATAAAAGTAACAAAATTAGACAAGTAACTATCTAAAGTAAGAATTTTTTCCTTTCAGAAAGAAGATAAGAACAAGAGGCTCACCACGGTGGTGCTGGCGACGAGATCGGCGCGGGCGATCGACGGCGGTGAAGACGGGGACGGGACGTGACGGACCGCTAAACCTAGACAAATCTCGGGGAAAATGGAGCTCGGAGGTCGAGTTTCGAGAGGAGAAAGATTAACTAGTGTGGCTCAGACATTTCATCGAACACCTCATGTGCATAGGAGGTGAGCTAGAGCACCCAAATGCCCTCCCCTCGCCGGCCAGAAAAAACAGAGCACTGTGGAGTGCTCTGCTATGGCGATGGGGTATATATAGGGAACTCATTGGTCCCGGTTCGTGGCACCAACCGGGACTAAAGGCCTTTGGTCCCGGTTGGTGCCACGAACCGGGACCAATGACCCCCTTTAGTCCCAGTTGGTGGCACCAACCGGGACCAAAGGCCTTGTGCTGCCCCGCGTCAAAAGTTTAGTCCCACCTCGCTAGTTGAGAGGGCTCGAGAGTGGTTTATAAGCGCTGCTGCGCCCACCCTCTCGAGCTCCTCTCAACTGCAGGCTTTCGGGCCTAACCGTTCTCTTTGCCTGTGGGGCCTACTGGGCCTTCTGCGGGCCTGAATCCTGGCCCATGGATGGGTTTCAAGTCGTATTCAGGCCGTGGTGGCCCAGTAGGTGGCATAATTTTTTCTCTGTTTTTTGTTTTCTCTTTTGCTTTATTTGTTTTGTTTGTTTCTACTTACAACAAAAAACTTATTTATTTTATTTCTAATTACTTATGTATTTTACTTTAATTATTTTATTTTTATTTATTTTACTGCTGCTATTTTTATTTAATTTATTAAGGTTTATTTATTTTAGTTACTATAGTTTATTTTATTTTATTTTATTAAGGTTTATTTATTTTATTTACTATAAAAAAATGAACATAGATGCGCCTATAGAGAAAATTCAACCTAAATTCATAATAAATTTCTATGAAATTCAAAGAAATTTACTGTGAATTTAGGTCAAATTCCCTGTATAAGGGCATCTATTTTCACTTTGAGAGGAGCTCAACAAGGTAGAGAGGGACGGGCTTATAAACTGGTGTGAGCGCCCTTCGGTTGGCGAGGTGGGACTAAACACTGGCCGCAACTAGGACCAGCCCTTTAGTCCCGGTTTGTGGTATGAACCGGGACTAAAGGGTGGTGGGCCAGGAGCGTGGCCCATTGGTCCCGGCTTGTCCCACCAACCGGGACCAAAGGGGCTGGACGAACCGGGACCAATGCCCCCACGAGGCCCGGCAGGCCCCTGGCCGCACGAACCGGGACCAATGCTCGCATTAGTCCCGGTTCGTGACTGAACCCGGACTAATGTGAATATTGCCCTGTGACCAAAGCCCAGTTTTCTACTAGTGCATTCTAATGGCACACCATAGGGTGTACTAATGGCGCACTACATGGTGCGCCATTAGTATCTGGTATACTAATGGCGCACCTGTGGTGCGCCATTAGTAATAAAATCTAATGGCGTGGTGCTAGTGGCGCACCTATAGTGCGCCATTAGTAGGCAAAACAGGTACGCCACTAGCAACCCTTTTCCTAGTAGTGCGTCCTGCGGTGGCGCCCTCGCCGTGGACTTATGTTGGCCAGCGTAGATTTTTGTGAGAGTTACTCTCTTTGGACCCGGTGGTTGCCTTCGACAGTGAGTTGCAATCTATGGATGATGACATGACGCAGACGGCATGGTTGTGCAGCGGCGGCGGTCGGTTTCATCCAGAGCATGCCGCTGCTAGGATTGCGGAAAAGTGGTGGCGATGACACCTGATTGACTCCGATGGTGGTGCTCCTCGAGTACCCGGTCTCGAGCTGCGGGGTGAAAACCTAGGTGTGACTCGATTTGGTTGTACCTGGCAATGACGATGTTTTTGCGTCGTTAACTTGTTGAAGGAATTGCTCGAACTTATTCTTCAGGGTGAAAACCTAGACTCTGGCTTTTGGTGGTCGGATGCGGTGACGGCGGCGCTCGAACGCCGCTCCCTTTCTGAAGGCGTTGCTGCTGTTGAAGAACCTCGTTGTTCTTGTGGTGTCATTAGATAGTTGGTGCGGATATGGTCATTGTTGCAGATTGTCGATCGCGGAATTGATCGCTTCGGGTTTTTTTACTGCTTGCTTAGGTATGGCTTTGGTCTTATATGACTTTGCTATTTGCCTGCAGCTTTTTGTGTGTGTTGGTGTTGGTCGTGTGCATCCTAACTATGCAGAGGTCGGGTGTGTGCTCATTTTGATCGTATTCGCTTGATGCTTCATTTTGAGTAATAAAATCCACCCTTTATCGAAAAAGATTTAAGAAATACCCTTGTATTCGCAAAATGGACATGGATTTTGCAAATTATTCTGAAATATAAAAATCATCGAAGTTTAGAAGATGTTTGTATGTTTTAAAAAATTCTCAATTATTAAAAATATTATTGGAGTTTTTTGGTTGTTACCCCCCCATTCAGTTTGCATATGAAGATTTTTTTCTCTTCCAAATAACCGTTTGCATATCAAGATTATTAAGGAACACATAAAATTTCAAGGGAAGGAAGGTAGGTTGTACGTGATTCAGATTCCAGACTGACCATCAGTAAACTGACCATAGTTGATAGTAACTTCCAACCTGCATGTACTATGATGATGCATTTTGATAAAATATAATGTACAGTGGGATGCATATTGATGTTTCTTGAAAACAAATGACTTCCCAGAGGCATTAAATAGGCAATGACATCTAAATTATAACACAGTCTATGTTTAGATTTTTCACAAATGGAACAACATAGGCAACACTTGTCCCGGAAGGATCTCAATATGGTTTCTTTCTACATGACCTCATAATAGTCTCATTTCTACAGGCAGGACATTCAGGCGCTATAAATAAACGGCTTTTCGCCTTAAAAAATTAAACAGTGGGCAATGGATGATTTTGCGAAGACAATATCTTGGTTGGAGCGCCAAGAAGAGAAGGTGAGCAATTGTGGGGATAATAAAATGGTCAGGTGATGGTGATGAAATTATATTTCAACTTTCAAGCCTCCTTATGGTCTTAGTCTTTTCTTTATAATTATTCAGCCTCAAGTTTGGTATGTAATAAAGTACTTTTACAATCAATGTATGGCTACCATAGAGATGATCTGCACGAATTGATCAGTCTTTTCCATTTTTTCCTAATGTAAATGAGATTAGCATTTTCTTAGGCCAATATAACAAAATGCAATGCATATTATCTGTCATGATGGAACGAACAACTAAACAATGGTGATGCATCACCGTTGTTAGCAAATCGTAGAGCAGCAGACAGTTTTGTTCACTATTTGGTCGACTTGTCCTAGATATGTTAATCAATGGGAATGATGAGTGCTGTTATATTGACTTGTCCGGCTTCTTGTTGTCTTGTAGCCAGAGCCAAACGAATTGAAGGCAATAGCTGCTGAAGGGGTTATCACTTGTCTTCAGGATGCCATTGAATCCCTTGAGCAAGGCAATGTAAGGAATGCAACACCACTCATTATTTAGATATGCAGGTCTTTCGAGTTACTTGTCTATTACTTCCAAGTATCAACAAAGAATGTACTACTATATCTTAGTGATTTAGACTAGTAAACATGCGGACTGAGGTACCAGCCTTAAGTAACCTGAAAACAATAAAATGATGCTTGCCTAGAGGCCAATTGTTGATCTGGGTCAAATTGCCATTGACTTATTGTTAATTTGTGATTATGTTTCCAGCAGTGAAACCCAGTGTACCAAACATGTTTACGAAGATCTGTTGTGTTTCTCACTGGAAATGCGGTATACTCTCGGGTGGCTGACCAATGATCATGATCTACTTTTTTGTAGGATACCAGTGGGGTGGCGGAGCAGTGGAGCTTCGTCCCCCATGTTGTGGACGAGCTAGTGCGGCTGGACAGAGAGGGCTCATCGCTGTCTAAAGAACAGCTCGCCAAACTAGCAACCAAATGCAAGAAAATCTACCAGGCCGAGCTCGCACACATGGACGGTGGTGACAAGAAGGCAAAGGAGCGCCCCGGGAAGACCGGGACGGACGATGCTGAGTATGACAGCGATGATACGATCGAGATGACGGAGGAAGAGATCGACCTCGATTGCAGACAGTTCTCGGGGATTAGTAGTAGCTAGGTCAGGAAATGTTAGTTTGTTTCTGAAGAGAAGAACCCTGCTGGCTGTATATGAGTGAGGACGGTACGGTCGGCAGTGATCGAATCGCTGTTGTCGAGGATTGATAAGCTTAAATTTTCAAATTGCGCTGTTCTTGGTCAAGTATTTTTGCTGTTCTGGTCAAGTTTAAGAACCATCGGAAGATTATTCTCTTTATTGCGCACTTATGCATGTAACCATATCACCCATCCACGGATGTGACATGCTGCTAGCTTATTCATTCACACAATGTTTTCATGAACAAGCTAGCGTTCATGGGAAGACGCAGTAGGGGCCGCCATGGATGGTCGGCAGGTTGCACTGCCCCGGCAGGGCGAGCGTTCTGGCGAAGTCCCTCTTCACCTCCGTCGGGCACCTAGGTGCCAGCGGCGGCTGCGGGGGGCCACCGCCTTGGCTTTGGCTGGGAGGGAACGCCCGGTCGATGAAGACGCGCAGCCCCTCGCAGCGGCAGTTGGACGAGATGGCGGCCAGCTCCCGGCAGCACCGGTCCTTCATCACCTCAATTGGGAGCAGCGGCACGAAGCCGCAGGTCTGCGAGGTCACGTAGTAGTGGCAGCCCTGGAGCGGGTCCACGGGGAGGCCCACCCCTTCGTAGCAGGTGTAGATACTGGTGGCGGTGGCGGCGGCGGCCAGGACGGAGAAGATGGCGACGGCTGAGAGGAGGTGCTGGCTGCACGACGCCATTGATGGACGTTGGTTGGTTTTTTCTTCTCTGGTGGAGTGGAGCACTGCACTTGTGAGTTGGGCTTGCGTTTGCATACACGTATGTATATATACTGACTACTGAGAGAGATGAGTAGAGGCGAAATGAAGCTGGCAGAATGGCGGGTGTGTTCGTTGGATGGGTCATGCGATGATGGTGATGAACTGGAGCGCAGTTGATTAATTTGTTGCAACAGAATTTGGCTGACAAGATGACGGATGTATTACGGGTTATGTGATGATGATGATGATGATGAACTGGTGAGCAATTGATTGATCTGTTGGAACAGAATTTAGCTGACACGATGACGGATGTGTTGCGTGTAATGTGATCATGATGAACTACCGCACAATTGATTAATTTGTTGGAGCAGATTTTGGAGGGAAATGCAAGTTGGGCATTGCGTGAGGAAGAGAAGAGGTTTCGCCCTTCTAGTCTTAGCTTTTCCAAGAACAGAATTTGGAGGTAAATGAAACTAGTTCTGTTAGGACATTAACAGACAAGACAAGGAAATTGAACTAGGCGTAGAGCTTTTCCAAGCCACTAGTGGCAGGGTTGTTCAACTTATATAACGTTCTAAACTCTAGAAAGCAGAGCAATCCAACCTAAGTGACAGTACCAGCTTATTGATGGGAAAAATAAGTTACAACAGTAAAAATGCATTGTTGGTGCAGTGCACATTCATAAAACACATCAGGTGTGCAAAGACAGGGGCATCATATATATGGATAAGCTTATATGAACAGAGATGCAGCATTCTTGCAGCCTAAATGACTGACTGCAAAGAGAGGTGGTTCAAAAGCAACCATGCACTGGCGAAAAGTAGATGCACAGTTCCAAGCATCATAAGGCACACTTTGCACCGCTTTTCACATCTGCTCCTCCTGGTACTACACCGCGTCGATAAGTATGTAGAGTGTTGGCCCCGATGTCGAGCTCGTGAAGGCTCAGACTGACCCTGCAGCTTGCACTGAAGAAAGATGGAAATAAGTTCGATCCTTGTAATAGCTTACAGATACCTGGGGTAAATACTTTAAAGCATTCTTGTTCATAAAGTGGATTCATTCTCAAATATAGGTAGACAAAGTACACAAGAAGCTTCATATCTCACTGGACAATTATGTGACCATGACGGCAAAATGTTCATAGGATTTCTCAGGTTTGGCATCCATCCAAGAATATTCAGAGTTCCAGTCAGGTCAGAGCTACACTTAACGCACTGGGCTAGCTAAAGTTCAGAAACATGGCATCTTGGATGGTTCAACAGGTCAAAAGGTAAAGATTTGAAATTAAGATTCAAGATCAAATTATTATTTTCATTTGTCAGATACTTTTGTGGTAATTTCAGCATAAGAGGTGTGATGTACTGTTCGACCCCATTTTCCAGTAACCATCACTACAGTTCCAAAATGAGAGACATTTGAGAACTGCTTCTTTTCTTAGCAGAAAGTCTCAAGTTACGTGTGACTTACCTAGTCGAGCAAGATGTTGGAGGCCTGCTTGTAGATCACCGGCAGGTTGGCGTCATGGAGAAAGTTAAGGCCCTTGGGCTGACGGCGATCTTCATCCTTATCATCCGCAGGAGGGAGCCATTTATACGTGAAGGAAATAGGATGTTTCAGGTCAGTTTCCTCCTCCACATTGACCAAGAGTTGTACTAACTTGCAAGTACCAAGAAGCTGGTCGGACAAGTAAATTTTCAATCCAAAATATCCAGTATCCCTTTTTAGTAAATATCGAATATCTACATTCATCTGATTTTAGAAAGAGAAAGTGTAGTCCCTTTGGAAGGGAGAGAGAGCTCAGCTATCCTCTTGACTTGTGACTTATGGAAAAGAAAGTTAAGGGGACAAGAACAGTTCATCATCTATGGACCAGATGACACTCGTACGTGCTCAGAATTCTGAATTACTCCCTCAAATCCATAGTAAGTGTCATGGTTTTAGTTCAAATTTTAATTAAAACCACAACGCTTATTTTGTATTGGAGAGAGTAACATTTTTCTTTATCTTGTTGGTCTCAAGAACCACCAAACATACTAATTCTTGGAATGATCAATTGACAGCAGAAAGCGGTGAAGAACTCACTTCTGAAGAGGTGCGTCTCAAGGCTCCCAACGCTCATGAATTTGTACACCAACATCCGGTGTTCGTGCTCGTAGCACTACCCAACCAATTTCACCAGGTTCTTCTGTCTTAGTTGCCCAAGAAAGAAAACTTCAGCCTACAACAACAGAACCATATAAGCTGGTCATTCATCAGCCAGGCTTCGAAATTGATCTACCAATGATCTGATCATGCTGGCGCGTGCATTGCACTCTATTTCGCACTCACCAACCACTCTGTGGCTACTGCAGTTAGCATATGTGTAATGTATATGTACAGAGCATTATAATCAATATAATGAATGCCATTAATCCCTGAATTCCATCTGTTAAACAAGCAATTTATGTGCCATCCATCGAGTTTTGCACATCGGGAAAGACATCTAACTATGTATAGATTTAAGTGAATAGAAAAACACTGCAACGACAAACTGGCTCTTTGTAATGAAGGATACGTACCACTGTAATGGGTATATAGGAAAAAAAAAGGAACATTCTATCTGTTGGGGCACTCACAGGATGCCAACGGAAACAAAGTTTAAGATAACCACCCAATGTTTTTTTTCCAGCATGTGCCAAAAATATTGAGAATGAAGAAATTCACAATTACTAACTATTTTCTTATAAAAACTTAACCACAAGGCAACATATCACAATTTGCAGCTTCTGTCAATTGCAAATCCATGATTACAAAAGAAAAATAGTAGTACTAATACTATAAAGCAGCCAAAAAATGGTATTGAAGTGGACTTTCTGATGCCAATGTAAAGCATCGCATGCTATTTAGACAGAACACAGACATGACACTGCAGATGATACCTTGGCACAGAAATGCTCAGTCGGGCAGTAGTACTATGCTGACGAATTGGTTATACACATGGAAAGAGAGGCTCCATTCATATACTGGGTACAAATTTAGTGGCATGTAAAGGCAATTAGGCACAAATGCAATTAGCGATGCTGTGTTGAACCGTTACATCAAGGGCGAGCACTGTACAAACAATACAAAGCAACAATAAGGACAAGTATACGATCCTTATCATCTGTAAATATATAATTACAAAGAGATAGAAGGACTGTTCTTCTATGTGAGCTTGTTTTCATGACACCTGGCAGATAAAATCTTTTTTGTTGGCTTTGTGATTGTGATACACACTCAGGTTTCTATCAAACAATATCATCTTGGATAACATCATAGATTAAGTCGGGTCTAGCTTATTCACAAAGAAAAAAACGAGAGTCAGGTCTAGCTTCATCATATGCCCAAGGACATATCATTTGGACATCAACAGTAGGTACAAGAAGATATCATACTTTGATCTAACCACAGCTAGCATCAATCATCAGGCCAACATTTCCTTGTGGTAATTGACAACTTTTATACTCAGATTTAACTTTGGGTGAGGTCTTATTAATCACACTTCTTTCTTGGCATTCAAGAAATATGAAATGGCAGCGGTGACGGGGCATAAAGAACATGCTGAAACTTATCATACTACTAAGTTACCGACTAAGCCAACTAATTTATGGATCGGTGCAAGAGAGCTAATTTAAATTAGGGATAAATTTGATGACAGAATTCTGAAGTCCCAATGGAATCAAGCGAAACTGACCAGAGGTTTGCAAGATCATCAATCTGTTTGTTTGGTGCAAGTTCCCTGAGCTAGTAAGGAACAGAGATTCGCAAGTAAAGAACAGAATGATCACCTCTAGCTTTGTGATCTGATATTTTCCAACATTTATCAATTTGTCATGCTTCCACACCAAATCGATTGGAGTCATCATCTTGTCCACTGTTGATACCTTTCATATGCCCGACTTGCTACTGCGTGTCAATTACAATCACCGCAAACAAATAAGCTGAATAGCAAAAAGAATCACAAACGTTAGATAATACAAAATGCATAGGTCCAACATATCTATTAATCCATCCTGTCAGTACTGCATATACATGTTCAAAATCAATGACAGAGAAAGGACCAGAATACAATATCAGATACACGAGTATGTATGCGTGGGCTTATTCAGTCGTGAATACATTAGAAAAATTAAGCATCAGCTAGAACCAATGCAAACATTCAGATATGTTCATGGTATTACAGAAAAAGAATAAAAAGGCTCCCTTTGGGAAACCAAATGGCCATGGCATGCTGCTCAAGCCTGGGTAGGTCTCAAATTATATATGGTATGTTGCATCAGGAAAGAAACTGAGAAGGGACAAAGGGTGAGAGATACAAGGGAAGAGAAATCTCTATCAGTGCGGAGCAGAGTTAGGAAAGTATTAAAGCCCTCAGATAAGCAAAATTTCAGTATAAGTCGCATGCACTTCTGACAGTCAGGTTATTCTAACAAACTAACACCTCCTGTGTACTTTGTATATGCCCGGAGGAGAATAATCCATTAATACAAAAGGCAACACAGTTTATGCTATGTGTTACTATCTTGGCTCAATACATTTGGCTGCCTCTTCAACAATCCACTTAAAGACGATGTGAATAATTTATACAAATGGTACATATAAACCTAAATTGATACAATTTTGAAAATCATATTGGAAGGCATCAAAATGTTGTTGAATGAACCAAGCAGTGATAACCAGAATAAGACCAGACGGATTCGATCTCACCTTCTCTTCTCGCTTGGCGTTGGCGGGGACCAAGGAAACGGCGAGCTGCTGCTTCCTACTGGCATCCTCACCCATCTATGTGTCCCCCGCGGCGAAGGGCTAAGCGATGGCGACAGCGTCACAGATGGCTCGAAGGCAAGGATGACGGTGACGGCACAGTGGACTGCTCTGCAACGGCAGAGGAGTTTAACCTGTCGCGGCATCCTCCTCTAGCCGATGCATTGAACTCCACCAAAAATGCAACATCTTGAATAGCTCTTCACATTCAGGGGCAGTGCACATCCACACGCCTGTGCATATCCGTGTTAAACAATGGTTCACCTGAACATAGTATGCCATACACATTTTGTCAGTACATGAATCGGAACTTTATTTCTATGAGAATTAAATTACTGACATAGAACAAACATAATTTTGATGATATTGGCATATTGCAAATATGATTTACCAAAAGTATACCAGACACACTTAATGGTGTGGTCCCGACGTCACCCACACAGTAAACGGGTAAGAGGCCAAAGATGCAGATGCGGATACTGCCCGGGCGCAGGTTTACTGGATGTTGTTTGTGTCTGTGCATTTCTTAGCTTTGCTACTGGTGAGTAATTCCCCGCCTGCTCGCCTTGCACATTAAAGAAAAAACTTGGATAGATTTTCATGGTTATTTTCAAGGGAGATTCAGACTACATAGCATGCATCATCAGCACCCTCTAGGAAACACTTGGCTCCAAAAATGAACTGGGAGATAGGTAGAACATAACCTAAATCTTTTGCCCATATACATAACCTAACATTTTAGCGATAATTTTTTTAAGCAACCAAAGTTTGAAAAGCTAGCAAACTTCTTTGCCCAGAATCATCTAAAACTAACCCAACCAAATAGAATCTCACACAATTAGGCTACAGTCCAAAGAGAAAGAGATCACCTCCTTCTTCCTTGTGAGGTTTCAGATCCTCCATGCCGAGTTCTTCAGCGGCGTGTTCCTCTCCTGCGGAATCCGAAGTACAGGGGGAATCAAGGAGTTAAGACTCTGAAGATTAAATGTCAAACCATCATCCAACACCTACAGGGGAGGGGGAGGGGGAGCGGAGGCACACCTTGACAATTTGCATGGCGTCTAGAGAAGAAGCTCCTCCTCGAGCACCTCCATCGCGAATCTATGGGGAAAAATAGATCGTCGACGAGCTCCTCTCCCAGAGAAACAATGAGGATCTGCAACGGCGTCCCCTCCAATCGCTGCTAGCCCACAACATGTGCCTCATCAGTGGTGCTGCTTGCGCAGGTCACACCTGGCCTGCTGGCCATATCGTGCACCATCGCCCGCCTGAGAAGGAGGCGAGGAAGCCATGGAGCTCGGCGACGTCGATGGAGACGTGATGGCCACTGATCTGGCAGGAGAAGCGCCTCCTCCTCTCGACACCATGGAAGAGCACATCTTCATCTTCTGACCTCCGCGGGGAGGAGGCCGCTGCATGGACCCGACTCTGCAGCTCCTCTTCATCTTGTTCGGCCACTGCAACCGCGGCGAGGAGGTCCGCGACTCGGAGCGACGACCGACGAGGGAGGCCGACGGCACGGGGAAGCCGGGAAGAGGAGGGGCCCGGAGCAGGTGCGGCGGCGCGAAGGGAATCGAGAGAGAGTTGAGGAGGCGGCGCCGTCAAAGAGAGAAGGGGCTGGTGCGGAGACCCCAGGCTAGGTCTGGCTCAATTGTGTCTCCGCTCGGTAGCATCCACCCTTTTTACTCCTTTTTTTTTCTATCGCTAGCACAGTAAAAATCGATGCGGTGGCTGGCGCTAGGATGCGCCCTTTGCGACACCGTTAATGGATTGTATTGCCTCAAAGTATGTACTCCCTTCATTCCCTTATACAAGGCCACAAACTCAAATTACAGGTATCTAGGTAAATTTAATGACTACTTGGCAAACTAACTTTTTTTCTTGTTAACTGGGATCATTAATACGCACGCATGCATGCAAGGAGGAATAAGAAGGAAGCAGCACAGTGTTATTATGACTACATGCATGCAAGCATTAAACAAGTTGCTAGTACGAGAAAACATCATTAAATTTTGCCTCGGTTATTAGTGGCCTTATATAGATGCAAAATGTATTTTTCATAGTGGCCTTGTATAAGGGAATGGAGGGAGTATATTTTATTTATTTTTAAGAAATCTCAAAACTATAGTATCTATTTCAGAAATTGCATTTCTATGAGACTATGACCCCGCCGGCTGCGTGTCGGCCGAAGAGGTACTCTTCATTTGCAGTCAGGCCAAAGAGCGAGTTTGTCCATGTATAGGGGCCGAATATGGGCTCTTCGTTGCAGCTCAGGCCGAAAATCATCTCTTGCACCCCTCTTAGGCCGAAGAGGGCTTCTAGGCCCACCTCTACGCATAACTGCCGAATGAAGCTGCATGTCGTTCATAGGTGGAGGTCTGAAGTGGTAAATGGCGGGGCTCAACTCGATGGCGAACCAACCTCGGCCGGCCAAAATTTCAAAGCCGAACGCGGCCGCGGCGGGTGATTGGTTGTCGGCGGCGGCCGTAGCTTCCTCCTCCGGCCAAAGAGGCCCTCCTCCACCTCCGTCGCCGTTCCTCCTCCTCTCTCCACCTTGAAATGCCGCTACTCCGCCGCCCTGATACGCGCCGCCGCGCACATATTCGCCACCCCCGCCGCCCCTCCGACGCTTCTCAGCCGCCGCCCCGATGCCGCCGCACTGTTGCCGTCCCCACAGCCGCCACCCCGATTTAGCAGCCACCCACTAGTTTTTACATCTCCATTTTGCATCACGTATTGGAGTTGCAATTTTACATATCCATTTTGTATCCTCTGTTGGAGTTGGCCCTTTTTTGGAGATGCAAAAAACACTTTTTGAAGATGTAAAAATTTACATCTCCTGTTTACATCTCCAAATTTGCATCTTCTATTGGAGATGCTCTAAGTAGATAGAAATAAGGCTGTGGGACAGTGTTGTTTGCTTTGCGACCATTTCGTGTAAGGCAATTGCGAACTTCTTTACCAGTATGGTCATTATGGTTTAGGGTTTTGGCCCTCCCATACAGCTTACGACCAATTGGGTCTAAATGGTTGTAGAATTATGACTATTTCTTTCAGGGTCACTGAGAGAAGGTCACAAGTTAACATATTTCTGTAGTGAAGAAAAAAACACATGATGTTTGTTTTTTCAAAATTAACAACTTTATTCATTTGAAATAACAGTTACATCGTCTATAAGAAAAGTTACAATATCACCCATAGGCTTTTCAAACCACTCATTTGTTGTGGAAACTCTCGCTAACCTAGCCAGTTCATGAGCAACCTTGTTCCCTTCCCTATTACAGTGTTCAAAATTAGTGAGAGGAAAATCACAAGCCAAAAAATAGCAGTCACCAAAAACAGCTGCCGCCGCTCCCGCAGATTGTCCTCAATTCTTCATTGTGTCGATGACTTCCATTTTAGCAGAGTTTATTATCAGACGATTGCATCCCGCCTTTTGTGCCAGAGATAAGCCAAACCTTAGAGCCAAAGCTTCTGCTATCGAAACATCCACACACCAATCAATCTTCCAATTTCCACCGATGATGAAATTTCCTTTATCATCTCTAACGACAGCTCCGGCTGTGCCCCTGTGCTGGTCATGATCAGAAGATGCACAACATTCAGCTTAACAAAACCCATAGGAGGTTTACTCCATCGCCCTCGTTTACTGGTCGCATTAGGGGAGTAAGCTTTAACAAAATTAGTCGTTATAGCCTGGACCCCCATGGATGTGTGGTATGCATCTTGGATCTTTCCCTCATGGACTTACCTCTATCCCACCGTAGATATCACGCGGTTGTAGCGATCATTTCGTGTACATTATGGAATTCCAATTTAGATAGGTCCTGGTCTGGCATAAGGAGTAAGAATGCAAGTACCGCCTCACCCGCACGATCAATAGAACACACTTTTTTTAATCACCTCATTCATCCCCAACTTATCCAACCTCCTTCACTTCCTGACAAAGAAACAGAATGTGCTTTGTATCTTCTGGCCCATTCGAACATGCCGGGCAGATTGGTGGAACTTTCATGTGTCTATTTACAACCGTAACACGGCAGGGGAGAGTTCCATGTAACATATGCCAAAAACAATCTTTACCTTTGCCGCTCACAAAAGTTTCCAAATCTTACACTAGACAGGGTTAACATTGGTTCTACCCGTGCCATTTGTATATTGCCAAATTTTCCCATGTTGATGATTCCATTCTTCCAAATAAGCTGAGCAAACAGTGAACAAACCATTCTGTATAGCTCCAAGCAATGAAATTCGACACATTATGTATAGAGAGAGGGATAGCTAGAACTCTTTGAGCATCAGTTGGCCATAGTGTTTGCCCCACCAAATCTTCATCCCAGAAATTTGTGACTAGGTGCCCTCATCTATGAATAACAATTTTCCTATTCGCACAACTCGAGATATATGCATCTTTCCAAATATCGATATTCTGTCCATTTCCATTTCACTAGATATAACCATTTTTTAGTGAGTTAAATCCCGCCATAATACTTTTCCACGTAAAAGAAGAGCCCCTTTTAAGCTTGCATTCATCAAATCGACATCAGGAAAATATTTAGAGGCACACAGAGAATCCGTATTATCAAGGAGACGCCATGCTTGTTTAGCTAGTAATGCTAGATTGAAACAATGAATATCCCGAAATCCCAGACCTCCTTGATTTTTTGGAACAGACATCTTCTACCAAGCCATCCAATGCATCCTCTTTTGATTGTCCTCATCTCCCCACCAAAATTGCGACACCGCATCAATGATTCCATTGCAATTTTTTTGTAGGAATTTTAAAGACGGACATGGCATAGGTGGGGATAACTTGTACTCTCTCAATTTCATAATGTAGTGCGCCCATGCTTTTTGAGATTTAAATTTGACAATAAATTTAACCAACATCGGCGACTGCGACGGGAGATCAGTGGTATAATTTTTCCTTCACCAGAGTCGCCGACGTTTGTTAAATTTATGGTCAAACTTAAATCTCGAAAAACACGGGCGCACTACATTTTGGAATGGAGGGAGTATAATATATAGATTTGAGCAAAATTTCATTCCCTCCAGCAGATAACAATTTTTCTGAAAAGTGATGGGATGGAATGACTGAGGCGTAGAACAAAAAGAAGCTTAATAAGGAGAAAATAAATGTCTGTTTAATCCGTTGTCGTTTCTCAAAGATTTTCCGTTAGTAACATTTTTGCCGGGCGGTAATGTTATCGACTGAACGTTCCTTGGGAAGGTGATGACAAACAAACGTATTTTACTTGTAGTTTTAGTTGCTACGCGAGATCAAACAGTGTTAGTTTTTAGAAGAAAGTATCATCCTCTAAAGTAATTGTCATGTTGTTTTGAAGAAAATGCCATGTGTCTTTGAAGAAACAAAAAAGTTCACAAATGTCATCCCTCCCGGCAAACGTTCGCTGGCTATTGGGGTCCATTGCCGGGTAGCGGGTGACATGTATACTGCCAATCAATCACTTCTTGGAAGTAGCCACTCACCACTTTTAGCACGAATTAATTACAAAATCTTCAGTTTCACGCACAAGATGATCTCCTCCTCCTCTGCAGCTCTCCAATACGTAGAATCTACCCCTAATTCCATGCGTGGTGCAGAAGCTAATTAATTGAGTATAGTTACGCAGCGGGCTGGCAAATATTCGTCAACAATTAACTTAGGCAAATTCCCCTATTTATATTTCTCTACCCTGCACAGCACCAGCAGCAACCAATCCTTGGGAGTTGAGTTCCAGACTCCAGTTGGTCGCAATGGCTGCGACGACGAGGGTATCTCGTGCTCTCCTGCTCGTCGGCGTCGTCCTCACGGCTCAGCTGTGCGCTTGCACGGCGGACGGCGGCGATGGGTTCAGCGTGGAGTTCATCCACCGCGACTCCGTCGGGTCGCCGTTCCACGACCCTTCGCTCACCGCGTACGGCCGGGTGGCCAAGGCGCTCGCGCGCTCCTACGCCCGCGCCGACGCACCGTGGGCCCACGGCGTCGTGTCCGAGCTCACCTCCACGCCGTTCGAGTACCTGATGGCCTAGAACGTGGGCACGCCGCCCACCCGTCTGCTCGCCATCGCCGACACCGGCAGCGACCTCGTCTGGCTCAATTGCAGCAAGAAGGGGCCCCACGGTCCTGGCCCGGCGTTCGCCGGTGACGCGCCCTCGCCCCCACCCCCGCCGGGCGTCGTGTTCGACCCCTCCAAGTCCAAGACGTACAGCCCCGTGGGCTGCGACTCCGGCGCGTGCCGCGAGCTCCATGAAACCTTCTGCGTCGACTCCAAGTGCGCCTACTTCTACGGCTATGGCGGGGGCTCCACCACGAGCGGCCTCCTCTCCACCGAGACATTCACCTTCGCCGACGACGCCCCAGGCAGCCGCGGCGACCGCACGACGCGCGTGCCCGACGTCAACTTCGGCTGTGGCACGACCTTTGTCGGCTCCTTCATCGGGGACGGCCTCGTCGGCCTCGGCAACACCAACCTCTCCCTCGTCACGCAGCTCGGCACGCACGCCTCGCTCGGCCGGAGGTTCTCCTACTGCCTCGTGCCCTACTCCGTCAACGGCTCCTCCCTGCTCAACTTCGGCGCCCGCGCCACCGTGACGGAACCGGGCGCGGCCACGACGCCGCTGATCCCGTCCAGAGTGAAGTCCTACTACACCATCGACCTCCTGTCCGTCAAGGTCGGCAACGCGACCTACGCGGCGCCGCAGCAGTCCCCCGCCATCGTCGACTCCGGCACAACGCTGACGTTCCTCAACAAGGCGCTGCTAGACAAACTGGTGAAGGAGCTGGCCGGGCGGATCAAGCTCCCGAAGGCCCCGCCGCCGGCGGACCTCCAGCTGCCGCTGTGCTACAACGTGACCGGGCTAAAGGAGGGGCAGATCGCGGCGAAGATCCCTGACGTGAAGCTGGGGCTGGGCGGCGGCGCGGCGGTGACGCTGAAGGCGTTGAACACGTTCGCGGTGGTGCAGAAGGACACCTTGTGCTTGGCCATTGCGCCGTCGGCTCGGTCGTCATTGATCGGGAACATCGCACAGCAGAACATGCACGTCGGGTACGACCTCGACAAGGGCACCGTCACCTTCGCGACAGCCGACTGCGCGAGATCCTACTCCGCCCACCCACCCTCCCCGGCCTACGCACCCGCCCCGGCCCACGCCCACGCCCTAGTCACCTCCGGCTCTGCGTAGACTTGTAGCCATAAATCTGAGCACCATGGCACGCATGCATCAAAGCATTGTTCTCCCGTGCTCCGTACGTATTGACATGCCCACTCCCTCGCAAAATATCTCTACTCCTAATAGATGAGTTGATAGCCTGGTACGGTTTATTTTCGTCCGGTTTTTATTCGTCACCTCCCACCATCTACATCAACTGATTTTTCTTCTTTCCATTAAAAAGCCAAATCTTATTGGAGGAGATATCTTGTTTCGTGTTTACTTTGGCAGGTTCTGATTTATTCCAATCACGTAAAAAAATAGGTAATTACGAATTCAGAACTCGCACCATATATTTAAGATTACCTTCCTAAAATATAGACGTAATATTTTACTCGATAACCTTCCAAAACAAATCTCTACTTCTAATGAAGGAGTTGGTAGCCTGGTACGGTTTATTTTTGTCCGGTTTTTATTTGTCGCCTCCCACCACCTCCACCAACTGGTTTTTCTTCTTTCCATTAAAATGCCAAATCTTATTAAGAAGATATCTTGTTTTGTGCTTACTTTGGCAGGTTCTAATTCATTCAATCACGTAAATAAATAGGTAATTAAGAATTCAGAACTCGCACCATATATTTAAGATTACCTTCCTAAAATATAGACGTAATATTTTACTCGATAACCTTCCAAAACAAAATGAGATATTCCTCAATAACAAATCATTAAACCTGCGCACTATGTAATTATTATTATCTCCATTATTAATTGACTATCACAAGTTTCCTAAACAACAAAAGAAAATATCTTTTACTTGTGGGCATACGCATCCGCGCGCCTCTATGAAGGACGCCGTGCACGACACCGTGGAGGATGTCACGGCCGGGCCTAACACTTGCGTGATACTCGAGAATGCCAAGGCGTGCATCACGACGTCAAGGACGGCCAGGACGGAAGGCGTGTCGTCATACCACCACGTACATGTGTTCGTGGACACGGTCATATTATATTTCTTGTCATTAATACACAGAGACACACGGACTACATTCTCAAATCAGGTGTGTCCATTCAAATGTCAAGAAATTCGTTAAGGAAATGTGTCCTGCAATACTTGGCAGTCGTCGTCATTCATAGCAGCCATTCATGCGAAAATATTTTGGAAATCAAGCGCTGAATCAATTTGGAAATAAAACCATTAATGTAATTAAGTAACTAACGGTTAATTATGTATGCAATTAATCAGGTCCATTTAAATAGAAATTATTTTTTGCACCCAATAAATTTTAGTCATTAATGTAATTAATGGTTTAGGTAGACACTTAATTATGCCTATAGATAATTAGAAGTAGATATTTTTTCCAATTAGGCGGGTAATTAGTCGATTTGGTTGGCAATTAATCAGGTATGCGAAGAATGAGGTAGGTTGTTAATTATTTGTGTAATTAATTAATTAAGCAACCAGTTCACCGCGTTGAATCATTTTAAAAGCGCTCGTCGGCAAGGACAATCAACAGGCTCTCAACGACATGGCCGAGCACCATTTGCCAACATGGACAACGGACACCATGCGCCCGCGACATGGACAACCTAGCGTTCACCAAGATGGATGACCACCAACTCTTCAGGATGTCCACATGTTGACGGTTTCCGAAACGTTCGCGGATGGGTACACCACGACACTAGATTGGCAAGGTGGTTCATACTATAGCTGAAAGGGAGAGTGCTCCATGAATAAGAAGGAAAAAGGAACTAAAGCGACCAAGTGGTCCATGGTGTTGGAGATAGAAAGAGTGTTCCAAAAATATAAAGGGAAACAAGAAAGAAAGAGTATTATAAAAAAATAAGTAGGATTGAGAATTAAAACTGGCGAGGAAGGAGGAAGAAGAAGATGAGGTGTTGCTGACAGACGCGCTGATGTTGGCGTCAACGAAACGGGTTGGCAAAGAGACTGAGAGTAGAAGATGTGGGGAAGGACGAGGAAGAGAAGAACATCAATTATCCCTTCTAGCAATGAATGGTATCTGAGCTGGAGGTGGAGCTTATTGGTGTCTAGGAATACATTCAGGTTGCCACTTACATCCCATGTCAGTGTGCATTTCCGAAGTTGAATGGACCTTTGAGACTGATCTCTATAGTTATTTATTATTATTTTGTGTCAATAGTATGTGTTAGCTTAATCCATTTTATTATATAGTAAATATGAAAAATTTCATATTTGTTGCAACGCATGACGAAGGTGAGCTGGGTGTTATTTGATTTTAAAGAAGGAGGCTCCAGCGAGAAATGTCCCACTACGGCGGGAAAATGAGTGAGAAAGGGAGGGTCCGAGAGAAAAAGGGGGCGATATGTTGTGGGGTGGGGTTTTTGTGTTGGTCCCATGTGTTGGGGATAACAAGGGGATAGTCCGAACAACTGCATTTCTCCCCCATATATGATCTAAATTTGGGGGAGCCCGGGATGTACATACGGTTGAATTTTGAAGAGCCTACTAAGCGTTCGTTTGATGTCCGAACACGTCCGTACCTTTGAAAACAAATGAGCTTTGACCTTACAGAAAACCTTAATCATTTGTTTAATTAATTTATATATGCATAGCCCGTAGCAATGCACGGGTGTTGTGCTAGTCAAAAGAAAAATACGAAAAGTTTGATGCTAATTTTCAGTTAACAAAAACTCTTTTTATTGGGAAAAAATTTGTTTGCGGGCTGGTCCAGACTCGTTCGTGGACAATGATGTGAAAGCTGGATATATATCCAATCTTTTATGATCACCTTCAGGATATAGATGATCCCGAGTCATTCTTTCTCCTCTAATTATAACTCCAATAGCACGATCATTCATTTTATTTTCATCTCGTTAAGCAAATCATTTTGTGACTTAGTGATTTGTCTCCGTCGTATCTACTTTTCTTAATGATTTTTCTCTTGTTTTGGACTCTAATTTGCATGATTTGAATGAACTAACCCGGACTGACGTTGTTTTCAGCAGAACTATCATAGTGTTGTTTTTGTGCAGAAATAAAAGTTCTCGGAATGGAACGGAAATTTGCGAGAATTTTTTATACAATAAAAGATAATTTCTGGAGCCAAGAACCACCGGAGGGGGGCAACTGGGTGGGCACAACTCACCAGGGCGCGCCCCCTCCAGGCGCACCCAAGTGGGTTGTCCCCACCTGGTGGGCCCGCAGACCCTGAAACCGACACTATAAAATCTTATTTTTCCAGAAAAAAATCAGGGAGAAAGAATTATCGCGTTCCACGAGACGAAGCCGCCGCCGTCTCCTTTTCTTCATCGGGATGCCAGATCTGGAGTCCGTTTGGGGCTCCGGAGAGGGGGATCTTCGATCTTCATCATCACCAACCCTTCTCCATCGCCAATTCCATGATGCTCCCCACCGGGTGTAGCGACCCGACCTCAGACGATCAAGTCTCTATGCTTAAGTGTCATCCCTGGATCGGTATGCTGACACACACAGTACTCGAGGATTTATAACAGAGGTAAATCACATGTATAAAGCAGCGTAAATACTATTACCTCAATCCAAATAGCGGAAGTAACAACAAGGTTGTGGATTCCCATCAACACCAATGGCAAAGTTGAGTGTAGAATTCGTAACCCTAACGTATCGCTTACTCGTCGTAAGATCCTGCAACATGAGACGTTGCAGCCACAAAGGGTCAGTACATCGAATGTACTGGCAAATTCACACCATAGAGCAATGATGAATGAAGGCTATCACTACATGCATATTTGGCTGGTGGAGGCTCTATGGTTATAATGTTTTTGCGAAAAGCCAATTTTTCCCTACATCAAAGGAATATATTTTATTTAACTACAAAATTGGTGGAAAAATTATTGAGAAGGTTCCTCCAACTCAATCCCAAAATAATAATCATTAACCCAATCAAATTAATTAAATAGAGTGTTGAGATCAACATGATAATTCAAGAACCAGATACTCAAGTTGTCCATAACCGGGGACACGGCTAACCACGATTAGTTTGTACACTCTGCAGAGGTTTGCGCACTTTTCCCCACAAGACTCGATCTCCTCCATCGGATTTCTCGCACTACATGGTGTTTGAGAAACGGATGACCGAGACACAGTCTTTCAGAAGCACTAACTCTTTACTCTGGGTGGACAGTTACACCTACTTTCCCCTACATCTGCTAGCCCACCACTGAAAGAGGTCATGCAACATACTCAACTATGCTAGAGGACATAATAGCTTGTCGCTGCACACAAAAGTTTCTAGCATGAATAATCTTATGATCCCTTTGAGCCTGGGTGGCATTCCATAGGGTGATCACATGGGTCCTCCAGGATCCCCTTGGGCAAGCACTGGGTTCTCCAGGTGCCCGGGCAAACCACTGGGTGCTCCTGGGTGCCCCTACCATTCCACATAGATGTGTATTAAAGTAGCCACCTTAAGTTAACCATCAAATAATAACTCTCACATCTGTCATGAATCACTCAACCAATCCACGTCTACGAGCTCAGCAGAGCAGTATGAGCATAACGTAGAAGTAACTCCCAAGGTTTGAATGCAGGACAATAGGTTCCTACCTCATCAACTACTTCCCAATACCCATATGTTATCAAGTCCTAACCATGCAGTGTTCGAGGGTTGAAACTAATGCATAAAAACTGGGTATGAAAGGGATATGATCAAAGTGTGAACTTGCCTCGTACTGTTGATGAAGATGATTTGCACTCATAACTCCTAATAGTTCTACTCGTCACACTCCGGTCAATCTATCGCGAGCAAGCAATTTCATACATAAGCACTCACTCAAAAGATCGGAAAGAACGAAGAACAATTCGGAAAACTTCAAAACCAAGCAAATAACTCTTGCAACAGAAAACAATTTCTAATAGTACCAAAATTAAGTGAATTTGGCCTTATGAGAAAGTTTAGGTCAAGAGCTTCAATTTGCAAAAAGAATCAACTAAATTGGAGTTATAAAACTCGAGTTATGAACAAAAGAAGTTTGAATACAAATCTGTTTGGAAAACAAATTTTAAACTTTCAAAAACATGTTTAAGTTGTCTTACTGGATAGAAGGGATCATAACGAAGAAGTGGGCGTTGGTTTTGTTGAATTTGGACAAACGAGTAAAAAGTAGTGATCGTTTGAAACTCAGGGACTAATATCTAAATAAAATATTCACGGATGGGTCCCTAACCGAAAATAAAAAGAAAAAGAAAAAACTATCGAGCGAACGCTCGCTAACAGACTCTAACGAACGAAAACTGTTCGCTAAAAGAAGCTAACTAAGGAACATTCACTAAAATAACTAGGTTAATAAGAAAAACTCGGTTTAACCAAAAAAACCGAAAACTGAAAATAAACCGGACCGGGTTTGGTTTATACCGGCTCGGCGGTTTAGGCGGATAAAACCGCCGGCGAAACTGGATGCCGGACGGCGGGCGGCGGCTCCGGCGACGGGCGGTGATGGCGCGGGGCGGCGCGGGGAGGTGAGGAGGCGGCGGCGGATCTCGTCAGGCAGCGGCGGTTGTGTGCAGCGGCGGTGAGTGCGGGACGAGGAGCGGCGGCGGCGGCGAAAACGGGATCCCGCGGTCCCGGGGCGCGCTATATAAAGGCGGAGGGAGGCGGCTTCTTGGAGGAGGGGCAAGGCGGCGGCGGAGGTGGCCGGGTCGGCCACGACGGCGTGCTGGCTCAGGACTTCGTCCCGAGCTTGGAGAAGGGCGGTGCGGCACGCTAGGCTGGGCCTGGCTGGCTAGCTGGGCCGGCCCTGTCGGGGAAAGGAGATTTTTTTTATATAAACATTTTTTTCCAGACAAACAAAAATAGTAAAATCGAAATAAATAAGAATATTATATAGGCATATAATATATCAAAATTTTCAGAAAAAGATTTTCTATAACATGAGCATTTTTCTAACGTGAAATAAACTACACAAAATTTTAAATAAAGCAAAGAGTGCTACTATTGCAATAAAACCTCAATAAAAAACGTTTTAAAAATACCAAAATGATTTCAAATTTAGTTCTCTCCAATTTTCTGTTGTAGGGAATCATGTTACCCTATTTTCCTTATATTTTATTTTTGGAGAAAAATAATTTGATTAAAACCAAATAACTCCAAATTGAAAAATAATTTCCAAAAGGACTTTAAATTTAGTCCTTTTAAACTCCCAACTCATATTTCATATGTTTTGAAGAAGTCATTTTATCTTCTCACATGAAAATCATTGAGTTGCTTGAAGTTTCTGAATTTGAAAATATTTTCAAATGAAATTCAAATATTTTCAACAACCCTTTTCATTTATTTAAATGGAAGAAGTCATGTCATCTTCTCTCTAGGGTTTTGTGATGAAAAGAATTTGAATTCATGGAGTTCATAAAAGCAAGATGAAAGTTTGGGAAAGTCCTTTTATTCCCTCTCATTTAACTTTCAAAAAGTTTCAAATTTCACTCACTTTCAGTCAATCAACCACACAACAATCGAACAATCAATAAAATCTATTTATTTATTATAACATTCCAAAATTTAGAATTTTGGGATGTTACAAACCTACCACCCTTAAAATGAATCTCGTCCTCAAGATTCGGAGAGGCTAGCAAGAAATAGGTTAGGTTCGGGGTCTTCTCAAGATCCATCGGTCATCTTAGGGGGTCTGAGGTGCTACCACCCTTAGAAGCATTGTTACGGTTCCATCAAAACTCATATGCTCCATCCTTATTCTTGACAGGGCCGGTCTTCTCAGATCTTCAGGATAATTCCTTCTCTGGCTCTTCCGGTAGTGGCTTAACCTTTTTCCTCAATTCATCTGTCCGTCCATCTTAGTAAGGTTCGTGTGTGATTGGGTCTTCTTAGCTAACAGGTTTGGCGCCAATACTAAACAACTATCGATATCTCATGGTGGTCAAGCATTTATGGTTTCTCTTGCAGGAAATGGGTCTGGGTTGATCCTCACCGTATATCCTGCGTTTGGCATCAGCTGCCTTGTACAAGGGAAAAATTGCTATACCATTCTAAGGTTTAAACAAGGTTTAATATCGTCGTCTCTCTACTATGGGTAAGTCACTCAGATTTACCATCCCATATAGCAAGGCGAATAATAAGAGTAAGTCGGTATGGTGATCAATCCATCCCGCACCCAAATCATTATCTTGTATATGGTTTAGCGAATCTTGCATTCTAACACTTGGTCATCCTCACAAGCATTGCAGAATTTCTCTTGTCGACGAACCAAGTTCGGATAAATCCCATGGATTCTGCAAGCCAAACAAACATCTATCGTATCTTCACAACTCTCAGGTTTTGCGTTACTCCTATAAGATCGTCTGTCGATAAAGTCGTAACTTATTCAAGGGTTTTTCCTTCAGCAAGAGTGTGCTCGCTTCTTGGCAGGTCCTGGGGCCTGTAGGGTATGGCCCATCTCATCACTTGTAAACCTTGAACTCATCATCGGGGCAACTGATCATTATTCTAACATCCAACTTCCAGCTTCCTAGCATTCTTAATTCCATCCAATTGTAATGTGTTTCTTCCTTCTATGGGTACCAACTAAGACGTGATTACTCAGACTCCTCGTGGAGTTACATTTGCTCCATATTTCCAACATCATACCTCCTTTATATCCAATAGTACTTCATCCCTCCATACTTCTTGGGGTATCCCAACATATAGAGACAAAACTCATACTTATTTTGTCCGAAGTCCACTTCGTGGAATATCATCATATTTTACAGGGGTCAAATGTCCTCACAGGGTACTACCGCCCTTAAAATGAACAAATCTTCCATAGACCATATTTCTCATGTCCTCGAAATTGGTCAAAAACTTTTCTTCATAGAGTAACAACTCATAAAATCCAAATCAGTACCAACGATGCTTTATTGATTCTCAAATTACTATAATCTCCTGCATTTCCATTACATGCCTCAACTCAACACCTCAATATAAAGAATTGTTCTCACTACTACTACTACATTTCTCACAGAGTCAACTACTTATCACAAGTCTCCTTCTCCTTGGGACAATCTCTGGCAATATGCCTTGCTTCATTGCAACGAAAACATATTACTTCTGACAAGTCTCGAGGTTTCCTTTTTGGGCAACCGCTGAATTAGTGCCCTGATTCCTTGCACCTATAGCGGGTGATATGACTCAGGTTCTTCCTGGAATCCAATCTATTCCTCTTCCTGGACTTTTCCATGCCAATCATGGCTTCTATTTCCTGTGGGTCATACTCTACTTCCTCTGTCGGGAATTCTACTAGATCCCCAATCATACAATTCTGGGAGATGTGTCCTTCTTCTCCACATGAATAGCATGACTTGGTGCAAGGTTTAATTGGTTCTTCCTTGGGTGTGTCCTCCACCTCTTCCTCCATCACAGGTTCTTCTAAAATTTCCATGAGGGCTCCTTTCATTTCTTCTTTCTTCCACTAGATGGTTCTTTGTACCATGGGGTAAATGTGACACTGAGCGGGGTAGTGGGTAGTCCCTTCACACAAGAAACAAGTAATCTGCCTAGTTGGGCATTCTTCAGCTGGGTGACTGTGACACCCAAGTTTTTATTTGGATTTTTCAAAAGATTTTATTTGACTTGAGGGGAGTGATTTAAATTTTTCTTCAAAAGAACTCTCCCTTTCAAATATTTTTCTCATGACAAGAGTTTTGTTTGGATTCACCCAAGACTTGTTTTTGGTCTTGGAGGTTCTTGCTTTTACTTTGGACTCAAGACAAAATACTTTTCACTTGAGAAAAATGGCTTTTGAAAAATCTCCTTGAAAATGCACTATGGCTTTTGGAATAATCCTTTGCCACTTTCAACATTTCTTTCTTGCCATGGCCTTAGTGCAAATCCCCTCTCCTAAACCTTCCCTCATCTTTGGATCATGTTTTGCATCAACTCCAGCAAGTTGTACCTCTCCATATAAATTCTTCCCATTCAAAACATATTCAAACAAATTTCTGTCTTCTATTCTAGCCATTGGTGATTTACAAAGGAACTCCACTTTCTGTTTTGATTTTTGCCCCCAAACCAATTCCCCTCCCTAGTCCTTTGAACCCTCAACCAAGATCCATGAAGATCCACTGGTCTTCAGTTCAAAATTTTCAAACTACACTTGCTGCAAGTTTGGAGCAGTTTGTCAAATTTGGTGAAATTCATTCAAACCTTTCTCCAAAAATTCCAAGTAAAATCAGGCAGCCTCTGGGTGCATTGAGTGGTCACCTCACCAAGTACCAGCTCCAGAAAATTTTTTCTGCTTGCCTAATCATTCTGTCGAACACCTGCAGTGCTTTGTCAATCTCATGTTCAGAGATTCAGAAATTCACTTCAGTGCCCTACTGTCGTTTTCTTCAGAACATGTTGTCGATCTCGACAGTGCAGCATTGGCGCCTTGCTCCTCGTCCCCTCCTCCTTGTTCCTGCTTCGCATGAACGCCTGGCACCTTGCGGACGTCGGCGACGAGCAGCAGAAGGTGCGCCGCCCCATGACCGACGCCAGCGGCGGCTTTGCTGCCGCCAGTGAGAGGCGCAGCGCCGACGGCGCCACCCAGCGCCGCCTAAGCCACCGGAGCGCGCCGCGTGGCCTTCCACTCCCTCGAACCCGCTGCCACTCTCATCGTGAACCGCAGGGCGCGGAGCGCGCTCTCTGCCGCCGACGTGCCCGTGCGGCCACTCCACCGTGGACCGACGCCGTTACGCCAAGACCAGCCGGGATTAGCGGAGGAACGACACCAGTAACCTCCACTGATGCTGCCTGACCACTCAAACCTCCTGCCAATCCACTGCCTCGCCGTAATTGCTCGCCGGAGATTCCCCGTTCACGGCCACCCCGTAGATCCGCCTATAAATAGAGGCCCCGAGCTTCAACTCGAACCCACACCATCCCTGCACTCCACCTAGAGCACGCCTAGCCACTGGAAGAGCCTCGAGGAGGTCTCCTTCCTCGACTCCGGCCGCCGCGACCCGCCACGGGATCCAGCTCGATTCGCTCCCGTGCGTGCGCCTCTGCCTCCCATCTCTTGCCAGTAGCTTCACTATGCATCCCTCCTTCTGACCCGCGCTTCAATTCGAAGTTTGCAGCCCTCCACCGGAGTTCTCCACCACCACCCGAGCCGCCGTCCGCCGGAGAAAGTGTCGCCGTCGACGTGGTGCTCCCCGTTGGTCGAGTCCACCACCCACCGACGCGGAAGGACACGCTGAAGCTCTTGGTACCCTCCGATCCTCCTAACTCGCCGTGGTTCGACGCCGGCGTCCACCGCAGTCTTCGGGCGCCGGCGAGCTTTTTTAAACCTGACACGTGGGACCCCCTGTCAGCCTCTCTTCTGTTTCCACTCGCGAACCGTTTTCTGTTGGCGCCTTCGGGCAAATACGCTTTCCTCTTGAGCTTGCGCATTTCCAATCGAACCGTTTTCTGTTTTCTCAGTTAAAACCCTGGGACTTTTCTGTTTCATTACAGATGGGTCCCTGGACAGAAACCTTTATAACTTTTTAATAAAAGTGATTTTTGAGTGATTCTTTTTCTGACCTTCTTAAAATTTTGTCTAGTTTTTTATGGGATTTATTTGGAAATTTCTTGGAGAAGTTTCTGTGCACGCGTTGATTTTCACGTTAGTGCCCGTTTTCGTTATTGCCGTAGGTTCCGGAAGAGGTGACGGAGCCGCGAACTTCGCCGAGCTAGTCTCCGACTTCTCCGAACCAGGCAAGCATGTTTGAACCTTTGATATGACAGGTGTTTTGCATGTTTGCGTGAAACTTTGTGCGTGGCATATGAGTATCGGTGAGTTCCCCGTTGCTTGTGAGGCAACTACCCGCTTTTTTTCCGAAGTCGCGATGATCTCTGATGAGAGATGGCCTAATCATGTGGTGACATGAAGGGCAGCAAGGTGGTCCTGTTGTAGCATACCAGCCTTGCGTCATCCGACAACTTCCGACGTTAACGTGGACGGAGTCACGTTATCGTTCTTTTCCCCTTCCGTACTACGACGTGTTTCTTTGCCAAGATGCGGTTTAGTAAGTTGGTAACCTCTTTCCGTGTACACACCAAACAGAGGGGCCGGGATGATGGTACCTTGGCCCAGGATTAAAGCCAGTCATCCGGTCAGGGGGCATGGGTGTTTCCGGTTGGGACCGAGAGGGGGGCACCCCCTTAGAGCGCGCGTATAGAAATTTGATCCCATGCTACGCGAGGTTGTAGCCTCCCCGTCTCAAGGTTTTTCTTGAACGTTGCCGAGGGTGATCCCTGGCTTCGGAATGTTGAATGGGTGTGTACTGGTTAGACGTGTTTCTTCCAAAACACCGTAAACGGAACTACTCCCCGTGACTACTGAAATCCGTTGGCTGTGGTTAAGTACAAACTCTGCAGAGTCAAATTCCTTCCAAGTCATCGTATCCATGATCAAGTAGTGAGATCAGTATACCCATATCTCTCCACGTGGAAAACTTGTTCCCGGTGAACAAGCTCAAGTGGTAAACCCAGTTTTATTATTGTTACTGTGGATGGACTAATCTTATATTTTGTCTCGTACTTGCAATAATTTACATCCTCGAGCTGCTGGATTATTGAGTTACAATATAAGCCCTTTATGTGATGTCGCTCAGACGTCCGACTGTGGCATGTATGTCTTTTACTTTCTGTTAAAAGCCCTTTATGTGGTGTCGCCCTGACGCCCGACTGCGGCATTACTATTCTTGCATTTTCCTCTCGAGGAGTCATTCAGACACTCGTTTGGCACCAGTATTATTATTCTGCAGTTTCCTCTCGAGGAGTCATTCAGACCCTCGTTTGGCACAAGTATTATTATTCTTGCATTTTCCTCTCGAGGAGTCATTCAGACACTCGTTTGGCACCAGTATTATTATTCTGCAGTTTCCTCTCGAGGAGTCATTCAGACACTCGTTTGGCACCCGTACTACTATTCTGCAGTTTCCGCTCGAGGAGTCATTCAGACCCTCGCTTGGCACCCAGTATTTATTATCTCTATGCCTGACGCACTGGTTAACTTGTTTATATGCTTCATGTTTACATTTGTTGTATCTTATGTCCGAACTGTCTTGCGAGTACTTTCATAGTACTCACCTGGCTTGTTGATTTGGCCAGATGTTGACGAAGGCGATCTCTTGGATGAAGAGTTTGATAGCGCGTCCGACGCCTAGAGGAGTCCCAGTCAGTCCTGCGCGATCCCGGATATTGGTCACTTGTATTATATACGCTTCCGCCACCCGCAAGAAGTCTCCTCGAGCCTCACTCAGACGCTCGAAGAGCTGTAGTCTTCAGGAGTCATATCACTCGCTTCGCGGTGATATTTCCACCACCGTTATTATCGTGAGTTAGTAGTTATGCCACCCTATCCGCCGTCTTGTTTTATCGGCGTGCATGTAATAAATTGTTGGGCAGTTTCCGCTCAACTTTGTATTATACTCAGTACTCCTGGTATTTTTCTTCTGTGACCATGATATTGTCTACCAGTGAGAAGGAATTCTTCCTTACTGGTCCGTAAAAGGGATTGGTCTCTCAATAACTATATTATTGAAAAACCGGTCGTGACAAGCTTGGTATCAGAGCCAGGCTGACTGTAGGAAGCCACTAGGTGCGATCGCTAATCGGTTATTAGCGTCTTTGGTGCCTTTTCAGCCTTTTGCAATTGTAGCTATTTTCTGTTGGTCATCATAAATTTATGACTTGACTACTCAGAATTTTTGCCTACTTTTGTAGATGGCTGGCAGCAGCTGTGAGAATCGAGTGTTCACGAACGTGCCCGAGGGGTTTGTCAAGCTCCTCGTCTCCATCACCAAGCTCGCGATCGGGCCAGCAGCCCGCCCAGAGTTCACGCTCTATCAGCACAAGCTCAGCGACGACGTGTCTATGCACCAAGCTGTGGTGCAATTCAAGGGAGGACGCTCTGCAGCTCGCCACTTCCGTTTTGTGGGAAGGTACATGCCCACGGAGAGGCATGCCATGCAGATGGCTGCCCGTGAGGCGATAGCTCGTCTTCGGGACATCCTTCCTACGATGAAGACTCGTCGCTACCGCTACCTCCCATGCCATGTGCCATACACCAGTCACTATGCATTCGCCTGCCATCGGGGAGAGCGAGATGAAGCCATCGAGATGGTTGTGGAGTATCTCAAGGCTCTGGAGGAGTCTTTTGACAACCTCGTAGACGATCTTGTGGCTGCCGCATGGACTTAGTCCGGGGCGGTCCTGCCAGCAGGAAGGAGCTTCTCCACACGGCACCGCCTCTGACCTTCATCTCGTCTTCAGCCTCTTATGCATCGGCCGTTTTGGCCACTGCTCGCCGTCTGCCTACCACTGAGGAGTTCGACCGAGTCATCGCTCCTACTCCAGTCAGAGCCGTACCGCCTGCCGCACCCGCCCTACCACCTGTCGCTCCCGCACCGTCACCGCAGCGCAGCGTTACGCGCCAGGAGCCAGCTAGAGAGGAGGTGGAGGTTGATTCTCCTGGACCGCTGAGTCTTGCCATCGGCAAGGGCAAGGAAATCTACACCATCTCCGACTGAGAGCGCCGAGTAGCCGCGCGTTACGTCTGCTTGTATGATGTGTTTTCTCTGTACGCTAGTTTGTATTGGTGTGTTTGCTGCCTTCCGGAGGAGTACGCTAGTCTAAATAACATGTCAGGAATGTGTACGCACATCCTGAGTGCTGTATCATGTGTTTGTTTTTCGCATGTAAGATTTGTGTTAAGCAGTCTTTTCTCCATGCAAAACCGCGTATGTTTTCCTTGAAAACCTTGAGGTCTTTTAAATTGTTGCCTTTGCAAAGTTTTCCTTGTGCTACACAGTTTTTCTCATGGGTTTTGCAAAATAATACCCCAGACTGGAAAAATGTCTCGTCCGTGGACTCGCTCCATGCCCAATCAGCCAGAAGAGGTTTATGGGACACAAACTAGCAACAATTTCACTCAGGGTCAGTCCAGTCAGCAAGACAGCGAAGCAGCCCTGTCTCAAGTATGCCGTCTCTTCGAGCAAAGCCAGCAACAACACCAAGAGATGATGAATCATGTCATCAATATGGGAAACCACCGTGAGCCCTATCAACCACAGTCCAAGTTATCTGAGTTACAGAAGACTCGCCCCTCAACTTTTGCTCACACCGATAGGCCACTGGAAGCCGATGATTGGCTTCGTGACATTGAAAGGAAACTGATTATTGCTCAGTGTTCAGATCATGAGAAGGTGCTTTATGCACCACACTACCTTACTAGAGCAGCTGCAGCATGGTGGGAAAACTTCCTACACATGCATCCCAGTGAACACAACATCACCTGGGAAGAGTTCAAGGAAGGCTTCCGTGGGGCACACATCCCCAGGAGCATCATAAAAATCAAGAAGAGAGAGTTTGATGACCTGAAGCAGAGAGGCATGTCAGTGACAGAATACAATGGTCAATTTACCCAGCTGTCTCGTTATGCCTACGACGAGCACATGACAGAAAACAAGAAGATGGAAAAATTCCTGGACGACCTGGCACCAGCACTAAGATGCCAACTGATTGTACACACCTTTCCGGACTTTAAAACTCTGGTGGACAAGGCCATTACCTTGGAGAATGAGCGCCGTAGTCTGGAGGATATCCGTAAGCGAAAGAGGGACAAGACGACTCTTGCTCGCAACAACCGAAGCAAGGCTGAGGTTCCACGAACAGAAGCAAGGAGATCCACGACTACTGATCCAAGGCCCGTCGGACAGTTTCATGCCAGGGACAAGGAGTACACGTACCGTCCAGGGGTCACCTGCTATGCTTGTGGTCAAGAAGGGCACTATGCAAAACAATGCCCAAAGCCGAGGAACGCGGCCCCCAAACCAAACAATGGTGGAAACAATCCAGCCCCCAAGCGCAACAATTTTAATCCCAACAACAACCACAGGAAGGGTCACCTGAACCATGTGACCAGGGAAGAAGCGCAGAATGCCCCAGACATCGTGCTCGGTACGTTCCCTGTCAACACAGTACCTGCCACGGTTTTGTTTGATTCTGGAGCTTCCCATTCGTTCGTTTCGAAGAGTTTTGTTTTACGACATGGTTTTCCGATACTTCCCTTGGAAAAATCTATGATCATCAAGTCCCCCGGAAATAAGCAAATCGCTCAGGGTTACTGCCAAGGAGTGGTCATTGAGTTCGAAGGACTACAATTCCAAGCAAATCTCATTGTGTTGGAGAGTAAAGGACTGGATGTCATTTTAGGGATGGACTGGTTGACCACCAACAAAGGATTCATCGACTGTTTCAATCGGACCGTGATTCTCACCCACCATCATGGCAAGACAATAAAGGTTACAGCTCAAGAAAGGCCACGAACACAACAACCAAAACTGAACAAAGTGGACATTTCTGAACTGAGGAAAGTTCCCGTGGTATGCGAGTTTCCTGATGTGTTCCCTGAAGAACTACCAGGCATGCCACCAGACCAAGAAATAGAATTCAGCATCGAACTAGCACCTGGCACCGCTCCCATCTATAAGAAGCCTTATAGAATGGCACCCTCAGAATTAGTGGAGTTGAAGAAGCAGATAAAGGAGTTGTTGGACAAAGGATTTATTCGAGCCAGCTCCTCACCTTGGGGTTCGCCGGTATTGTTCGCCAAGAAAAAAGATGGGACACTGAGACTGTGTATAGCCTATCGAGCCCTCAACATGGTCACCATCAAAAACAAATATCCGATGCCACGGATAAATGATTTGTTTGACCAGCTCGCACAAGCCAAGGTGTTCTCAAAGATTGATTTGAGATCGGGATATCACCAATTGAAAGTACGGATAGAAGATATCCCCAAGACAGCATTCACTTCCAGATATGGATTATATGAGTTCACAGTGATGCCTTTTGGTCTAACAAACGCCCCCGCATATTTCGTCCACCTCATGAACAAAGTGTTTATGAAATTCATGGACAAATTTGTTGTGGTATTCATTGACGATATTCTGGTTTACTCAAGGACACCAGAAGAACATGCTGAGCACCTCAGAATTGTTTTGGAAGAATTGAGGAAACATCAGTTGTATGCCAAATTTAGCAAGTGCGAATTTTGGCTAAGACAAGTTGGTTTCTTAGGCCATATATTGAACCAAGAAGGCGTGGCCGTAGACCCAGAAAAGGTCAAAGCCATACTTGACTGGAAGCCACCCGCCAACGTTACTGATGTGCGGAGTTTCCTAGGAATGGCCGGATATTACAGAAGATTTATTGAAGGATTCTCCACTGTGGCAAAACCAATAACACAGTTGCTCAAGAAGGACAAGAAATTTGTATGGACGGAAGCATGCGAGAAAAGCTTCCAAGAACTCAAGAAGAAGCTGACAACCGCACCGGTCTTAACTGTGCCAGACATACACAAGAGTTTTGAAGTTTATTGTGACGCATCCCGAAAAGGTCTCGGGTGTGTGCTGATGCAGGATGGCAAAGTTGTCGCATATGCCTCCAGGCAGCTGCGAAAACATTAGGAAAATTACCCAACACATGACCTGGAGCTAGCAGCAGTCATTCATGCACTCAAGGAGTGGAGGCACTTTCTGTTGGGAAATCGCTGTGAAATATATACAGATCATAAGAGCCTCAAATATATTTTCACACAGCCAGAGCTAAATTTACGCCAACGACGCTGGTTAGAACTGGTTAAGGACTATGATGTCGGTATTCACTACCATCCAGGGAAAGCAAATGTAGTGGCCGATGCCCTTAGTCGAAATCCCAGCCCGGACAATGACGGTCCGCAAAACTTGAGGCCTGAGTTTCAACAAGAGTTCGCTAGGCTCAACATGATGTTAGTCGCTGAGGGCACCGTAACAAATCTGGAGATACAACCCACCCTGGTGGAACAAATTAAGAAGGCTCAACAGGGACATCCCGGCATCGAAGGTATAAAGAAGAAAATGGACCTTGGTAAGGCTTCAGAGTTCATCACAGACAGTGAAGGAACATTATGGTACGGAGATAGACTTTGCGTACCTAACATCGAGGAACTCAAACAACAAATATTAACCGAAAGCCACACCGCTCCATACTCAATACATCCTGGAGGGACCAAAATGTACAAGGACATTCAGGAAAGATTTTGGTGGCACGGTATGAAAAGAGATATAGCCACATTTATTGCTTGTTGCGATTCATGTCAGCGCATCAAGGCCGAGCATCAGAAGCCAGCAGGGCTACTCCAGCCAAACAGGATACCGGAGTGGAAATGGGATGAAATAGGAATGGACTTCATTGTCGGGTTACCCCGATCACAACGCGGAAATGATGCCATATGGGTCATCACAGACCGACTAACCAAAGTTGCTCATTTCATTCCCGTGAAGACTACCTACTCCACACAAAGACTGGCCAAACTTTATCTCTCCCGTATAGTTTGCTTGCATGGAGTCCCAAAGACCATAATATCCGACCGAGGTACACAATTCGTCTCCAAATTTTGGGATCACCTACAACAAGCTCTGGGCACGCAACTAGCTTTCAGTACAGTGTACCACCCTCAGACTGATGGACAAACAGAACGTGTAAACCAAATCCTAGAGGATATGCTAAGAGCCTGTGTGCTCACCTATGGATCCAGTTGGGAAGAGAGTTTACCGTATGCCGAATTTGCTTACAACAACAGTTACCAAGCCAGCTTGCAAATGGCACCCTTTGAAGCATTGTACGGACGGAGGTGTCGTACCCCACTAAATTGGTCAGAAACAGGTGACAGCCGTATCTTCGGCCCAGACATGCTTAAAGAGGCCGAGAAGAAAGTTAAGCAGATCAGGGACAGACTGAAGACAGCGCAGAGCCGACAAAAGAGCTACTATGATCAGAAGCATCGTGAGGTCAGCTTTGAACCCGGTGACTCGGTATACCTACGAGTGTCACCTATGAGGGGCCTGCAACGGTTCAAAATTAAGGGAAAGCTAGCCCCAAGATTTATTGGACCATTTTGTGTAAAGGCACGAAGAGGCACGGTAGCCTACCAACTAGACTTGCCCAAGGAACTGTCAGACGTCCATGACGTATTCCACGTCTCACAATTGAGAAAATGTGTGAGTAACCCAGAGAAGCAGGTATCCCATGAGAGCATTGATGTGCAACCAGACCTCACCTACAGAGAGAGGCCAGTAAAGATTTTAGAAGAGTCTGAACGGAGGACCCGTCAGAAAACGACAAAGTTTTTCAGAGTTCAGTGGAGCAACCACACTGAGGATGAAGCCACATGGGAAAGGGAAGATTTTCTTCAGGCAGAATATCCATATCTATTTGAGGATCAGCAGAAATCTCGAGGACGAGATTTTTCCTAAGGGGGTAGGTGTTGTGACACCCAAGTTTTTATTTGGATTTTTCAAAAGATTTTATTTGACTTGAGGGAAGTGATTTAAATTTTTTCTTCAGAAGAACTCTCCCTTTCAAATATTTTTCTCATGACAAGAGTTTTGTTTGGATTCACCCAAGACTTGTTTTTGGTCTTGGAGGTTCTTGCTTTTACTTTGGACTCAAGACAAAATACTTTTCACTTGAGAAAAATGGCTTTTGAAAAATCTCCTTGAAAATGCACTATGGCTTTTGGAATAATCCTTTGCCACTTTCAACATTTCTTTCTTGCCATGGCCTTAGTGCAAATCCCCTCTCCTAAACCTTCCCTCATCTTTGGATCATGTTTTGCATCAACTCCAGCAAGTTGTACCTCTCCATATAAATTCTTCCCATTCAAAACATATTCAAACAAATTTCTGTCTTCTATTCTAGCCATTGGTGATTTACAAAGGAACTCCACTTTCTGTTTTGATTTTTGCCCCCAAACCAATTCCCCTCCCTAGTCCTTTGAACCCTAAACCAAGATCCATGAAGATCCACTGGTCTTCAGTTCAAAATTTTCAAACTACACTTGCTGCAAGTTTGGACCAGATTTGTCAAATTTGGTGAAATTCATTCAAACCTTTCTCCAAAAATTCCAAGTAAAATCAGGCAGCCTCTGGGTGCATTGAGTGGTCACCTCACCAAGTACCAGCTCCAGAAATTTTTTTCTGCTTGCCTAATCATTCTGTCGAACACCTGCAGTGCTTTGTCAATGTCAAGTTCAGAGATTCAGAAATTCAGTTCAGTGCCCTACTGTCGTTTTCTTCAGAACATGTTGTCGATCTCGACAGTGCAGCGTTGGCGCCTTGCTCCTCGTCCCCTCCTCCTTGTTCCTGCTTCGCACGAATGCCTGGCACCTTGCGGACGTCGGCGACGAGCAGCAGAAGGTGCGCCGCCCCGTGACCGACGCCAGCGGCGGCTTTGCTGCCGCCAGTGAGAGGCGCAGCGCCGACGGCGCCACCCAGCGCCGCCCAAGCCACCGGAGCGCGCCGCGTGGCCTTCCACTCCCCCGAACCCGCTGCCACTCTCGTCGTGAACCGTAGGGCGCGGAGCGCGCTCTCTGCCGCCGACGTGCCCGTGCGGCCACTCCATCGTGGACCGACGCCGTTACGCCAAGACCAGCCGGGATTAGCGGAGGAACGACACCAGTAACCACCAGTGATGCTGCCTGACCACTCAAACCTCCTGCCAATCCACTGCCTCGCCGTAATTGCTCGCCGGAGATTCCCCGTTCACGGCCACCCCGTCGATCCGCCTATAAATAGAGGCCCCGAGCTTCAACTCGAACCCACACCATCCCTGCACTCCACCTAGAGCACGCCTAGCCACTGGAAGAGCCTCGAGGAGGTCTCCTTCCTCGACTCCGGCCGCCGCGACCCGCCATAGGATCCAGCTCGATTCGCTCCCGTGCGTGCGCCTCTGCCTCCCATCTCTTGCCAGTAGCTTCACTATGCATCCCTCCTTCCGACCCGCGCTTCAATTCGAAGTTTGCAGCCCTCCACCGGAGTTCTCCACCACCACCCGATCCGCCGTCCGCCGGAGAAAGTGTTGCCGTCGACGTGGTGCTCCCCGTTGGTCGAGTCCACCACCCACCGACGCGGAAGGACACGCTGAAGCTCTTGGTACCCTCCGATCCTCCTAACTCGCCGTGGTTCGACGCCGGCGTCCACCGCAGTCTTCGGGCGCCGGCGAGTTTTTTTAAACCTGACACGTGGGACCCCCTGTCAGCCTCTCTTCTGTTTCCACTCGCGAACCGTTTTCTGTTGGCGCCTTCGGGCAAATACGCTTTCCTCTTGAGCTTGCGCATTTCCAATCGAACCGTTTTCTGTTTTCTCAGTTAAAACCCTGGGACTTTTCTGTTTCATTACAGATGGGTCCCTGGACAGAAACCTTTATAACTTTTTAATAAAAAGTGATTTTTGAGTGATTCTTTTTTGACCTTCTTAAAATTTTGTCTAGTTTTTTATGGGATTTATTTGGAAATTGTTTGGAGAAGTTTCTGTGCACGCGTTGATTTTCACGTTAGTGCCCGTTTTCGTTATTGCCGTAGGTTCCGGAAGAGGTGACGGAGCCGCGAACTTCGCCGAGCTAGACTCCGACTTCTCGGAACCAGGCAAGCATGTTTGAACCTTTGATATGACAGGTGTTTTGCATGTTTGCGTGAAAGTTTGTGCGTGGCATATGAGTATCGGTGAGTTCCCCGTTGCTTGTGAGGCAACTACCCGCTTTTTTTCCGAAGTCGCGATGATCTCTGATGAGAGATGGCCTAATCATGTGGTGACATGAAGGGCAGCAAGGTGGTACTGTTGTAGCATACCAGCCTTGCGTCATCCGACAACTTCCGACGTTAACGTGGACGGAGTCACGTTATCGTTCTTTTCCCCTTCCGTGCTACCACGTGTTTCTTTGCCAAGATGCGGTTTAGTAAGTTGGTAACCTCTTTCCGTGTACACACCAAACAGAGGGGCCGGGATGATGGTACCTTGGCCCAGGATTAAAGCCAGTCATCCGGTCAGGGGGCATGGGTGTTTCCGGTTGGGACCGAGAGGGGGGGCACCCCCTTAGAGCGTGCGTATAGAAATTTGATCCCATGCTACGCGAGGTTGTAGCCTCCCCGTCTCAAGGTTTTTCTTGAACGTTGCCGAGGGTGATCCCTGGCTTCGGAATGTTGAATGGGTGTGTACTGGTTAGACGTGTTTCTTCCAAAACACCGTAAACGGAACTAGTCCCCGTGACTACTGAAATCCGTTGGCTGTGGTTAAGTACAAACTCTGCAGAGTCAAATTCCTTCCAAGTCATCGTATCCATGATCAAGTAGTGAGATCAGTATACCCATATCTATCCGCGTGGAAAACTTGTTCCCGGTGAACAAGCTCAAGTGGTAAACCCAGTTTTATTATTGTTACTGTGGATGGACTAATCTTATATTTTGTCTCGTACTTGCAATAATTTAGATCCTCGAGCTGCTGGATTATTGAGTTACAATAGAAGCCCTTTATGTGATGTCGCTCAGACGTCCGACTGTGGCATGTATGTCTTTTACTTTCTGTTAAAAGCCCTTTATGTGGTGTCGCCCTGACGCCTGACTGCGGCATTACTATTCTTGCATTTTCCTCTCGAGGAGTCATTCAGACACTCGTTTGGCACCAGTATTATTATTCTGCAGTTTCCTCTCGAGGAGTCATTCAGACCCCCGTTTGGCACAAGTATTATTATTCTTGCATTTTCCTCTCGAGGAGTCATTCAGACACTCGTTTGGCACCAGTATTATTATTCTGCAGTTTCCTCTCGAGGAGTCATTCAGACACTCGTTTGGCACCCGTACTACTATTCTGCAGTTTCCGCTCGAGGAGTCATTCAGACCCTCGCTTGGCACCCAGTATTTATTATCTCTATGCCTGACGCACTGGTTAACTTGTTTATATGCTTCATGTTTACATTTGTTATATCTTATGTCCGAACTGTCTTGCGAGTACTTTCATAGTACTCACCTGGCTTGTTGATTTGGCCAGATGTTGACGAAGGCGATCTCTTGGATGAAGAGTTTGATAGCGCGTCCGACGCCTAGAGGAGTCCCAGTCAGTCGTGCGCGATCCCGGATATTGGTCACTTGTATTATATACGCTTCCGCCACCCGCAATAAGTCTCCTCGAGCCTCACTCAGACGCTCGAAGAGCTGTAGTCTTCAGGAGTCATATCACTCGCTTCGCGGTGATATTTCCACCACCGTTATTATCGTGAGTTAGTAGTTATGCCACCCTATCCGCCGTCTTGTTTTATCGGCGTGCATGTAATAAATTGTTGGGCAGTTTCCGCTCAACTTTGTATTATACTCAGTACTCCTGGTATTTTTCTTCTGTGACCATGATATTGTCTACCAGTGAGAAGGAATTCTTCCTTACTGGTCCGTAAAAGGATTGGTCTCTCAATAACTATATTATTGAAAAACCGGTCGTGACAGTGACTTCCTTCACAATTAGGGAAATCATCCTTGTGTTCTTTATGGGTGTGTCCTATTTCTCCACAAATCTTGCATGCACAAGGTTTCTTCATATCCTTTCCATAAGGCTTCAACTTCTGGGACACAAGACGAGATCTGTGCAGAGTCAACTTAAATTCTTTCCAAGTGGTTACTCTTTGCCATCCATTGATGGTTTGGTACATCCTCCACCAAGTAGCAGCACCTCTTTCAAAGCACTGAAGAGCATGCTGGGTCATATCCTTTCCGGCTATAGTGTTATTCTCCATATGACCTTCCATGTTCTGAATCCATCGGTCCGTCTCAAATTGAGTCGTCGGTCCAGAAAATGTGAGGTCATCTCCATTCATCCTCTATTGGTTCCAAGGGTTTTGGGGTGAGATAAGGGAGATAGGGAGGGATACACACAATACAAACAATAGTTTTGAAGAGACATATTTTATTTTGTGGCTGTCGAAAAAACAACAAACAAATGACAGCTCACAAACGTCGCATCTAACGTAAGTATATAACAGGGGTTTGGTCTTCTAAAGGTTAATAAATCTTCAAAGTTGTCAAACTCTTCAAGTCTTGTTCATGTCTCCGATGGCTTCTTCCAATCGTGCTTGGCCTTCTCAAGTTCTTTTGCCAGATCATCTATGTTGTCGCGAAGTCTATCGTGACGTCCTTTAATATTTCTGGAGTTGTGTTCCAAACTTCTGGGTTTCAACATCCTTGGCATGAACCATGGTCCTACTGTCCTTCAGTTCCTGACGAATCTCCTGTATCTCGAGGTTTGGCTCCTCCAACTTGGCTACTTTCAGCTTCTGGATCATGAGCTTCTTCACGAAATGCTTCCTTGTCAAATATAGCTTCCTGCAGGTCCATCTTAACTTCTTGATGTAACGCTCCAGATCCTGGCGATACACCAGCTAAGGTTAAAACTTCGTCTTGCTGATAAGTGCTCCATTTGCCCTTTTACCATCCAATCCTTCCGAAGAAATGCATGCTTAACTCAGCATGGTGAGAATAGCATAAGCGGGCGATAACATCATGGTTAGCCGTGTTTCTTCCTTGGGCATTGCCATGAACTATCCTTCCATAGTTGATATCTCCTGTCTTAGGGTTTTCTTGACAAAAGTTGCGAGTCTTAACGCTCCGTGTTCCGGTCTTTCTCCAATACACCTTGATCTCGGGTATTGACAACTTCCATAGTCTGCCAAGTTCCATAAGGGTAGCTTTCCTAGGTCATTCCAATCTGGAAATTCTTCAGAGCCTTCAATTCTCCTAGTCTTCGGAGTCTTCAACCGTTGAGGTTTCCATTATTCTAATGCACGGTAACATTCTCTTCATTCCGAAGTGGTCTTAGCTGTCCAATATCTTCTACTTCTTGGAGTGGTCTCATCCGTCGAATCCTCGTGTGGTTAAATGGGGAAAGGGGTATAGTCTCACTTAAAAGGGAATTTTTGAATAAGCTCAGAAGAGAAGAGAGGTAAAAGATCCTTTTGAAAATGAAGTTGTAGAGAAAAAAATCTTTCCTATGGGCTTGCCAGTTTCTAGGGGTCACATCCTACAATCAACATGTGCTCTGGTACCATCTTGTAGCGACCCGACCTCAGACGGTCAAGTCTCTGTGCTTAAGTGTCATCCCTGGATCGGTATGCTGACACACACAGTACTCGAGGATTTGTAACAGAGGTAAATCACATGTATAAAGTAACGTAAATACTATTACATCAATTCAAATAGCGGAAGTAACAACAAGGTTGTGGATTCCCATCAACACCAACGGCAAAGTTGAGTGTAGAAATCGTAACCCTAACGTATCACTTACTTGTCGTAAGATCCTGCAACATGAGACGTTGCAGCCACAAAGGGTCAGTACATCGAATGTACTGGCAAATTCACACCATAGAGCAATGATGAATAAAGGCTATCACTACATGCATATTTGGCTGGTGGAGGCTCTATGGTTATAATATTTTTGCGAAAAGCCAATTTTTTCCTACATCAAAGGAATATATTTTATTTAACTACAAAATTGGTTGAAAAATTATTGAGAAGGTTCCTCCAACTCAATCCCAAAATAATAATCATTAACCCAATCAAATTAATTAAATAGAGTGTTGAGATCAACATGATAATTCAAGAACCAGATACTCAAGTTGTCCATAACCGGGGACGGCTAACCATGATTAGTTTGTACACTCTACAGAGGTTTGCGCACTTTTCCCCACAAGACTCGATCTCCCCCGTTGGATTTCTCGCACTACATGGTTTTTGAGAAACGGATGACCGGGACACAGTCTTTCAGAAGCACTAACTCTTTACTCTGGGTGGACAGTTACACCTACTTTCCCCTACATCTGCTAGCCCACCACTGAAAGAGGTCATGCAACATACTCAACTATGCTAGAGCCCATAATAGCTTGTGGCTGCACACGGAAGTTTCTAGCATGAATAATCTTAAGATCTCTTTGAGACTGGGTGGCATTCCATAGGGTGATCACGCGGGTCCTCCGGGATCCCCTTGGGCAACCACTGGGTTCTCCAGGTGTCCGGGCAAACCACTGGGTGCTCCAGGGTGCCCCTACCATTCCACCCAGATGTGTATTAAAGTAGCCACCTTAAGTTAACCATTAAATAATAACTCTCACGTCTGTCATGAATCACTCAACCAATCCACGTCTATGAGCTTAGCAGAGGAGTATGAGCATAACGTAGAAGTAAGGTTTGAATGCAGGACTATAGGTTCCTACCTCATCAACTACTTCCCAATACCCACATGTTATCAAGTTCTAACCATGCAGTGTTCGAGGGTTGAAACTAATGCATAAAAACTGGGTATGAAAGGGATATGATCAAAGTGTGAACTTGCCTCGTACTGTTGATGAAGATGATTCGCACTCATAACTCCTGATAGTTCTACTCGTCACACTCCGGTCAATCTATCCTGAGCAAGCAATTTCATACATAAGCACTCACTCAAAAGATCGGAAAGAACGAAGAATAATTCGGAAAACTTCAAAACCAAGCAAATAACTCTTGCAACAGAAAACAATTTCTAACAGTACCAAAATTAAGTGAATTTGGCCTTATCAGAAAGGTTAGGTCAAGAGCTTCGATTTGCAAAAAGTATCAACTAAACCGGAGTTATAAAACTCGAGTTATGAACAAAAGAAGTTTGAATACAAATCTGTTTGAAAAACAAACTTTAAACTTTCAAAAACATGTTTAAGTTGTCTTGCTGGAAAGAGGGGATCATAACGAAGAAGTGGGCGTTGGTTTCGTTGAATTTGGACAAACAAGTAAAAAGTAGTGATCGTTTGAAACTCAGGGACTAATCTGTAAATAAAATATTTACGAATGAGTCCCTAACCGACAAGAAAAAGAAAAAGAAAAAAACAACTATCGAGTGAACGCTCGCTAACAGACTCTAACGAACAAAAACTGTTCGCTAAAAGAAGCTAACTAACGAACGTTCACTAAAATAACTAGGTTAATAAGAAAAACCGGGTTTAACCAAAAAAACGAAAACTGAAAATAAACCGGACCGGGTTTGGTTTATACCGGCTCGACGGTTTAGGCGGAGAAAACCGTCGGCGAAACGGGACGGCGGACAGCGGGCGGCGGCTCCGGCGACGGGCGGTGATGGCGCGGGGCGGCGGAGTGCGGCAGCGGCGTCGGGGCGGCGCGAAGGCGGCGGCTGCGTCCCGGGGAGGTGAGGAGGCGGCGGCGGCGGAGGTTATGTGCAGCGGCGGCGGCGAGTGCGGGACGAGGAGAGGCGGCGGCAGCGAAAACGGGATCCCGCGGTCCCGGGGCGCGCTATATAAAGGCGGAGGGAGGCGGCTTCTTGGAGGAGGGGGCAAGGCGGCGGGAGAGGTGGCCGGGTCGGCCACGGCGGCGTGCTGGCTCGGGACTTTGTCCCGAGCTCGGAGAAGGGCGATGCGGCGCGCTGGGCTGGGCCTGGCTGGCTAGCTGGGCTGGCCTAGTCGGGGAAAGGAGATTTTTTTATATAAACATTTTTTTTCCAGACAAACAAAAATAATAAAATCGAAATAAATAAGAATATTATATAGGCATATAATATATCAAAATTTTCAGAAAAAGATTTTCTATAACATGAGCATTTTTCTAACGTGAAATAAACTACACAAAAGTTTAAATAAAGCAAAGAGTGCTAGTGTTGCAATAAAACCTCTATAAAAACTTTTTAAAAATACCAAAATGATTTCAAATTTATTTCTCTCCAATTTTCTGTTGTAGGGAATCATGTTGCCCTATTTTCCATATATTTTATTTTTGGAGAAAAATAATTTGATTAAAACGAAATAACTCCAAATTGAAAAATAATTTTCAAAAGGACTTTAAATTTAATCCTTTTAAACTCCCAACTCATATTTCATATGTTTTGAAGAAGTCATTTTTTCTTCTCTCATGAAAATCATTGAGTTGCTTGAAGTTTCTGAATTTGAAAATATTTTCAAATGAAATTCAAATATTTTCAACAACCCTTTTCATTTATTTAAATGGAAGAAGTCATGTCATCTTCTCTCTAGGATTTTGTGATGAAAAGAATTTGAATTCATGGAGTTCATAAAAGCAAGATGAAAGTTTGGGAAAGTCCTTTTATTCCCTCTCATTTAACTTTCAAAAAGTTTCATATTTCACTCACTTTCAGTCAATCAATCACACAACAATCAAACAATCAATCAAATATATTTATTTATTATAACATTTCAAAATTTAGAATTTTGGGATGTTACACCGGGAGTGAGTAATTCTTTCGTAGGCTCGCTGGTCGGTGAGGAGTTGGATGAGATTCATCATGTAATCGAGTTAGTTTTGTTAGGTCTTGATCCCTAGTATCCATTATGTTCTGAGATTGATGTTGATATGACTTTGCTATGCTTAATGCTTGTCACTTTGGGCCCGGGTGCCATGATTTCAGATCTTAACCATTTATGTTATCACCATTATATCTATTTTCTAGATCCGGTCTTGCAAATTATAGTCACCTGCTATGTGTTATGATCCGGCAACCCCGGAGTGACAATAGTCGGGACACTTCCCGGTGATGACCGTAGTTTGAGGACTTCATGTATTCACCGTGTGTTAATGCTTTGTTTCAGTTCTCTATTTAAAGGAGGCCTTAATATACCTTAGTTTCCAATAGGACCCCGCTGCCACGGGAGGGCAGGACAAAAGATGTCATGCAAGTTCTTTCCATAAGCACGTATGACTATTTACGGAATACATGCCTACATTCTATTTATGAACTGGAGCTAGTGCTCTATCGCCCTAGATTATAACTTTCACATGATGAGTATCATCCAACAAATCGCCGATCCAATGCCTACGATTTTCCTACATATTGTTCTTGCTAATTTACTGCTGCTATTGTTACTGTTGCACTTGCTACAAAACTATTGCTATCACTGTTACCGTCACTATTACTGCTGCTACTACTACCAAAACTATCATACTACTTTGCTACTAATCACTTTGCTGGAGATAATTAATCTCCAGATGTGGGTGAATTGACAAATCAGCTGCAAATACTTAGAAATATTCTTTGCCTCCCCTTTTGTTGAATCTATAAATTTGGGTTGAATACTCTACCCTCGAAAACTGTTGCGATCCCCTATACTTGTGGGTTATCAAGACCTTTTTCTGGTGCCGTTGCTGGGGAGCATAGCTATATTTGTTGTGTCACTTGGGATTATTATCAATTTATCACTGTGAAGAATCTGAAGGATGCTAAGACTAAGATTTTTTCCTCTAATACGACACCTTCTATAATAAGTAAACTTGCAACACCACCACATGCTATCAATCCTGATATGTCGCAAGTAATTGATGATGATACTTCTGCTATGAATGATGCTAGTACCTTACTTGATGATAATGTGCCACTAGGTGAAGTTCTTGATGAACAAATTGCTAGAGTAAGACATCATGATATTGTTGAAACTAATGATGAGCTTGAAACTGATCATCTTGAAACACCTATTAGATCTAGTCCTCCTAGATATGAATTGCCTAAGGTACCGGAAGGTTATGTTATGAATGAGGAGACAACTAGAGATATTCTTGCTTGTAAGGATAGAGATGATCTAGAGAAATTATTATGCAAGTATAAAGAAAAATCATTGAATGCTAAAATGAAATGTGATCCCAAGTTTGCTACTTCACCTATCTTCATTGATGATAAGGATTATGAATTCTCTGTCGACCCAGAGTTAATTACTTTGGTTGAATCAGATCCTTTCCATGGTTATGAAACTGAAACTGTTGTGGCACATCTTACTAAGTTGAATGACATAGCCACCCTTTTTGCTCATGATGAGAAGATTCACTATTATTATATTCTCAAATTATTTCCATTCTCATTAAAGGGTGATGCTAAAGCTTGGTACAATACTCTTGCTCCTAGTTGTGTGCGTAGTCCTCAGGATATGATTTATTACTTCTCTGAAAAATATTTCCCTGCTCATAAGAAACAAGATGCCTTACAGGAAATATTTAATTTTGTGCAAATTGAAGAAGAGAGTCTCCCACAAGCCTGGGGGAGGCTTCTCCAATTGCTTAATGCTTTGCCTGATCATCCTCTTAAGAAAAATGAAATACTTGATATCTTCTATAATGTACTAACCGATACTTCTAGGGATTTCCTAGATAGTTGTGTTGGTTGTGTTTTTAGGGAACGAACTATTGGGCAAGCTAAATAATTATTGAATAACATATTAAAAAATTATGATGATTGGATTCTTCCTGAACCACCTCTTAAACCCACTCCGAAGAAGAGGGGTATCTTATATCTCAGTCCTGAAGATATGCAAGAGGCAAAGAAATCTATGAAAGAAAAAGGTATTAAAGTTGAGGATGTCAAAAATTTGCCTCCTATTGAAGAAACACATGGGCTTGACACACCACCACCACCTAAGGTGGTAGAGGTAAATTCTCTAATGCAATTCAATGATAGTGATAATCATCATAATATGCACCCTAGTCAATGCCTTTATGAGTTTAAAAATTACAATAGAAAGCAAGATCACTTCAATGCAAATGTTATGAAACAATTGAAATACAATTCTGATATGATTGCTCGCTTGAGTGACTTATTATTTAGAATTTCAAATGATGTCAGAGGTGTGGGTAAGCATGCTTCTATGGTTCAAACTCAGTTAGAACAAGTTGCTAAATCTCAAAGAGAGTCGTTAGATGAAATGAATAATAATATCAATGATCATGCTGTTAGAGTAATGACTAGAGCAGGTAGAATGACTCAGGAACCACTTTATCCCGAGGGACACCCAAAAATAATTGAACAAGACTCCTAGAGAGTTAACACTGATGCAAGTAGCCCATCTAAAAAGAAAAAGAAGAAGAAAAATGATAGGACTTTGCATGCCTCTAGTGAATCTGAAGTAGAAAAAACCTCCTGATAATGATAATGAAGTTTCGATCTCTGATGCTGAAACTCAATCTGGTAGTGAACACTCACCTTCTGATAATGAAAAAGATAATGATGAGGTTCATGAAGATACTCAAACAAATAATAAAGAACCAGAAAATGATGTTGAGATAGAACCAGCGATTGATCTTGATAACCCACAAGCCAAGAATAAAAGATATGATAAAAGAGACTTTGTTGCTAGAAAACACGGTAAGGAAAGAGAACCATGTGTTCAAAAACCTATGCCCTTTCCACCTAAGTCAACTAAAAAGAAAGATGATGAACAATTTTAACGCTTTGCTGAAATGCTGAGGCCAGTCTTTTTGCGTACTCGCTTGACTGATATCTTAAAAATGCCTCCTTATGCAAAGTACATGAAAGACATCACTAGCAATAAGAGAAAAATACCGGAAGATGAAATCTCCACCATGCTTGCTAATTATACTTTTAAAGATGGAGTACCTAAAAAACTTGGAGATCGGGGAATACCAACTATACCTTGCTCCATCAAAAGAAATTATGTGAGAACTGCTTTATGTGATTTGGGAGCTGGTGTTAGTGTCATGCCTTTCTCTTTATACCAAAGAATTGATTTGAATAAACTCACACCTACTGAAATATCTTTGCAAATGACTGACAAATCAGCTGCTGATACGTCTCCAACGTATCTATAATGTTTGATTGTTCCATGCTGTTATATTATCAATGTTGGATGTTTTATAATCATTTTATATCATTTTTTGGTACTAACCTATTGACATAGTGCCAAGTGCCAGTTGCTGTTTTCTGCAAGTTTTTTACATCACAAGAAATCAATATCAGACGGAGTCCAAATGCCATGAAACTTTACGGAGAATTTTTATGGGCCAGAAGGAACACAACGGGCCCTGGTTGCGCCTGGGAGGTTGTGCCCACCTCGGGTGCCCCTCGGACCGCCTCTTTGCTCTATAAATACCCCAATATTTCCAGAACCCTAAAGGCATCAATGAAATATTCATCCAGCCGCCGCAGAGTCCAGAACCACCAGATCCAATCTAGACACCATCTCAGATGGGGTTCATCACCTCCATTGGTGCCTCTCCGATGATGCGTGAGTAGTTCTTTGTAGACCTTCAGGTCCATAGTTAGTAGCTAGATGGCTTTCTCTCTCGCCGAATTCTCAATACAATGGTCTCTTGGAGATCCATATGATGTAACTCTTTTGCGGTGTGTTTGTTGGGATCGATGAACTTTGAGTTTATGATCAGATCTATCTTTTTATATCCATGAAAGTATTTGAGTTTCTTTGATCTCTTTTATGCATGATCTCTTATAGCCTCGTATTTCTTCTCCGATATTTGGTTTTTTGGCCAACTTGATCTATTTATCTTGCAATGGGAAGAGGTGCTTTGTAGTGGGTTCGATCTTACGGTGCTTGATCCCAGTGACAGAAAGGGAGCCGACACGTATGTATCGTTGCTACTAAGGATAAAACGATGGGGTCTATCTCTGCATAGATAGATCTTGTCTACATCATGTCATCGTTCTTATTGCATTACTTCGTTTTTCCATGAACTTAATACACTAGATGCATGCTGGATAGCGGTCGATGTGTGGAGTAATAGTAGTAGATGCAGGCAGGAGTCGGTCTACTAATCTTGAGAGAAAGAAAGAAAAAATATGCTCATGATCTTTACTTATATTTGTTTGAGCTTATGAAAAGCAACACATGAAAAAATTTCTCTCAAAATAACTTAAGTGAAGCAAGAGAGAATTTCTTCAAAATTTTACTAACTCTCAAATAAATCTAAGTGAAGCAAGAGAGCATTTCTTCAAAATTAACAAAGCACACCGTGCTCAAAAAGATGTAAGTGAAGCACTAGAGCAAGTCCTAGCTCATAAAAGATTTAAGTCAAGCATAGGGAGCAATTCTAACAAGTCATGAAATAATTTTGGCTCTCTCAAATAGGTGTGTCCAGCAAGTATTACTCGAGTATTCATTGTTTACGTTTGATGAAACCTATTGGCTCCACAGTTACGACGGAGGAGTGTGAAACACGGCAGCCCAGTGAACTTGGCATGTGCACCACTCCCTCCTTCCTCATGTAATACTACCATAGTGTTGACTATAAGGTTACAACTTTTTCTCACTTTCTCTCTATCTATTTCCTCTCAAATGTTTTTTACCTTTCTTTTTTTAGACACAATTGTTTTTTATGCCTCTTTTTTTAGAATTAGTTTTTTATACTTAGGAGCACGTGTAGAGACGAGCTCCTGCAGATCACACTCCTTGACTTTGTCAATGCCTCTCTCTCCTCCACATTAGCGGGCTTGTCGAGAAGACAAGAGATGATCTCTTAGCACAATATGTTTCACCATGCTTTTAGGAATAACTAGTTATTGAAGATAAGGCTAAGAGATGATCCATTGTACACATGTTTTTTTGTCATCTCTAAATTACATGCAAGACTTGTGATAAGACTATCTTATCAACCATTGTACATGCCCTTTATAGCCCATAATTTTACTGGTACTACTTGCTATGAATGCGGGCAGCTGGCCTCTGAGGGGGGAGCGCGCGCGGGGAGGTGGTGGGGTGGGGGAGGGGTTCTGGTGGGCCAGGGCGGTAAGAAGCGGGCTTGGAAGCGGTGCGGACTCCCGCATGGCCCACCTCACATCATCACCACATATTTCTTGGGTCCGTGCACAGCGGGCGGGCGATCTCTTCTCCCTCCCCCGTCTCTCTCCTCTCAGCCGACGCCCGCCGAGCGATTAGATTTCGGCTATCGACGGTTTATTCAATTGCAGTCCCACATGTCAGTGAAAATGCAAGACAACGCATGTCCCCTCTGGTGAGCGGCATGCGTGCCGGACTGTCGGGGGTGCGACGTGAACGCGACGCGTACGAGTTGTAAGTGTGCCACCTTTTCCTTTTGAACTTGCAAAGCATAACATTTTCGTGCGAGCGATTGATAGAAATCCAGAACAAAATGACGAGGGCGATGCTTTCCCGCGTGTTAGGCGGGCTAGTTTGAGTGATATGACGTGCTACAGTGCCATCCACTTGCTCCATTTTTATGTAAGCAAGAGTCTACACTCTTACGTGGGAGGAGTGCGAAACACGACGGATCTGAGTTTGATCGAGTGATAACTGTTCCTTGTGAAATAATGGAGCACGGTTAGCGATTATAGCATGATAGTTAGGGCATCTCCAGTGCTGGCCCTCAAATTTACACCGGCATCTATCCGAGGACACTGGTGGATGCCATCCAATGCTGCCCGCATACCTTTCGACAATTATATGAACTAACCGGACGAAATTCGTGCAAACAAAGCTAATTTCAAATTGACGGAATGAAATTCATTACATTTCGAGAACTTTTCCTATAAACTGGACGAAATTCATTACATATTTCGCACAAACCGTACTAAAACCTACTGTAAACCTAATCTAAACGATCGCCGGGCCCCGACCACCATGTCCGGCCATGAACCCGAGAAAGCCGGCCATTGCCTTTGCCTCCTCCTTATCCGCCTCGATAACCTCCTCCTCCGGAGCACAAGGTTATGTAGATTTCTGCCTCCACGTCGCCGTCAAGCGGCTAATCGGCCGCCGATTTTTATCCCACCAAGCTTGGCGTCGACTGAGTGGAGGAGCGGTGGCCTTCCTGGGACCAGAGCGGTGGCGACCTGCCGTGTACTACTCTTCCTCGCTGCCGGCTGCGCCCGCGCACGCGCGCCTGCTTCGTGGTTGTGGCGGCGGAGGGCGGCCGGGGGGGGGGGAGGGGAGCCGGCGATCTCCTTCATCTGCTCCTGCGAGAGTACGTCCAAGAGAGCTTTGGAGCGCGCCCGGAGTGGAGCCACCGATGTCCTTCGTCTGCTCCTGCGACAGTACGTCCAAGAGAGCTTTGGAGTGCCCGGAGGCCATGGTTGGAGTGGTGCCAACAGAAGGAAGGGACCGGAGGAGAATGAGTGTGGGTCTTTGGCTATGGCTGGGAGCTGGGGCTCAAGTTAATATAGCGGGCGAATGGCAATGAGCCGCGGCAGACGGATGGACGGCTGGCACCGGAGTAGGTTCGCCAGCAGCCGTGGTGTCATTAACGTGGAGCAGTCGCTTGCACCGGGATGCCGCGCGGGTGGTGCTCTCTCGGTCGTCGCGCTGCTGCAATGCTGGTGCCAATGAGAGGTCGCGTCGGGCATGAATGCGGACGCTGCTTCAGTGACTTAACCGCAGGTGCGTTGTCTCACTGACATGTGGGCCCAACGGGCATCAGGCCCGCATGTCAGTGACACACCAACTGCACCTGCAGTTAAGGCCGGTGAATTGGGCATTGACGTTCTGGAGAGACGGTGATCGTTTCAGGTGGGAAGCGCGCGCTAGTGATGGAAGGGGTTTCGGTAGGCGAGGGTGGTCAGACGCTGGCGTGGTGGTAAAATGTGACCTCATGGATGATGAGCCTTTGAAGCGTATGCGACACGTATTGACAATCAGGCGTCCATGCAACCGCTCTTGTCGCCAGCTAGCATTCGACGACCACCATTAGACACCACACAACCATACATAACTTACGAATAATGGACGAATCGATCAGACACACACTCGTGTGCAGTGGCACTATGAACGGTTGCTCACGATAGTACATACTTGGCACCATAGTACCCTCTCTAGCTAGGCTGTTTTATAGATTGTCGTTGTGATGGACGATATACATGAGCAAGGCGCCGAGTCACGAGTATGACCGTTGGTGTTGAGCCAGGTGAATACATGCTCGGTGTTCGCGAAGGCCTCCTGCAAACGTCTAAACAGTAATGTCACATACGCATAATTTTGGTTTTTATTTCTTTCTCCACTGACAGGTAGGCCCGCATAGATAGATAGATAAAGAACACGAGTTGATGAGGCGCATGCGGACTGTTTGACTGGTCAACCAGACAAATACGGAGCTATACGCTGAGCCAGTGACCGTATAATCACCATATCTCGTATACAATGATCAAAGTGAGCTATCAAGACAAGTTCAATGACCGCCAATGCATTTTACTCGGTAATAAATGACCAGGATTGAAGGGGAATCCAAATTTCCTTTGTCTTCTGTCCTTGAGCTCTTGACAAACCAATGCACCTTACGGTTGTCCGACCACTCCACCCCAGAGCTGTCACCAAGCGTCGTTCATGCCACCGCGCTGCACATTAACAGGTAAGGAAGCGATGGCATCCCACCGCGCCGAGTTCCTTGCCGCCCACGACCGCACACAGAATGGTAGGCAAGCGGTGGCATCCCGCCGTGCCGAGTTCATCGCCGCTCGCGACCTCACACCTATGTGGGTGGAATTTGAAGCTGCCAAGGCCGAATGGGAGGTAGAGGAAGAGGCGGCCAAAGCCGCATAGAGGGAGCGGAAAAGCCAGAAAGCACTCAAGAAAAGAGAGGCCCGCCGCCGCAAGAAAGAAGAGGACGCACGCGCTGCTGCGGAGAGGTCGGCGGATATCCAAGCACGGTGGGGTGTCGCCGACAAAGCCGGGAAGGAGAACGACGGCGTCTGGCCAGCATGTGAGAAGTAGTAGTACTAGTAGTTAGTGTGTGTGTCTGTGTCGCCCGTACGTTTGTTTAATTAATTACGAGCATGTAACAGTACTACTAGTTACTACTGTAGTTTTTAGAGCAAATTACCAGTACATTAGCCTAGACTCAATGGAAAAATTCCTATCCTATGCATCAAATGGCATCCCTTTCTCTATAGGAATTGAGATGCATGTCATCTCACTTCCTATGATTTTCATATTCCTATAAAATTCCTATCCTATGAACCAAAGGAGGCCTCTGCTGGAGTAACTACTGTAGCTAGCAGTACTGCTGGTACAGTAGTTTTCTTCAAGAAGCGGAATTCAACGAAGTCATGATGGTTCCTTCGTTCGAGCAACTTCACAGTGGGTAAGGTTGGGCCTGTGATTTGACGGCTCATTAGTAATTACTGCGGCGCGACGACCGGGGTGACTCTCCCTTGGAGTTCTGCGGGCATGGCAAGTGGACCAGGATGGTCGACGTCCCACATGTCGGCAAGTGGAAGTATTCTTTCCGATATCGAGGAGCAAGGAAACCGCGTGGTATAGTATCACTGGTGATTTATATTTATTTTTTATTTCTAATGAATGCCAGTGTTTCAACTCTTACGACGAAGGAGTGCCAAACACACGGCACGTGCTGGATGTCGCACACGTCAGCGAAAGGAGTGGGACATGAACAGCGTGGTAGAGCGTCTCCACTTCTGGGTCGGAGACCACACGTAGTAGTACTACTGTACTAGTGGTATGAACGATACCGGAGAGAAAGACACGTCTAGTTGGAAGGTCTCGGGGCATACACGTAAACAACTATAAAACCTAATATGTGCCTCCAATTAATATAGTAGTAGTAGAGTACTTAGTCACGTACTCCATAACATCACCGGCCATTGCACGTACAACATTTAATGGTAGTAAGAGACAAATGCCTATATGCCACGCATGTTCATACTATTTGTGCCTTTCCACTTCACTTATTGCGCTACGTTACACAGGTTCGCACATCCACTCCTGGGTACATGTCCATCTCGTAGTTCCAGTCCCACGTGTTCTTCATATAGATGGAACGATCCTTGCATGACACGTGTTGGCAAAAGGATGAACAAAGCTCACGTAAAAAAATAGAGTGGAAGAACATAGATTCCCGACGACCGAGAAGGAGCAAGGAACCTCGGGGTGGAGCGTCTGCACTCATAATATTTTATATTATTCAGCGATATAAAATCAACCAATCATCTCCACAGTGGACTGGAAGAGTACGAAACACGGCAGCCCAGTGTAGTTACATGATACTAGTACATGGCTAACCCACGCTATCACCATATTTCTTGGCTTCCGTGCGACACCTATCTCTAGTAATCCAGTAGCTCGTATCGCTTCTCCCTCCTCGTCTCTCTCAAAGTGCGGTGGGCTGGCGTTTTTGCCGTCTAGTGAGGTCGGTTAACTCATCACATGTTAGCGACATGCCAAGAGCATTCAAAAAAAATTCCTTTCACGTTCCGTTTTCAAAAAGAAAAAATCCTTTCACGTACGAATTTGACTGTATGCTTTGAGCAACTTGCATGTCCTATACTGCTCCTGTTTGGATACTCTAACTTAGTTAGAGGTTAGACTAACTCATGACTAACCCTGAACTAACTGTAGCAAAAGAGGCGTTTGGGTGACCGGGTTAGATTGACAATAAATGCACTTGATGGAGAGAGAGAAGTGATTTTTCAGTGGTCCCAATGAGAACTATATCCAGTTAGCACCTCTTGGGTGGGATAGTTTTTTTGATGGGTTCGGTGCAACTTGCTCCAATTTAAACCCTCATGCTTGGATACTTTAGGGCTATTTGAGCCCCAACTAGCTCAAACTAACTCTAACCCATGGATCCAAACTGGGCCTATGGCAGCCTCGACGCGGAGCAGTCGGTGCACCGGGAAGCGGCGCTCTCTCGGCCGTCGCGCCGCTTCAAAGCCGGTGCCAGTGAGAGGCCGCCTCCGCTCTGGCCGGGCATTAATGCGGCACTGACGCTCCAGGGCGACGCTGACCGTTTCACGCGGGAAGTGCGCGCTGGCAAGGGAGTATAGGTTTTGAGCCGTTTCATGTGTAGTACTAGTAGTTTGCAAAACTACTCAATTATTGCACTCAGTTTCCTAAGAAATTGTGGTAAAAAACGTTACTCCACAGCCCGCTTCCCTTCTCCTTCCTCTTCCACCGCCCGCGCACGTCCGCGGGAAGTGACTGGTCAACCCTTATATAGGAGTGCTAGCACAAAAAGATGCATGCATGACCACTAAAATTTCCAGATTAAACAGCCGTTTCGGCGGGAGTATGGCGTATGTTGTTACCTTCGGCCGGGCCATGGCTACCGGGCAACGGCGACCAGAGAAGAGGCGGCGGGAGGGGAATGAATGCAGCTACTATTTGGGTTCGCCATCCGGCTTAAATAAATGCGCAGCATCACGTGTACCCGCGGGTGCATAAATTGTAACATACGTGTCTGCTTAAGTGGGCGTCACGTAACTGGTGTGTGTGTGTGTGAGATTCTGAGAGACAGAGTGCGTGTGTGCGACTCTACTCTTCGGACATGTACTCAACCTTTTGCATCGGGATATAAGTATAATGGTATTTACTTTAGCTAGTGATTTACGTGGCCATGTTAACATGGTTGTGTCAAAAAAATGTCACTTCCTGCTCGTGATTTGCGTTCTATAATTACAAGCAAGATGCTCGTGCATTGCACGGAACATCAATATGCATTTTTTACAAAACACATGTTGTGTTTTACCCATGCAGGAGTAATCCCATGTGTAAAAACTAATGATATTTCGAGAATTTTATCGGAAAACTGGTATCTCGAGTATGTCATCGAAAAAAAGAAATATTAGAGATAAGGTGAGGAGGAGTGGAGCGTGGTGGTGACTGGTGGTCGGAATGGGCGGAGGCATGGGGATGGACGGCGCCGGCAGGTGGCAGCGGCCACCATGCTAGATTGTTCCGGAGACTTTCTTTTTTAATTGCTCAGCAATGAGGTGTGGGAGATAAGGATGTGGAGAGAGGTGCGGCTATCTTTTGTAAAATTATCATAGTTTGCTTTCTATCCGTCAGATATAGATCAGACGGTCTATATTACAAGATGGCTGGCACACCATCATCGCCAACTCGGTTTTTTTATAAGGGTACAGATGATAAGTTTGCTAACTTCTAAAGTAATGTGGAATTTGTCCATGTTATACAAGTAAATTAAGGTGATTGTTTATCATACGGGTAAGGGTGGATGAAGGGTGGTAGGAACAAATGCTCCGCCTAGAGCATGTGTGTGTGAGATGGAGCCTCAGTGTGTGTGTGTGTGTGTCGCGGGGTCCTCGGTGGCGGATGTAATTTAAGTGTGCATGGCTTCATCATAGAGAGGTGATGTGTATGGCAGAGGCCACCAACGATGGGGTGCGAGAGAGAAAATGCCCGTAGAGAGGGAAGAGAAGGTGTGCGCGCGTGAGAGTAGTCGACATCGAGAGAACGTGCTTGTACGAGAGACACCAAGGAAGACTACTATATATCGATGGTGCATGTAGGCGGCAATTAAACGAAGGGATGGTCTTATTGGTTTCGGGGTATAGGGGAAGAGTGAGAGGGGGGTAGCTACAAGGAGATTGTTAAGTGTGAGTGTGTGTTTTACCCATCCAGGCGGAAGTTATGTGCACACAAGAAGAGAACGATTCGATGTGGCGTTAGGGTTGAGGGTAATTAACTACGTATGGAGACATAGAGACCTTCAACGTGCATGTGTGAGAGGTATACATGTATACGTGGGATGTGTGTGTGTGTGCACGCGCATGATCGAGATAAAAGAAAGAAGACATAAGTCATAAGCTAAGATCAATGACATGGGAGAGACGGATTGGTATGACAATATGCATGGATGCGAGAATGCAGGGAAGAAGGCCCGACAATTGAGCATGTGTTTTTGTCTTTAAGAGAGAGTGGCGTGGGCTGGAGCATGCATCTATGGCGAGCAGAGGGAGTGAGGCACAACGATTGCACAAAAGAGATCAACCTATAAATGAAAGAAGGTTGATGGAGAAACAGATAAATAGAAAGATAAAGATGCTAGCTAGTGTGCGTTAGAGATAGGAGTCGAGTGGATCAGAAGGCTGAGTTATGGGTGTGGGTGTGAGAGAGATGAAGAAAGGGTGCATGTGACTCACATACAAACAAATATGAGAGAGAAATGAGATCCCGAGAGACGGAGTTTTGTGTCTGCGAGAGAGAAAGATATTTCAAAACGAGAGTGATAGCTAGAGAAACATATGAGGGAATGCAAGATATCTCTAGGGAGAGACAGTGTGTGTGAGCGACATGCAAGAGAACAGTGGAGAAATATGAGACCCTGGGAGACAGAGTTTGTGTTTGTGTGTGAGAAAGAGATATTTAAGAGGAAGAGTCGTAGGTTCTCATACCTAAGGAGCGAAAGACATCTCTGTATGAGGGGTGTGCGAGTGGCACACAGGGGAATAGTAGAGAGAAATGAGACCCCGGAAGACAAAGTTTTGTGTTTGTGTGAGAGAAAGAGATTCCACATGGAGAATCATAGTTAGAGCCACATAGAAGTGAGCGAGATATACTTAGAGAGATATAGAGTGATGAAGGTCGAGGGAGAGAGTACCGTCAGCGTGTTACGAAGATAAAAGATCATTGTCGACATACAGGTAGCACGAGAGATACCCGAGAGACGATGAACGTGTATAGGTATAGAGAGATAGTCCTATATAAGCATGAGTGATAGTTATATGAGACGAATATGTGGATTAAATGGGATTCAAATATTTAAACTGGAGATCACGACATCGATAATATCATAAGGCAAATTGGTGTATCAAACATGCATATTCATTTGAATTTGGGGACACGTGTAATGTTATATAGTTTATCAATATTGGTGATCCATATATTCTTTAATTAGAAACAATGCATGGTTTATATGCAATTAATGTCTAAACGAGATTACACTATATGTTGCGTGTGTGAAACACATTATACATGTTTGAGAAGTAAAAAAAACCCGCATGAAACAAGCATTAATTGGAGACAGTTAGCGAGGAATGCATACATTGGATTTCAACATAAAGTGGTTTCAAATATTTGAAAATCCAAATTGATGGATACAACCTTATGAATCTGAGATCATGCCATTTGTAAACAATATTTATGTATAAAGGATGTTGTGATTTTGAAAGTATATATAAAAAATGATGTATATAGAATTTTATTCCAATCGAAAATGGATCCCGCCCGAAAAAATAGAATACAAACGGGATTCGAATTGAGTTGTCACGGTAAACGTGCACTCTGCAAAATTTGAACGAAGCGGGGAAAGTCGCAGTAACCGCCTGAAACCAAAATCTGCGAGATGGAAATTACTACTGCCCATCCCTGCCACACAAAGCCTATCTGCTCGATTTCTATAGGTTTCGATAGGGGTAGGTTTGTAATTTCACTCAAACGTGACATAACCGCCTCTCACCCGGATTCATACACGGTGGGCGCCAAAACACAGTGTGTCCTCGGCCGAAATCGACTCCCTCCCCGATTCATACACGGTGGGCGCCAAAAACAAACTCTCGTCGGCAAATATTCGGTGTATGCGAGATTACCGTCCTATCCCCAACCGACTAATATTGTTGTGATGTAGGAAATTTGAAACGGGGGCTAAGTTTGTAAATTTCCTCGCCTTTGAGACAAGCGCGCCCTGAAGACATGGTTCCCCCCTTCCTCTCCACCTCCATTTCCCCATTCGTACTCCGTGGGCGCCAAAACACCCTCTCCACCCCAGCCTCCTCCGTCCGCCACCCCATCCACCGCCGTCCTCCTCCACCATGCCGGAGATGATACCCCCCCGCCGCCGTCCATTACAAGAGATCGACCTCTCTCATCCACGGCTTCGGACCGGGATCCTTGCATCCCGTCCTCTCGCTTCATCCCCGCCGTCGTCCACCTTGCCGACGCCGCTCCTACGGCCATCTCGACCACCGTGCCCCGCCGCCACCGTCTACCCTCCTAGATCTGCTTCCACGCCGCCGACAGCCATCGCTACCGCAGCACCGTCAAATTCTCAGCAGATGCATACACGGCGCCGCACCAGAGGCGGTACTCTTTCGTATCTGCTCAACTTATTTATCACAGCAAGAAAATAGATCGCCACTGCTTTACTCTGATTTCTTGTCCATCACTTACTTGCTAGTTGAGAGCAAACATTGGTTGTGAAGTTGCCTTTGTCCGGTTTGCACCTTCAGATCCGCCATGGCACGCTCAATACTATAATCCCAATGCTTATGGTTTTCCCCTTTTATATTCCACACTAGTTAAATCACAGTAGACTAAATTTCAAAATTGGGTCAGTCGATTTTTCAGAGCTCGCCGGAGTTCGCCGGTGCGAACGAAGGGGCTCGGGTGGGGACTTTGGTTGGGCGGGGGGGGGGGGGTGGTGGGGCCTCGCCGAACGAAGAAAACTCGACGCGGGTGGGGGCGGGGGTGGCGGAGGAACACAATCGGTGGGGGCCGATGGTCCGGCCGGCGGCCCGTGCGGTGTTCTGTATGGGAAGAATCAGAGACGAGGAAGAAGAAGGGTTAGGAGACGTAGGATCTTCATCCAACCGCCTGAAATGGTCGACTGACCCAAATGTAGACATGCCTTTATATTCAGTACCATCATCGTACCTGCTTAGCACTGCTCCTGAATCCATCAAGCTAAACAACGTGCCACTCATAATTCCAAACTTGTTGCTCAAGTACGAATCTGATATGATGCTGATATTACTAAAACAGATAACATTTAAGTGGTCAGCTAATGTTCCTACTTTACCTTCGAAAAAGCACGTGCACCACACATAGAGAGACAGCAGGGAGTTGCTTTCTTAATGCGCTCTGGTTCATCATGTGTGGGCACTGCGCAACGAACATTTTATTATCCAAAATCTGCTTGCTCTTCTTTAGCATGTTCCTCTTCCGTTCTTCTTTAATAAGTACTCTCTCCGTTCCTAAATACAAGTCTTTGTATAGATTCCACCATGGACTACATATGGAGCAAAATGAGTGAATCTACACTCTAAAATGTATCTGGATACATCTGTATGTGATCCATAGTGGAAATCTCTACCAAGACTTATATTTTGGAACGGAGGGAGTATGATAGTAGTATAGTATGTTCCTTGTAGTGAAGATGAGCAGGGACATTTGCAGTGTAGAGGTCTATACGGTCGGTTGGTATGGACACTTTGAACTCTTTGGGCCTCTTTGATTCGTAGGATTTTGTAAACATGGGAATAGGATTTGTAGTGGCCTGCCCACTTGAATCCTATAAGAATAGCAAGGAAATGCGGGGAGCTGTGTCGCCTTTGAGAGTTACACTGATATTAACAGTACCGCACCTTCAGTTGAAGAGAGCCGGTATCCGAAGCCTTTCTAGCCGTACCGGCAATACTAGCACATATATTCCAGCAAGTTCCACTTTGTTGATTTTACTCTGATGATCTACACTATGATCTGTGTAGCTACTTTGTGTCGCACTAGCAGCAGTCCACTCTTGAAGCTAAACACCGCAATGACTTACAAAATTGGCACCAAGGCATTGAGTGCCATTCTGGATGCAATGAAACTCATACACTCCCCACCTGTTGACTCTTGTTCAGAATATGATCCTAATGACTCTTGTTCAAAATTGCCACATATAGAGAGACAACATGGAATTGCATTTCTTTGGGCGCTGTGATTCATCATGAGTGGGCAACCAACATTGTATGCAATTAAGCGGAACCTCAAGAATATGCTTCCTCTTCTGTTCTTTAACATGTTCCTCTTTTGTTATTCTGTATTTAGTATGTACAGTATGTTCCTTGTCAGGAAGGGGAGCAGGGACATCTACAGTCAACAGCTGATAGAGCTGGCATGTACTTGATCGATAGGCTTTCAATTACTAGCGGCAATACAACACCGTATTTTCAAGCCAGTTCCACTTTCCCGATTTATATATCGTGGTTATGGTGTACCCCTTTTATGTACACTATGATCTGCCTAGTTGCTGTGTGCTCTTGTTATCATGGTTTGGCAATAAACTCTCTATACAGTATATTTTGAACCTATCATCTGCCAACTATCCTTACTTCTGGAGCCTATTTTTTGTGTACTTGTGCCAGATTATATAAATGCACACACCATATTACAGCACACATGAGCTCTCTCATCAGAATCCAGTGATAGCACACAATTGTTTACAGGGGCGCCCCTATATTAGAATATCCTCTGCATTACAGAGATAATCTCACAACTATTTATGTTTTCATGGTTCTCAGATATTATACGTAATTACAGTGAATATCAGAATCCGCGCATCAGAAGAATATTGTGGAACACTGCAATGACTTACAAAATTGGCACCAAGGCATTGAGTGCCATTCTGGATGCAATGAAACTCATACGCTCCCCACCTGTAGATTCTTGTTCAGAATATGATCCTAATGACTATTCTAACCTCGAGGAGTCAAAGGCAGATGGCCTGCCATGTTCACCCATCAAGGTGCCTGCTCTAATTTGGCAAGGTTTTATTGATTGCGCGTATCTTGCATATGTTGTCTTGCATTTCTTCTACTTTGTTGCACCGCCATCTGCTTAGTTTACTCATCATATATGTCGAGATGCCATGCCCATCCATTATCAATACATATTCCATCTGTCATCATACCATGTTTTTCCACTCAAATGCTGTTCTTGTGCATCAGACATAAAAAAGGAAGAGGGTGATTGCCGAACCTGAAGGAGCACCAACAAAGTCCTTGAAAAACGTGGTTGTGCCGGAGAAATCAGACAGCACCCCACTTATATTAGCTGTACAACCAGTGACACAAAACGTAGGACCGACTCCAGCAGACTGTACCCATACTTCACTGGCCACACCACTAGCCCCACCACACAGGACCTGCACTCCAGCAAAAGGTATGCCGATTTCAGTTGCCATAGCACCAGCCGTAGCATAGAAAAATCCCACTCCAGCAAAAACTACAGCAAGTCCACCGGCCGAAGACCTATCCCAACTGCAGAGACGGCCAATTCCTGCAGATTGGAACCCCATTCCAGTTATTCCCAGTTTAAAAGACAATGCTTTCAATGTTGTTAGGGACTACGTGCATATATTCCCATCATTGGAAGATTATATTGAAGACAAACACCATTTTCACATCTTCCTGTCCCACTTACGTGTAAGTGCTATTATTCATGGTGATTATTTTCCTGTTTTCTGCTGATTGAACACATCAATGATTTACATTACATTGTTGTAAGTAGGCGAGGGTTAATCTGGATAGTCATGACGAGCAAAGCTTGCTTGCGCTTTTCAAGGAAGCATTGCAGCAGTATTGGTGTTACCTGAGCAAATCACACTTTGATGGCAAGTCTATAAATGAATTTCTGGTGAAGTCTCCTGTGCTAAATTTAGAAGACATTGAATGGAAAAACCTTGTTATGCACTGGTCTCGTTCCGAGGATGAGGTACTGTCTATGATATCGCATGACAATTTGAACTTCTACTTTTCCGCATGTGCCTTACGGATCTTTTTTGCAGGAAATCTGCTCGAAAAAGATTCCCGTTTGAAAAGAACGACAGGATATCGCAAATATGCTGCCCGCTGCTTCGCTCTTGTTAGTACCTGTTGTCCTGTATCACTATACTTTCATACATACCTGGTTCATTATGTGACAGCAGTATCCATGATAGCTTGCTTATCAATTGTTCACTCCAAATTATCTGATCTGTATGAATGGTTACATTAGTGTAGAATATATCCAATGCCAATGAAATTTTTTAGCTCTGCATTGTTCTTGTAAGTACCTACTGTCCTTTATCAGTGTACTTATATTGACAGGTAGTTGTTCATGTACCATCACTCTGCAGCTTATTTTCCTTTACCCTCAATTTTCTACACATAAGATCTATATTTACTCTTACCATAAGGTTGGATAACAACGATGGTACTGAAGAAGTTTAGCTCTGCATTGCTCTTGGCTGTACCTTTTGCCTGTATCGCTGTACTTATATTTATAGCCACTTGGTTATGTAGCATCACTCTTCATCTTATCTTAAATATTCTCCATTTTTTCTTATATTGTCACATCTATATTTACTCTTAACTAAATGTAGAATAAAGACAATGCTTATGAAGAAGATTCTGTGGTAAACTTCTTGAATTCCCCCCCCCCCATCAGCATGGACAAGGGCTTTATAGAGCCTGCCTTCACCAATAATGTAAGTTTGTCCTTCTCAAGCCTTGAAACTTTGTTGTGTATATTTGGTTAGGCATGACTGCAACAGCTGTTTATTTTTGGTGTTTGCATCAAATTGCATGTTTAAAGTTTATTATGTACTCCAGTTCATAAACAAAAGTTTGTCCTTCTCAATTTAAATTTTTAGTTGTACAACCAAGTTCCTTCTTCATACCATGTAAATTAAACTATACAGAGCAAGTGATCTTATTTTGCCAATCTGAAATGGGATAAATTGACAGCACACTAACCATTGATACTCATGAGTTCTTGATCTGTAATCCAGTGGTGTCGTGAAGCTGCCAACTCCTTCACAATGTCATTTACTGCCATGTCTTGACCTGAACAATACCATATTGCGTTAATGCTATTTTAAACTGTGTCACTTTATTCGTCAGTAAGAAATGTGATGAATTGTCAGCGCTGCTACTTATATGTGCAAAACCTGTCATCTGTTTGCTTGTTTATCTTTCAGAGTGAGGAGGATATAAGTGTCAAACAAGTGCAGTCTCACCAGCTTGCTCAGCTACTTGCGCTGCAGCTCCCGAGCAGGGCTAACCTTTCTTGAACTCTATTGAAGTGCTGTCAGTCTTGTATATTATTTTGTCGGCATGTTTAGTTGCACTGGTGGCGATCTTTGATGCCCAGTGTATGTAATCTGCTGTCTGCTTGTGCTTTATTATCATAGTGGCGAACTTTGATGCCCAGTGGATGTAATATGCCGTAATTTCTTTATTGTATAGTCTAGGGTTTTTTCTTATTCACGATGCTGCAGTTATTTTACTGTATATATATCCTGTCTTCGCAGTAAACCGGCCAAACCGTAAAATTATGGTACATAATCGGGTCATCATGCAAATCACCGTGTATGATCCGCATCATGGGCACCGTCATCTTGGTCCGTTAACAGGCCTAAATGTAAACTGGCCCACTAGTAGATTCGGGCCTTTAATAGGCCGAGTAAACCGCCAGCCCTATTTTCCCAAGATAACTCAATGGGCCTTTAGGAGGCTGAAAAGTAGGTTGGGCCTGAAACGTGCCGAACAGCTCACGGGCCGGCAGCAGGCCGAAATAGACCCCGGCCCATGAATGTGCCAATCAAATCATGGGCTTATAACAGGCCAAAATTGTCTCGGTCCTTGTTTGGCCCAATCAGATTATCGGCTGCGAGCAGGCCGGATGCAAACCGGGCCGTAGTTAGGCCCAACTATATGACGGGCTTTTAACAGGCCGAAATTAATATAGGGCCGAAATGTTAAACGGGCCCTTAACATGCCGAAACTAATATTAGGCCGAATTACTAAATGGGCCTTTAGCAAGTGGGCCCAAAAGCATAGCGTCCAGTTGACGGGCCGAATCTGATATGGGCCATAATTTAGCCCAAAGCCTCTTAAAGGGCCGGACCTGATCTGGCCGTAATTTGGCCAGAAGTGGTAGGCTTTTAACAGGCCGGATCTCATATGGGCCATTATTAGGCCCGGAACGTGGCAGGCCATTAATGGACCGGATCAAATATGGGCTGGCATTTGGCCCAAAACATGACAACCAGTTAATGGGCCGGTCTACTAGGGTCCTCAAAATCTTGTGGGCCTACAGCTGGGCCGGCCCATTAATGTCGGCGAAATCTCGTGGGCCTTTAGCTGGGCCGGCCCATTATGGTTCACAAAATTCTTGTGGGCCTTCACCTGGGCCGGCCCATTATGGCCCGCAAAATCTTGTGGGCCTTTAGCTGGGCCGGCCCATTATGGTCCGCAAAATCTTGTGGGCCTTTAGTTGGGCCGGCCCATTTAAACTTTATGGGCCACTTTTGGGCCGGTCCACGTGTTAACATATCATAGGCGCATCTCGCCCATTGGATGAGTGACACCTGTGCCAACACGGAGCTGACACGTGTTTCCTACAGCCAATGATGATTTTACACGTGGAAAATCCCCATTGGTCCGGGCTGTTAACGGGTTATCGGATCCAAAACCAGACCCGATAGCTTAACGGCGTTCCGTTACGGTGGATGCCACGTGTCGGTCACCCTTGACGAAAGCACTTCTGTGACGCGCGATTTATCGTCATGGAAGTGGACACTTCCGTGATGATAATTTTGGTAATGTCATGGAACACTTCTACGACAGCACAGGTATGACTATCTTGATTCTGTCATAAATTTGTCATGGATGTACATGCATGACAGAAAACATGACCTACTGTGACAAACACGTATCATCATGGAAGTGTATTTTTTTGTAGTGTCGGCAACTGGCAGGAGCCATATGGTTGTCGCTTTATTGTATGAAATGCAATCGCCATGTAATTGCTTTACTTTATCACTAAGCAGTAGCGATAGTCGTAGAAACAATAGTTGGCGAGACGACAACAATGCTTCGATGGAGATCAAGGTGTCAAGCCGGTGACGATGGTGATCATGACAGTGCTTTGGAGATGGAGATCAAAGGCAGAAGATGATGATGGCCATATCATATCACTTATATTGATTGCATGTGATGTTTATCCTTTATACAGCTTATTTTGCTTAGTACGGCGGTAGCATTATAAGATGATCTCTCGCTAAATTTCAAGGTATAAGTGTTCTCCCTGAGTATGCACCATTGCTACAGTTCGTTGTGCCGAGATACCACGTGATGATCGGGTGTGATAAGCTCTACGTTCACATAAAACGGGTGCAAGCCAGTTTTGCACACGCAGAATACTCGAGTTAAACTTGACGAGCCTAGCATATGCAGATATGGCCTCGGAACACTGAGACCGAAAGGTCGAGCGTGAATCATATAGTAGATATGATCGACATAGTGATGTTCACCATTGAAAACTACTGCATCTCACGTAATGATTGGACATGGTTTAGTTGATATGGATCACGTGATCACTTAGATGATTAGAGGGATGTCTATCTAAGTGTGAGTTCTTAAGTAATATGATTAATTGAACTTTGATTTATCATGAACTTAGTACCTGATAGTATTTTTCATGTCTATGTTGTTGTAGATAAATGGCCCGTGCTACTGTTCCGTTGAATTTTAATGCGTTCCTAGAGAAAGTTAAGTTGAAAGATGATGGTAGAAACTACACGGACTGGGTCCGTAACTTGAGGATTATCCCCATTGCTGCACAGAAGAATTACGTCCTGGAAGCACCGCTGAGTGCCAAACCCGATGCAGGAGCAACACCGGACGTTATGAACGCCTGACAGAGAAAAACTGATGACTACTCGATAGTTCAGTGTGCCATGCTTCATGGCTTAGAACCGGGACTTCAACGATGTTTTGAACGTCATGCAGCATATGAGATGTTCTAGGAGTTGAAGTTAATATTTCAAGCAAATGCCTAGATTGAGAGATATGAAGTCTCCAATAAGTTCTACAGCTGCAAAATTTAGGAGAATAGTTCTGTCAGTGAGCATATACTCAGAATGTTTGGGACAATCACTTGACTCAGCAGGGAGTTAATCTTCCGGTTGATAGTGTCATTGGCAGAGTTCTTCAATCACTGCTACCAAGCTACAAAAGCTTCGTGATGAACTATAATATGCAAGGGATGGATAAGTGCTACCTCTTGAGCATGCGTTGGTTTTTCCCTTGAAGAGGAAAGGGTGATGCAGCAAAGTAGCGTAAGTATTTCCCTCAGTTTTTGAGAACCAAGGTATCAATCCAGTAGGAGGCCACATGCAAGTCCCTCATACCTACACAAACAAATAAGAACCTTGCAACCAACGCGATAAAGGGGTTGTCAATCCCTTCACGGCCACTTGCAAAAGTGAGACCTGATAGAGATGATAAGATAATATTTTTGGTATTTTTATGATAAAGATTGAAAGTAAAGATTGCAAAATAAACAAAGATAGAAATAGCTCGTGGACAGGAGATTAATATGATGGAAAATAGATCCGGGGCCATAGGTTTCACTAGTGGCTTCTCTCAAGATAGCATAAGTATTACGGTGGGTGAACAAATTACTGTCGAGCAATTGATAGAAAAGTGCATAATTATGAGAATATCTAGGCATGATCATGTACATAGGCATCACGTCCGTGACAAGTAGACCGACTCCTGCCTGCATCTACTACTATTACTCCACACATCGACCGCTATCCAGCATGCATCTATAGTATTAAGTTCATAAGAACAGAGTAACGCATTAAGCAAGATGACATGATGTAGAGGGATAAACTCAAGCAATATGATATAAACCCCATCTTTTTATCCTCGATGGCAACAATACAATACGTGTCGTTTCCCTTATTGTCACTGGGATCGAGCACCGCATGATTGAACCCAAAGCTAAGCACTTCTCCCATTGCAAGAAAGATCAATCTAGTAGGCCAAACCAAACTGATAATTCGAAGAGACTTGCAAAGATAACCAATCATACATAAAAGAATTCAGAGAAGATTCAAATATTGTTCATAGATAATCTTGATCATAAACACACAATTCATCGGATCTCGACAAACACACCGCAAAAAGAGTTACATCGAATAGATCTCCAAGAAGATCGAGGAGAACTTTGTATTGAGATCCAAAGAGAGAGAAGAAGCCATCTAGCTAATAACTATGGACCCGAACACTACTACAAAAACAGCTATAGCCAATATGGACACTAATGGCGCACTGTGCATGTGGTGCGCCATTACTAAATAGTAATGGCGCACCATGTGTTGGTGCGCCATTAGTGTGTAAAATACTAATGGCGCACCACATGCACGGTGCGCCATTAGTATTTTTTTCAAAACTAGTAATGGCGCACAGGGGATAGTGCGCCATTACTAGTTAAACTAGTAATGGCGCACCACACCCATAGTGCGCCATTAGTAATTATGTTTCAATTTTTTTTCAAATTTTATTTTATTTTATTTTTTAAACTACTAATGGCGCACTATGGGAGTGGTGCGCCATTACTAGTTCAGGTGCGCCATTACTAGTTGAACTAGTAATGGCGCACCACTCCCACGGTGCGCCATTAGTAATTTGGCCCAAACATTCCCCCGAATGCACCAACCCCCCCCCCCCCCCCCCCCCCCCCCGACCGCCTTTTCAGTTTCAAAAAAAAAGAAAATGATAGAAATGTCAAAAAAGAAAAGAAAATAAGATTCCCATGTGATATGTGGTCTAGTTGTTAGCAAAATTTACAAACATGAATTTTTGACTTTTTTGCAAAATCTCTCGAGAATTTGTAAAATGGGCATAACTTTTGCATACGAACTCGGATGAAAAAGTTTTTTATATGAAAAATCATCTACTCGAAAAGATACATCCGAATTTAACTGGGGGAACCTTGTTAAACATTTTCAAAATCCTCAAAAACCGAACAGAAAAAAGATACGGGGCTTTTAAGATCTGGAGAGGCAAAAAAATTCAAAAAATTCAAACTTACTAATGGCGCACCTGCCCATGGTGCGCCATTACTCTCTTCCCGCCTTCAAAATTGAAAATAAATCAAAAAAATAAAAAAAAGTTAGTAATGGCGCACCTGCCCACGGTGCGCCATTACTATGCCGTATATATGGCTGGGCGTGGTCCTCTTCTCCTTACCTCTTCATTCTTCTCCTCCGCTCCACCTCTCCTCCTCTCCTCCACTCCATCTCCCCTTCTCTCCTCCACCATACTACCCTCCTCCTCTCCGGCGACCTCCTCCTCCTCTCCGGCGACCTCCTCCTCCCCTCCCCTCACGGTTTCTCCTCCCTCCTCTCTGGTGAGCTCCTCCTCCCTCCTCTCCGGTGAGCTCCTCCCTCCCTCCTCTCCGGTGAGCTCCTCCTCCCTCCTCTCCGGTGAGCTCCTCCCTCCCTCCTCTCCGGCGAGCTCCTCCTCCCTCCTCTCCGGTGAGCTCCTCCTCCCTCCTCTCCTACCGTCCCCTCATGGTTTCTCCTTCCTCCTCTCCGATGCTCCGGTGAACTCCTCTCCGGCGACCTCCTCCTCCTCTCCGGCGATGTAGGCGAGCGCCTCTCCGGTGACCTCGGCCCTCCTCTCCGGCGAACTCCTCTCCGGCAAAAGAACACGGAAAAATAACGTACAAGATCCAAAAACGATAACAAAATTTAAAAAAAAAACGAGCAAAAAAAGGGTAAAAAAATCGCGATCCAGATCCAAATTCAAAATTCAAAAATAGCAATGGCGCACGGTGGGGGTTAGACGGTGCACTGCTACTATTTTCCCGCCTTCAAAATTCAAAAATACTAATGGCGCACCGTGGTGGTACTAGTGGCGCACCAGTAGTGCGCCATTAGTAGGCAAAACTGGTGCGCCACTAGTAGGCCTTTTCCTAGTAGTGGAAGGTCTGTGGTAAACTACTCACACATCATCGGAGAGGCTATGGTGTTGATGTAGAAGCCCTCCGTGATCGATTCCCCCTCCGGCGGAGTGCCGGAAAAGGCCCCAAGATGGGATCTCATCGGTACAGAAGGTTGCGGCGGTGGAAATAAGTTTCCGTGGTGCTCCCGGTTGGTTTCGGGGTACGTAGGTATATATAGGAAGAAGAAGTAGGTCGGTGGGGCCACGAGGGGCCCACGAGGGTGGAGCGCGCGCCCCCTACCTCGTGGCCTCCTCGTTGATTGCTTGACGTCCACTCCAAGTCCTCTAGATCACGTTTGTTCCAAAAATAACTCTCCCGAAGGTTTCATTCCATTTGGACTCCGTTTGATATTCCTTTTCTGCGAAACACTAAAATAGGCAAAAAAACAACAATTTGCACTAGGCCTTGGGTTAATAGGTTAGTCCCAAAAATAATATAAAAGTGTATAATAAATCCCATTAAACATCCAAAACAGAATATATAATAGCATGGAGCAATAAAAAATTATAGATACGTTGGAGATGTACCAAGCATACCCAAGCTTAATTCCTGCTCGTCCTCGAGCAGGTAAATGATAAAAACAGAATTTTTTGATGTGGAATGCTACTTAGCATAATTCTCAATGTAATTTTCTTTATTGTGGCATGAATGTTCAGATCCGAAAGATTCAAGACAAAAGTTTAATATTGACATGGAAATAATAATACTTCAAGCATACTAACAAAGCAATCATGTCTTCTCAAAATAACATGGCCAAAGAAAGTTATCCCTAAAAAATCATATAGTCTGGCTATGCTCTATCTTCACCACACAAAGTATTTAAATCATGCACAACCCCGATGACAAGCCAAGCAATTGTTTCATACTTTTGACGTTCTCAAACTTTTTCAATTTTCGCGCAATACATGAGCGTGAACCATGGATATAGCACTATGGGTGGAATAGAAAGGTGGTTATGGAGAAGAAAAAAAGGAGGAGATAGTCTCACATCAACTAGGCGTATCAATGGGTTATGGAGATTCCCATTAATAGATATCAATGTGAGTGAGTAGGGATTTCCATGCAACGGATGCACTAGAGCTATAAGTGTATGAAAGCTCAACAAAAGAAACTAAGTGGGTGTGCATCCAACTCGCTTGCTCACGAAGACCTAGGGCATTTTGAGGAAGCCCATCATTGGAATATACAAGCCAAGTTCTATAATGTAAAATTCCCACTAGTATATGAAAGTGACAACATAAGAGACTCTCTATCATGAAGATCATGGTGCTACTTTGAAGCACAAGTGTGAAAAAAGGATAGTAACATTGGGCCTTCTCTCTTTTTCTCTCCTTTTTTTTATTTGGGCCTTATCTTTTTTTTGGCCTCCCTTTTTTCTTTTCTTTTTCTTTCGTCCGGAGTCTCATCCCGACTTATGGGGGAATCATAGTCTCCATCATCCTTTCCTCACATGGGGCAATGCTCTAATAATAATGATCATCACACTTTTATTTACTTACAACTCAAGAATTACAACTCAATACTTAGAACAAATTATGACTCTATGTGAATGCCTCCGGCGGTGTACCGGGATAGGCAATGAATCAAGAGTGACATGTATGAAAGAATTATGAATGGTGGCTTTGCCACAAATATAATGTCAACTACATGATCATGCAAAGCAATATGACAATGATGAAGCGTGTCATAATAAATAGAACAGTGGTAAGTTGCATGGCAATATATCTCGGAATGGCTATGAAAATGCCATAATAGGTAGGTATGGTGGCTGTTTTGAGGAAGGTATATGGTGGGTATATGATAGCGACGAAAGGTGCGCGGTATTAGAGAGGCTAGCAATGGTGGAAGGATGAGAGTGTGTATAATCCATTGACTCAACATTAGTCATAAAGAACTCATATACTTGTTGCAAAAATCTATTAGTTATCAAAACAAAGTACTACGCGCATGCTCCTAGGGGGATAGATTGGTACGAAAAGACCATCGCTCGTCCCCGACTGCCACTCATAAGGAAGACAATCAATAAATAAATCATGCTCCGACTTCATCACATAACGGTTCACCATACGTGCATGCTACGGGAATCACAAACTTTAGAACAAGTATTTCTCAAATTCACAACTACTCAACTAGCATGACTCTAATATCACCATCTTCATATCTCAAAACAATTATCAAGTATCAAACTTCTCTTAGTATTCAATGCACTTTAAAGTTTTTATCTTGAATGCCTATTATATTAGGACTAATTTTATAACCAAGGAAAATTACCATGCTGTTCTAAAGGACTCTCAAAATAATATAAGTGAAGCATGAGAGATCAATAATTTCTATAAAAAATAACCACCACCATGGTCTAAAAGATATAAGTGAAGCGTTAGAGCAAAATTGTTTAGCTCAAAAGATATAAGTGAGGCATAAAGAGTATTCTAATAAATTCCGATTAATGTGTGTCTCTCTCAAAAGGTGTGTACATCAAGGATGATTGTGGTAAACTAAAAAGTAAAGACTCAAATCATACAAGACGCTCCAAGCAAAACACATATCATGTGGTGAATAAAAATATAGCTCCAAGTAAAGTTACCGATGGACGAACACAAAAGAGGGGATGCCTTCCGGGGCATCCCCAAGCTTTGGCTTTTTGGTGTCCTTGGATTTACCTTGGGGTGCCTTGGGCATGCCCAAGCTTAGGATCTTGCCACTCCTTGTTCCCTAATCCATCAAATCTTTACCCAAAACTTGAAAACTTCACAACACAAAACTTAACAGAAAAAATCTCGTGAGCTCCGTTAGCGAAATAAAACAAACCACTACTTTAAGGAACTGTAATGAACTCATTCTTTATTTATATTGGTGTTAAAACTACTGTATTTTAACTTATCTATGGTTCATAAACTCCGTTATTAGCCATAGATTCATCAAAATAAGCAAACAACACATGAAAAACAGAATCTGTCAAAAACAGAACAGTCTGTAGTAATCAGAATTGTTCGAAAACTTCTGGAACTCAAAAATCCTGAAAATCTAGGACAACCAGGACAATTTGTATACTGATCTACTGCAAAAAGAATTGGTATTTTATCACGCTCTGGTGAGTTTAAACAATTATATTCGTGAGCGCAAAGTTTCTGTCTTTTTCAGCAAGATCAAACAATTAGCACCCAAGGAGATTCTATTGGTTCTGCTTGGCACAAACACTAATTAAAACACAAAAACACATCTAACTAGAGGCTAGATTACTAAACAGAACCAAAAAGCAAGGAAATAAAATAAAATTGGGTTGACTCCCAACAAGCGCTATCGTTTAACGCCCCTAGCTAGGCATAAAGGCAAGGATAGATCTAGGTATTGCCATAATGATAGTAGGGTAAATAACGAAAACTCATCTCATATTCCCTACGTTCAGCAGCAAGTTTTCTTTGTGGCAAGCAAAAGTAATCAAAAGGGCTAAATTTAATAGGACAAAAGTCCCCGAGGTCAAGCTCGGGAGGTATGGGTTCCTCCTTTGGCCCCTTATATTGCACAACCAATTCATCATTATAAGCATTCTTTTGGCAATAAGTCATGAGCCTTTGTTCAAGAGAAAAACCTAACCCATTGTTCTGAATAACAAAGTCATCATTAAGTTCAGAAATTCTATCAACTAGAACATCGGTAGGAACCTTTTTTCTAAGGTTTTCATTGTAAGCAACATGATCTAAGGATCGTAAGTGCATTAAATCTTCTTGATTAAAAAGGATAGCCTCTATGGGAGGACGACCAACGTCCACCCTATAATGCGCAAAAATTTCATTGGCCTCTTTCATTATAAATCTGAACTCATGTGCCAAAAAGATAGTAGCCGCTCGCTTAACAGAAGAATGCTCGATATTGAAAACTCTAGAAAAATCCTTTGTATGCAAGGATGTAAATGAATAAATTGTCTTTCAAGTTCAACTACGAGCAAGGATATCGCATCCGCAAGACTACTAGTTCTATGAAGAATAGATCCACCCATAGAGGGTAAGGTACCGGCACAAGTAAAGAAATCTTGAAGAACTCCTTTCCCAATAATATTACCGCTACGAATCCGAAACTTTTTAGTGTGTAAAATAGTAGGATCTTCAAGAGGAACATCAAAAACATCAAAGTTTTCCATAATATTATCCTTATCAACGATAACCTCCCCAGTTTCAGACATGACGGCAGTACAGAGAACGAACACACAGGAAGCAAGCGAAAAAGAGGTGAACGGAAAAAGAGGGCGAATAAAACGGCAAGGGTGAAGTGGGGGAGAGGAAAACGAGAGGCAAATGGCAAATAATGTAATGCGAGGGATAAGAGTTTGTGATGGGTAGTTGGTATGTCTTGACTTGTGCGTAGACTCCCCGGCAACGGCGCCAAAAATCCTTCTTGCTACCTCTTGAGAATGCGTTGGTTTTTCCCTTGAAGGGGAAAGGGTGATGCAGCAAAGTAGCATAAGTATTTCCCTCAATTTTTGAGAACCAAGGTATCAATCCAGTAGGAGGCCACACGCAAGCCCCTCGTACCTACACAAACAAATAAGAACCTTGCAACCAATGCGATAAAGGGGTTGTCAATCCCTTCACGGCCACTTGCAAAAGTGAGATCTGATAGAGATGATAAGATAATATTTTTGGTATTTTTATGATAAAGATTGAAAGTAAAGATTGCAAAATAAACAAAGATAGAAATAGCTCGTGGACGGGAGATTAATATGATGGAAAATAGACCCGGGGGCCATAGGTTTCACTAGTGGCTTCTCTCAAGATAGCATAAGTATTACGGTGGGTGAACAAATTACTGTCGAGCAATTGATAGAAAAGTGCATAGTTATGAGAATATCTAGGCATGATCATGTATATAGGCATCACGTCCGTGACAAGTAGACCGACTCCTACCTGCATCTACTACTATTACTCCACACATCGACCGCTATCCAGCATGCATCTGGAGTATTAAGTTCATAAGAACGGAGTAACGCATTAAGCAAGATGACATGATGTAGAGGGATAAACTCAAGCAATATGATATAAACCCCATCTTTTTATCCTCGATGGCAACAATACAATACGTGTCGTTTCCCTTACTGTCACTGGGATTGAGCACCGCATGATTGAACCCAAAGCTAAGCACTTCTCCCATTGAAAGAAAGATCAATCTAGTAGGCCAAACCAAACTGATAATTCTAAGATACTTGCAAAGATAATCAATCATACATAAAAGAATTCAGAGAAGATTCAAATATTGTTCATATATAATCTTGATCATAAATCCACAATTCATCGGATCTTGACAAACACACCACAAAAAGAGTTACATCGAATAGATCTCCAAGAAGATGGAGGAGAACTTTGTATTGAGATCCAAAGAGAGTGAAGAAGCCATGTAGCTAATAACTATGGACCCGAAGGTCTGTGGTAAACTACTCACACATCATCGGAGAGGCTATGGTGTTGATGTAGAAGCCCTCCATGATCGATTCCCCCTCCGGCGGAGCGCCGGAAAAGGCCCCAAGATGGGATCTCACGGGTACAGAAGGTTGCGGCGGTGGAAATTGGTTTTCGTGGTGCTCCCGGTTGGTTTCGGGGTATGTAGGTATATATAGGAGGAAGAAGTAGGTCGGTGGAGCCACGAGGGGCCCACGAGGGTGGAGGGCGCGCCCCCTGCCTCGTGGCCTCCTCGTTGATTGCTTGACGTCCACTCCAAGTCCTCTGGATCACGTTTGTTCCAAAAATAACTCTCCCGAAGGTTTCATTCCGTTTGGACTCCGTTTGATATTCCTTTTCTGCGAAACACTGAAATAGGCAAAAAACAGCAATTTGCACCGGGCCTTGGGTTAATATGTTAGTCCCAAAAATAATATAAAAGTGTATAATAAATCCCATTAAACGTCCAAAACAGAATATATAATAGCATGGAGCAATCAAAAATTATAGATACGTTGGAGACGTATCAAGCATCCCCAAGCTTAATGCCTGCTTGTCCTCGAGTAGGTAAATGATAAAAACAGAATTTTTTGATGTGGAATGCTACTTAGCATAATTCTCAATGTAATTTTCTTTACTGTGGCATGAATTTTCAGATCCGAAAGATTCAAGACAAAAGTTTAATATTGACATGGAAATAATAATACTTCAAGCATACTAACAAAGCAATCATGTCTTCTCAAAATAACATGGCCAAAGAAAGTTATCCCTACAAAATCATATAGTCTGGCTATGCTCTATCTTCACGACACAAAGTATTTAAATCATGCACAACCCCGATGACAAGCCAAGCAATTGTTTCATACTTTTGATGTTCTCAAACTTTTTCAATTTTCCCGCAATACATGAGCGTGAGCCATGGATATAACACTATGGGTGGAATAGAATGGTGGTTATGGAGAATAAAAAAAGGAGGAGATAGTCTCACATCAACTAGGCGTATCAATGGGTTATGGAGATGCGCATTAATAGATATCAATGTGAGTGAGTAGGGATTGCCATGCAACGGATGCACTAGAGCTATAAGTGTATGAAAGCTCAACAAAAGAAACTAAGTGGGTGTGCATCCAACTCGCTTGCTCACGAAGACCTAGGGCATTTTGAGGAAGCCCATCATTGGAATATACAAGCCAAGTTCTATAATGTAAAATTCCCACTAGTATATGAAAGTGACAACATAAGAGACTCTCTATCATGAAGATCATGGTGCTACTTTGAAGCACAAGCATGGAAAAAGGATAGTAACGTTGTCCCTTCTCTCTTTTTCTCTCCTTTTTTTATTTGGTCCTTCTCTTTTTTTTGGCCTTATTTTTTCTCTTTTTTTTCTTCCTTTTTTCTTTCGTCCGGAGTCTCGTCCCGACTTATGGGGGAATCATAGTCTCCATCATCCTTTCCTCACATGGGACAATGCTCTAATAATAATTGTCATCACACTTTTATTTACTTACAACTCAAGAATTACAACTCGATACTTAGAACAAATTATGACTCTATGTGAATGCCTCCGGCGGTGTACCGGGATATGCAATGAATCAAGAGTGACATGTATGAACGAATTATGAATGGTGGCTTTGCCACAAATACAATGTCAACTACATGATCATGCAAAGCAATATGACAATGATGAAGCGTGTCATAATAAATAGAACGGTGGTAAGTTGCATGGCAATATATATCGGAATGGCTATGAAAATGCCATAATAGGTAGGTATGGTGGCTGTTTTGAGGAAGGTATATGGTGGGTATATGATACCGGCGAAAGGTGTGCGGTATTAGAGAGGCTAGGAATGTGTCTTCATAGGATACCCCAAGGAGACTGTTGGGTACACCTTCTATCACAGATCCGAAGGCGAGATATTCGTTGCTAAGAATGGATCCTTTCTAGAGAAGGAGTTTTCTCGAAAGAAGTGAGTGGGAGGAAAGTAGAACTTGATGAGGTAATTGTACCTGCTCCTTTATTGGAAAGTAGTTCATCACAGAAATCAGTTCCAGTGATTCCTACACCAATTAGTGCGGAAGCTAATGATGATGATCATGAAACTTCTGATCACGTTACTACCGAACCTTGTAGGTCAACCAGAGTAAGATCCGCACCAGAGTGGTATGGTAATCCTGTTCTGGAAGTCAGGTAACTTGACCATGACAGACCTATGAACTATGAGGAAGTGATGATGAGCCCAGATTCCGCGAAATGGCTTGAGTCATTGAAATCTGAGATGGGATCCATGTATGAGAACAAAGTGTGGACTTTGGTTGACTTGCCCGATGATCGGCAAGCCATAGAGAATAAATGGATCTTCAAGAAGAAGACTGACGCTGACGGTAATGTTACTGTCTACAAAGCTCGGCTTGTTGCGAAAGGTTTTTGACAAGTTCAGGGAGTTGACGACGATGAGACTTTCTCACCTGTAGCGATGCTTAAGTCCATCTGAATCATGTTAGCAATTGCCGCATTTGTATGATTATGAAATTTGGCAAATGGATGTCAAAACTGCATTCCTTAGTGGATATCTTAAAGAAGAGTTGTATATGATGAAACCAGAAGGTTTTGTCGATCCAAAAGGTGCTAACAAAGTGTGCAAGTTCCAGCGATCCATTTATGGACTGGTGCAAGCCTCTCGGAGTTGGAATATACGCTTTGATAGTGTCATCAAAGCACATGGTTTTATACAGACTTTTGGAGAAGCCTGTATTTACAAGAAATTGAGTGGGAGCTCTGTAGCATTTATGATATTATATGTGGATGACATATTGTTGATCGGAAATGATACTGAATTTCTGAATGGCATAAAAGGATACTTGAATAAGAATTTCTCAATGAAAGACCTCGGTGAAGCTGCATATATATTGGGCATCAAGATCTATAGAGATAGATGAAGACGCTTAATTGGACTTTCACAAAGCACATACCTTGATAAAGTTTTGAAGATGTTGAAAATGGATCAAGCAAAGAAAGGGTTCTTACCTGTGTTACAAGGTGTGAAGTTGAGTCAGACTCAATGCCCGACCACTGCACAAGATAGAGAGAAAATGAAAGTCATTCCCTATGCTTCAGCCATAGGTTCTAATGTATGCAATGTTGTGTACAAGACCTGATGTGTGCCTTGCTATTAGTTTAGCAGGGAGGTACCAAAGTAATCCAGGAGTGGATCACTGGACAGCGGTTAAGAACATCCTGAAATACCTGAAAAGGACTAAGGATATGTTTCTCGTTTATGGAGGTGACAAAGAGCTCATCGTAAATGGTTACGTTGACGCAAGATTTGACACTGATCCGGATGACTCTAAGTCAAAAACCGGATAAGTATTTATATTAAATGGAGGAGCTGTAAGTTGGTGCAGTTCCAAGCAGAGCGTCGTGGCGGGATCTACGTGTGAAGCGGAGTACATAGCTGCTTCAGAAGCAGCAAATGAAGGAGTCTGGATCAAGGAGTTCATATCCGATCTAGGTGACAATACTGGTGCAATTGTTGGGGAACGTAGTAATTTCAAAAAATTTCCTACGCACATGCTGAAGGAAATATGCCCTAGAGGCAATAATAAAGTTATTATTTATTTCCTTATATCATGATAAATGTTTATTATTCATGCTAGAATTGTATTAATCGGAAACATGATACATGTGTGAATACATAGACAAACAGAGTGTCACTAGTATGCCTCTACTTGACTAGCTTGTTGATCAAAGATGGTTATGTTTCCTAGCCATAGACATGAGTTGTCATTTGATTAACGGGGTCACATCATTAGGAGAATGATGTGATTGACTTGACCCATTCCGTTAGCTTAGCACTCGATCGTTTAGTATGTTGCTATTGCTTTCTTCATGACTTATACATGTTCCTATGACTATGAGATTATGCAACTCCCGTTTACCAGAGGAACACTTTGTGTGCTACCAAACGTCACAACGTAACTGGATGATTATAAAGGTGCTCTACAGGTGTCTCCAAAGGTACTTGTTGGGTTGGCGTATTTCAAGATTAGGATTTGTCACTCCGATTGTCGGAGAGGTATCTCTGGGCCCTCTCGGTAATGCACATCACTTAAGCCTTGCAAGCATTGTAACTAATGAGTTAGTTGTGGGATGATGTATTACGGAACGAGTAAAGAGACTTGCCGGTAACGAGATTGAACTAGGTATTGAGATACCGATGATCGAATCTTGGGCAAGTAACATACCGATGTCAAAGGGAACAACGTATGTTGTTATGCGGTCTGACCGATAAAGATCTTCGTAGAATATGTGGGAGCCAATATGAGCATCCAGGTTCCGCTATTGGTTATTGACCGGAGACGTGTCTCGGTCATGTCTACATTGTTCTTGAACCCGTAGGGTCCTCACGCTTAAAGTTCGATGACAGTTATATTATGAGTTTATGTGTTTTGATGTACCGAAGGTAGTTCGGTGTCCCGGATGAGACCGGGGACATGACGAGGAGTCTCGAAATGGTCGAGACGTAAAGATCGATATATTGGACGACTGTATTCGGACATCGGAAAGGTTCCGAGTGCTTCGGGTATTTTTCGGAGTACCGGGGAGTTACGGGAATACGGGGAAGAAGTATATGGGCCTTATTGGGCTTTAGGGGAGAGGGAGAGGCACGCCGCGCGCCCCCCATTGACTAGTCCGAATTGGACTAGGGGGAGGGGCGGCGCCCCCTCCTTCCTTCTCTTTCCTCTTCCCTTTCCTTGACTCCTACTGCTACTACTTGGAAGGGGGGAATCCTACTCCCGGTGGGAGTAGGACTCCTCCTAGGGCGCGCCATAGAGAGGGCCGGCCCTCCCCCTCCTCCACTCCTTTATATACGGGGAGGGGGGCACCCCTTGGAGACACAACAATTGATCTCTTGATCTCTTAGCCGTGTGCGGTGCAACCCTCCATCATAATCCACCTCGATTATATCGTAGCGGTGCTTAGGCGAAGCCCTACGTCGGTAGAACATCATCATCATCACCACGTCGTCGTGCTGACGGAACTCTTCCTCAAAGCTCGGCTGGATCGGAGTTCGAGGGACGTCATCGAGTTGAACGTGTGCAGAACTCGGAGGTGCCGTACGTTCGGTACTTGATTGGTCGGATCATGAAGACGTACGACTACATCAACCGCGTGGTGCTAACGCTTCCGCTTTCGGTCTACGAGGGTACGTGGACACACTCTCCCCTCTCGTTTCTATGCATCACCATGATCTTGCGTGTGCGTAGGGAAATTTTTGAAATTACTACGTTCCCCAACAGTGGTATCAGAGCCAGGTTTTATGCGTTGATGTTATATGCATGAGTTGAACACAAGTGAGTTGTGGGCGATATAAGTCATACTGCTTACCAGCATGTCATACTTTGGTTCGGCGGTATTGTTAGATGAAGCGGCCCGGACCGACATTTCGCGTACGCTTACGCGAGACTGGTTCTACCGACGTGCTTTGCACACAGGTGGCTGGCGGGTGTCAGTTTCTCCAAATTTAGTTGAACGGAGTGTGGCTACACCCGGTCCTTGTGAAGGTTAAAACAACACCAACTTGACAAACTATCATTGTGGTTTTGATGCGTAGGTAAGAACGGTTCTTGCTAAGCCCGTAGCAGCCACGTAAAATTTGCAACAACAAAGTAGAGGACGTCTAACTTGTTTTTGCAGGGCATGTTGTGATGTGATATGGTCAAGACATGATGCTAAATTTTATTGTATGAGATGATCATGTTTTGTAATCGAGTTATCGGCAACTGGCAGGAGCCATATGGTTGTCGCTTTATTGTATGCAATGCAACCGTCCTGTAATGCTTTACTTTATCACTAAGCGGTAACGATACTCGTAGAAGCATAAGATTGGCGAGACGACAACGATGCTACGATGAAGATCAAGGTGTCACGCCGGTGACGATGGTGATCATGACGGTGCTTCAGAGATGGAGATCACAAGCACAAGATGATGATGGCCATATCATATCACTTATATTGATTGCATGTGATGTTTATCTTTTATGCATCTTATCTTGCTTTGATTGACGGTAGCATTATAAGATGATCCCTCACTAAATTATCAAAGTATAAGTGTTCTCCCTGAGTATGCACCATTGCGAAAGTTCTTCGTGCTGAGACACCACGTGATGATCGGGTGTGATAGGCTCTACGTTCAAATGCAACGGGTGCAAAACAGTTGCACACGCGGAATACTCAGGTTAAGCTTGACGAGCCTAGCATATAACAGATATGGCCTCGGAACACGGAGACCGAAAGGTCGAGCGTGAATCATATAGTAGATATGATCGACATAGTGATGTTCACCGTTGAAACTACTCCATCTCAGGTGATGATCGAACATGGTTTAGTTGATATGGATCAGGTGATCACTTAGAGGATTAGAGGGATGTCTATCTAAGTGGGAGTTCTTAAGTAATATGATTAATTGAAATTTAATTTATCATGAACTTAGTCCTGGTAGTATTAGCATATCTATGTTGTAAATCAATAGCTCGCGTTGTTGCTTCCCTATGTTTTATATATGTTCCTAGAGAAAACTAAGTTGAAAGATGATAGTAGCAATGATGCAGACTGGGTCCGTGATCTGAGGTTTATCCTCATTGCTGCACAGAAGAATTATGTCCTTGAGGCACCGCTAGGTGACAGACCTATTGCAGGAGCAGATGCAGACGTTATGAACGTTTGGCTAGCTCAATATGATGACTACTTGATAGTTTAGGGCACCATGCTTAACGGCTTAGAATCGGGACTTCAAAGATGTTTTGAACATCATGGACCATATGAGATGTTCCAGGAGTTGAAGTTAATATTTCAAGCAAATACCCGAGTTGAGAGATATGAAGTCTCCAACAAGTTCTACAGCTAAAAGATGGAGGAGAATAGCTCAAGCAGTGAGCATGTGCTCAGATTTTTCGGGTACTACAATCGCTTGAATAAAGTGGGAGTTAATCTTCCAGATAAGATAGTGATTGACAGAATTCTCTAGTCACCATCACCAAGTTAGTAGAACTTCGTGATGAACTATAATATGCAAGGGATAACAGAAACAATTCCCAAGCTCTTCGTGATGCTGAAATCAACGAAGGTAGAAATCAAGAAAAACATCAAGTGTTGATGGTTGACGAGACCACTAGTTTCAAGAAAAGGGCAAAGGGAAGAAGGGGAACTTCAAGAAGAACGGCAAGCAAGTTGCTGCTCAAGTGAAGAAGCCCAAGTCTGGTCCTAAGCCTGAGACTAAGTGCTTCTACTACAAAGGGACTGGTCACTGGAAGCGGAACTACCCCAAGTATTTGGTGGATAAGAAGGATGGCAAAGTGAACAAAGGTATATTGGATAGACATGTTACTGATGTGTACTTTACTAGTGTTTATAGCAACCCCTCGGCATTTGATACTGGTTCAGTTGCTAAGAGTAGTAACTCGAAATAGGAGTTGCAGAATAAACAGAAACTAGTAAAAGGCGAGGTGACGATGTGTGTTGGAAGTAGTTCCAAGATTGATATGATCATCATCGCACAATCCATATAACTTTCGGCATTAGTGTTGAACCTAAATAAGTGTTATTTGGTGTTTGCGTTGAGCATGAATATTATTGGATCATGTTTATTGCAAAATGGTTATTCATGTAAGTTGGAGAATAATTGTTGTTCTGTTTACATGAATAAAACCTTCTATGGTCATACACCCAATGAAAATGGTTTGTTGGATCTCGATCATGGTGATACACATTTTGATAATATTGAAGCCAAAAGATGCAAAGTTAATAATGATAGTGCAACTTATTTGTGGCACTGCCGTTTAGGTCATATTGGTGTAAAGCGCATGAAGAAACTCCATGCTGATGGACTTTTGGAATCACATGATGCTTGCGAACCATGCCTCATGGGCAAGATGACTAAGACTCCGTTCTCCGGAACAATGGAATGAGCAACTGACTTATTGGAAATAATACATACTGATGTATGCGGTCCGATGAGTGTTAAGGCTCACGGCAAGTATCGTTATTTTCTGACCTTCACAGATGATTTGAGCAGATATGGGTATATCTACTTGATGAAACACAAGTCTGAAACATTTGAAAAGTTCAAAGAATATCAGAGTGAAGTGGAGAATCATCGTAACAAGAAAATAAAAGTTTCTACGATATGATCGCAGAGGTAAAATATTTGAGTTACGAGTTTGGCCTTCAGTTAAAACAATGTGAAATAGTTTCACTACTCACGCCACCTGGAACACCACAGTGTAATGCTGTGTCCGAATGTCATGACCGTACTTTATTAGATATGGTGCGATCTATGATGTCTCTTACCGATCTACCACTATCGTTTTGGGGTTATGCATTAGAGATAGCTGCATTCACGTTAAATAGGGCACCATCTAAATCCGTTGAGACGACACCATATGAACTATGGTTTGGCAAGAAACCTAAACTGTCATTTCTTAAAGTTTGAGGGTGCAATGCTTATGTGAAAAAGTTTCAACCTGATAAGCTCAAACCCAAATCGTAGAAGTGCGTCTTCATAGGATACCCAAAAGAAAATGTTGGGTACACCTTCTATCACAGATCCGAAGGCAAGATATTCGTTGCTGAGAATGGATCCTTTCTAGAGAAGGAGTTTCTCTCGAAAGAAGTGAGTGGGAGGAAAGTAGAACTTGATGAGGTAACTGTACCTGCTCCCTTATTGGAAAGTAGTTCATCACAGAAACCGGTTCCTGTGACACCTACACCAATTAGTGAGGAAGCTAATGATGATGATCATGAAACTTCAGATCAAGTTACTACCGAACCTCGTAGGTCAACCAGAGTAAGATCCGCACTAGAGTGGTACGGTGATCCTGTTCTGGAGGTCATGTTACTTGACCATGACGAACCTATGAACTATGAAGAAGCGATGGTGAGCCCAGAATCCGCAAAATGGCTTCAGGCCATAAATCTGAGATGAGATCCATGTATGAGAACAAAGTATGGACTTTTATTGACTTGCCCAATGATCGGCGAGCCATTGAGATTAAATGGATCTTCAAGAGGAAGACGGACGCTGATAGTAGTGTTACTATCTACAAAGCTAGAATTGTCGCAAAAGGTTTTCGACAAGTTTTAGGTGTTGACTACGATGAGAGTTTCTCACTCGTCTCTATGCTTAAGTCTGTCCGAATCATGTTAGCAATTGCCGCATTTTATGAAATCTGGCAAATGGATAAACAAAACTGCATTCCTTAATGGATTTATTAGAGAAGAGTTGTATATGATGCAACCAGAAGGTTTTGTCAATCCTAAAGGTGCTAACAAAATATGCAAGCTCCAGCGATCCATCTATACAGAAGCATCTCGGAGTTGGAATATACGCTTTGATAAGTTGATCAAAGGATATAGTTTTATACAGACTTGCGATGAAGCCTGTATTTACAAGAAAGTGAGTGGGAGCACTACAGAATTTTTGATAAGTATATGTGAATGACATATTGTTGATTAGAAATAATGTAGAATTATTCTGCAAAGCATAAAGGAGTGTTTGAAAGGAGTTTTTCAAAGAAAGACCTCGCTGAAGCTGCTTACATATTGAGCATCAAGATCTATAGAGCAAGACACTTGATAAGTTTTTCAATGAGTACATACCTTGACAAGATTTTGAAGTAGTTCAATATAGAACAGTCAAAGAAAGAGTTCTTGCCTGTGTTACAAGGTGTGAAATTGAGTCAGACTCAAAGCCCGACCACGGCAGAAGATAGAAAGAGAATGAAAGTCATTCCCTATGCCTTGGCCATAGGTTCTATAAAGTATGCCATGCTGTGTACCAGATCTATTGTATACCCTACACTGATTTTGGCAAGGGAGTACAATAGTGATCTAGGAGTAGATCACTTGACAGCGGTCAAAATTATCCTTAGTGGAATAAGGATATGTTTCTCGATTATGGAGGTGACAAAAAGGTTCGTCGTAAAGGGTTACGTCGATGGAAGCTTTGACACCGATCTGGATGACTCTAAGTCACAATCCAGATACATATTGAAAAGTGGGAGCAATTAGCTAAAGTAGCTCCGTGCAGAGCATGGTAAACATAGAAATTTGCAAAATACTTACGGATCTCAATGTGAGAGACCCGTTGACTAAAATTATCTCACAAGGAAAACATGATCACACCTTAGTACTCTTTGGGTGTTAATCACATAGCGATGTGAACTAGATTACTGACTCTAGTAAACCCTTTGGGTGTTGGTCACATGTCGATGTGAACTATGGGTGTTAACCACATAAAGATGTGAACCATTGATGTTAAATCACATAGCGATGTGAACTAGATTATTGACTCTAGTGCAAGTGGGAGACTGAAGGAAATATGCCCTAGAGGCAATAATAAAGTTATTATTTATTTCCTTATATCATGATAAATGTTTATTATTCATGCTAGAATTGTATTAATGGGAAACATGATACATGTGTGAATACATAGACAAACAGAGTGTCACTAGTATGCCTCTACTTGACTAGCTCGTTGATCAAATATGGTTATGTTTCCTAGCCATAGACATGAGTTGTCATTTGATTAACGGGATCACATCATTAGGAGAATGATGTGATTGACTTGACCCATTCCATTAGCTTAGCACTCGATCGTTTAGTATGTTGCTATTGCTTTCTTCATGACTTATACATGTCCCTATGACTATGAGATTATGCAACTCCCGTTTTCCGGAGGAACACTTTGTGTGCTACCAAACGTCACAACGTAACTGGATGATTATAAAGGTGCTCTACAGGTGTCTCCAAAGGTACTTGTTGGGTTGGCGTATTTCGAGATTAGGATTTGTCACTCCGATTGTCGGAGAGGTATCTCTAGGCCCTCTCGGTAATGCACATCACTTAAGCCTTGCAAGCATTGCAACTAATGAGTTAGTTGTGGGATGATGTATTACGGAACGAGTAAAGAGACTTGCCGGTAACGAGATTGAACTAGGTATTGAGATATCGATGATCGAATCTCGGGCAAGTAACATACCGATGACAAAGGGAACAATGTATGTTGTTATGCGGTCTGACCGATAAAGATCTTCGTAGAATACGTGGGAGCCAATATGAGCATCCAGGTTGCGCTATTGGTTATTGACCGGAGACGTGTCCCGGTCATGTCTACATTGTTCTTGAACCCGTAGGGTCCGCACGCTTAAAGTTCGATGACAGTTATATTATGAGTTTATGTGTTTTGATGTACCGAAGGTAGTTCGGAGTCCCGGATGAGATCGGGGACATGACGAGGAGTCTCGAAATGGTCGAGACGTAAAGATCGATATATTGGACGACTATATTCGGACATCGGAAAGGTTCCGAGTGGTTCGGGTATTTTTTGGAGTACCGAGGAGTTACGGGAATACGGGGAAGAAGTATATGGGCCTTATTGGGCTTTAGGGGAGAGGGAGAGGCAGGCCCCCCATTGACTAGTCCAAATTGGACTAGGGGGAGGGGCGGCGCCCCCTCCTTCCTTCTATTCCCTCTTCCCTTTCCTTGACTCCTACTCCTACTACTTGGAAGGGGGGGAAATCCTACTCCCGGTGGGAGTAGGACTTCTCCTAGGGCGCGCCATAGAGAGGGCCGGCCCTCCCCCTCCTCCACTCCTTTATATACGGGGAGGGGGGCACCCCTTGGAGACACAACAATTGATCTCTTAATCTCTTAGCCATGTGCGGTGCCCCCTCCACCATAATCCACCTCTATTATATCGTAGCGGTGATTAGGCGAAGCCCTGCCTCGGTAGAACATCATCATCGTCACCACGCCGTCGTGCTGACGGAACTCTCCCTCAAAGCTCGGCTGGATCGGAGTTCAAGGGACGTCATCGAGTTGAACGTGTGCAGAACTCGGAGGTGCCGTGCGTTCCGTACTTGATCGGTCGGATCGTGAAGACGTATGACTACATCAACCGCGTTGTGCTAACGCTTCCACTTTCGGTCTACGAGGGTACGTGGACACATTCTCCCCTCCCTTCCTTGTTGGACTAGGAGAGGAGAGGGAAGGAGAGAGGGGGAAAGGAAAGGGGGGCGCCGCCCCCCTCCTTGTCCAATTCGGACTTGGGGGGGGGGGGGGGGGAGGGGCGCACGGCTGCCCCTTGGCCGCCTCTCCTCTTCCACCAATTGGGCCCATGAGGCCCAATAGCCTCGGGGGGGGGGTTCCGGTACCCCCCTGGTACTCCGGTATATATCCGATAACCCCCGGAACCATTCCGGTGTCCGAATATAGTCATCCAATATATCAATCTTCATGTCTCGACCATTTCGAGACTCCTCGTCATGTCCGTGATCACATCCGGGACTCCGAACAACCTTCGGTACATCAAAACATATAAACTCATAATATAACTGTCATCAAAATGTTAAGCGTGCGGACCCTACGGGTTCGAGAACTATGTCGACATGACTGAGACACGTCTCCGGTCAATAACCAATAGCGGAACCTGGATGCTCATATTGGCTCCCACATATTCTACGAAGATCTTTATCGGTCAGACCGCATAACAACATACGTTGTTCCCTTTGTCATCGGTATGTTACTTGCCCTAGATTCGATCGTCGGTATCGCAATACCTAGTTCAATCTCGTTACCGGCAAGTCTCTTTACTCGTTCCGTAATACATCATCCCACAACTAACTCATTAGTTGCAATGCTTGCAAGGCTTAAGTGATGTGCATTACCGAGAGGGCCCAGAGATACCTCTCCGACAATCGGAGTGACAAATCCTAATCTTGAAATACGCCAACCCAACAAGTACCTTTGGAGACACCTGTAGAGCACCTTTATAATCACCCAGTTACGTTGTGATATTTGGTAGCACACAAAGTGTTCCTCCGGTAAATGGGAGTTGCATAATCTCAAGTCATAGGAACATGTATAAGTCATGAAGAAAGCAATAGCAACATACTAAATGATCGAGTGCTAAGCTAACGGAATGGGTCAAGTCAATCACATCATTCTCCTAATGACGTGATCCCGTTAATCAAATGACAACTCATGTCTATGGCTAGGAAACATAACCATCTTTGATCAATGAGCTAGTCAAGTAGAGGCATACTAGTGACACTCTCTTTGTCTATGTATTCACATATGTATCATGTTTCCGGTTAATACAATTCTAGCATGATTAATAAACATTTATCATGATATAAGGGATTAAATAATAACTTTATTATTGCCTCTAGGGCATATTTCCTTCAGTCTCCCACCTGCACTAGAGTTAGTAATCTAGTTCACATCGCTATGTGATTTAACATCAATGGTCCACATCTTTATGTGGTTAACACTCGTAGTTCACATCGACATGTGACCAACACCTAAAGGGTTTACAAGAGTCAGTAATCTAGTTCACATCGCTATGTGATTAACACCCAAAGAGTACTAAGGTGTGATCATGTTTTGCTTGTGAGATAATTTTAGTCAACGGGTCTCTCAAATTCAGATCCGTAAGTATTTTGCAAATTTCTATGTTTACAATGCTCTGCACGGAGCTACTTTAGCTAATTGCTCCCACTTTTCAATATGTATCTGGATTGTGCCTTAGAGTCATCCAGATCGGTGTCAAAGCTTGCATCAACGTAACTCTTTACGACGAACTCCTTATCGCCTCCATAACCGAGAAATATATCATTATTCCGCTAAGGATAATTTTGAACGCTGTCCAGTGATCTACTCCTAGATCACTATTGTACTCCCTTGCCAAACTTATGGTGAGGTACACAATAGGTCTGGTACTCAGCATAGCATACTTGATAGAACCTATGACTGAGGCATAGGGAATGACTCTTCATTCTCTTTCTATTTTTCTGCCGTGGTCGGGTTTTGAGTCTTTACTCAACTTCACACCTTGTAACACAGGCAAGAACTCTTTCTTTGACTGTTCCATTTTGAACTATTTCAAAATCCTGTCAAGGTATGTACTCATTGAAAAAAAAACTTATCAAGCGTCTTGATCTATCTCCATAGATCTTGATGCTCAACATGTAAGCAGCTTCACCGAGGTCTTTCTTTGAAAAACTCCTTTCAAACACTCCTTTATGCTTTGCAGAATAATTCTACATTATTTCCGATCAACAATATGTCATTCACATATAGTTATCAGAAATGCTGTAGTGCTCCCACTCACTTTCTTGTAAATACAGGCTTCTCCAAAAGTCTGTACAAAACCAAATGCTTTGATCACACTATCAAAGCGTTTATTCCAACTCCGAGAGGCTTGCACCAGTCCATAAACGGATCGCTGGAGCTTGCATACTTTGTTAGCTCCCTTTGGATCGACAAAACCTTCCGGTTGCATCATATACAATTCTTCTTGCAGAAATCCATTCAGGAATGCATTTTTGACATCCATTTGCCAAATTTCATAATCATAAAATGCGGCAATTGCTAACTTGATTCGGACAGACTTAAGCATAGATACGAGTGAGAAACTCTCATCGTAGTCAACACCTTAAACTTGTCGAAAACCTTTTGCAACAAGTCGAGCTTTATAGACAGTAACATTACCGTCAGCGTCAGTCTTCTTCTTGAAGATCCATTTATTCTCAATGGCTTGCCGATCATCGGGCAAGTCAACCAAAGTCCACACTTTGTTCTCATACATGGATCCCATCTCAGATTTCATGGCCTCAAGCCATTTTGCGGAATCTGGGCTCACCATCGCTTCTTCATAGTTCGTAGGTTCGTCATGGTCTAGTAACATAACCTCCAGAACAGGATTACCGTACCTCTCTGGTGCGGATCTTACTCTGGTTGACCTATGAGGTTCAGTAACAACTTGATCTGAAGTTCCATGATCATCATCATTAACTTCCTCACTAATTGGTGTAGGCATCGCAGAAACCGGTTTCTGCGATGAAGTACTTTCTAATAAGGCAGCAGGTACAGTTACCTCATCAAGTTCTACTTTCCTCCCACTCACTTCTTTCGAGAGAAACTCCTTCTCCAGAAAGATTCCGAATTTAGCAACAAAACTCTTGCCTTCGGATCTATGATAGAAGGTGTACCCAACAGTCTCCTTTGGGTATCCCATGAAGACACATTTCTCCGATTTGGGTTCGAGCTTACCAGGTTGAAGCTTATTCACATAATCATCGCAGCCCCAAACATTAAGAAACGACAACTTTGGTTTCTTGCCAAACCACAGTTCATAAGGTGTCATCTCAACGGATTTTGATGGTGCCCTATTTAATGTGAATGCGGCTGTCTCTAAAGCATAACCCGAAAACGATAGTGTTAGATCGGTAAGAGACATCATAGATCGCACCATATCTAATAAAGTACGATTACAACGTTGGGACACACCATTACACCGTGGTGTTCCAGGTGGCGTGAGTAGTGAAACTATTTCACATTGTTTTAACTGAAGGCCAAACTCGTAACTCAAATATTTTACCTCTGCGATCATATCGTAGAAACTTTTATTTTTGTTACGATGATTCTCCACTTCACTCTGAAATTCTTTGAACTTTTCAAATGTTTCAGACTTGTGTTTCATCAAGTAGATATACCCATATCTGCTCAAATCATCTGTGAATGTCAGAAAATAATGATACCCGCCACAAGCCTTAATATTCATCGGACCACATACATCAGTATGTATGATTTCCAACAAATCCGTTGCTTGCTCCATTGTTCCGGAGAACGGCATTTTAGTCATCTTTCCCAAGAGGCATGGTTCGCAAGCATCAAGTGATTCATAATCAAGTGATTCCAAAATCCCATCAGCATGGAGTTTCTTCATGCGCTTTACACCAATATGACCTAAACGGCAGTGCCACAAATAAGTTGCACTATCATTATTAACTTTGCATGTTTTGGCTTCATTATTATGAATATGTGTATCACTACGATCGAGATCCAACAAACCATATTATTGGGTGTATGACCATAGAAGGTTTTATTCATGTAAACAGAACAACAATTATTCTCTAATTTAAATGAATAACCGTCTTGCAACAAACAGGATCAAATCATATTCATGCTCAACGCAAACACCAAATAACACTTATTTAGTTTCAACACTAATCCCGAAAGTATAGGGAGTGTGCGATGATGATCATATCAATCTTGGAACTACTTCCAACACACATCGTCACCTCGCCTTTTACTAGTTTCTGTTTGTTCTGCAACTCCCGTTTCGAGTTACAACTCTTAGCAACTGAACCAGTATCAAATTCCGAGGGGTTGCTATAAACACTAGTAAAGTACACATCAATAACATGTATATCCAATATACCTTTGTTCACTTTGCCATCCTTCTTATCCACCAAATACTTGGGGTAGTTCCGCTTCCAGTGACCAGTCCCTTTGCAGTAGAAGCACTTAGTCTCAGGCTTAGGACCAGACTTGGGCTTCTTCACTTGAGTAGCAACTTGCTTGCCGTTCTTCTTGAAGTTCCCCTTCTTCCCTTTGCCCTTTTCTTGAAACTAGTGGTCTCGTCAACCATCAACACTTGATGCTTTTCTTGATTTCTACCTTCGTCGATTTCAGCATCACGAAGAGCTTGGGAATTGTTTCTGTTATCCCTTCCATATTATAGTTCATCACGAAGTTCTACTAACTTGGTGATGGTGACTAGAGAATTCTGTCAATCACTATCTTATCTGGAAGATTAACTCCCACTTTATTCAAGCGATTGTAGTACTCGGACAATCTGAGCACATGCTCACTGCTTGAGCTATTCTCCTCCATCTTTTAGCTGTAGAACTTGTTGGAGACTTCATATCTCTCAACTCGGGTATTTGCTTGAAATATTAACTTCAACTCCTGGAACATCTCATATGGTCCATGAAGTCCCGATTCTAAGACGTTAAGCATGGTGCACTAAACTATCAAGTAGTCATCATATTGAGCTAGCCAAATGTTCATAACGTCTGCATCTGCTCCTGCAATTGGTCTGTCACCTAGCGGTGCATCAAGGACATAATTCTTCTGTGCAGCAATGAGGATAAACCTTAGATCACGGAACCAGTCTGCATCGTTGCTACTATCATCTTTCAACTTAGTTTTCTCTAGGAACATACATAAAACATAGGGAAGCAACAACGCGAGCTATTGATCTACAACATAGATATGCTAATACTACCAGGACTAAGTTCATGATAAATTAAAGTTCAATTAATCATATTACTTAAGAACTCCCACTTAGATAGACATCCCTCTAGTCCTCTAAGTGATCACGTGATCCATATCAACTAAACCATGTCCGATCATCACGTGAGATGGAGTAGTTTCAACGGTGAACATCACTATGTTGATCATATCTACTATATGATTCACGCTCGACCTTTCGGTCTCCGTGTTCCGAGGCCATATCTGTTATATGCTAGGCTCGTCAAGCTTAACCTGAGTATTCCGCGTGTGCAACTGTTTTGCACCCGTTGTATTTGAACGTAGAGCCTATCACGCCCGATCATCAAGTGGTGTCTCAGCACGAAGAACTTTCGCAACGTTGCATACTCAGGGAGAACACTTATACTTTGTTAATTTAGTGAGGGATCATCTTATAATGCTACCGTCAATCAAAGCAAGATAAGATGCATAAAAGATAAACATCACATGCAATCAATATAAGTGATATGATATGGCCATCATCATCTTGTGCTTGTGATCTCCATCTCCGAAGCACCGTCATGATCACCATCGTCACCGGCGCGACACCTTGATCTTCATCGTAGCATCGTTGTCGTCTCGCCAATCTTATGCTTCTACGACTATCGCTACCGCTTAGTGATAAAGTAAAGCATTACAGGGCGATTGCATTGCATACAATAAAGCGACAACCATATGGCTCCTGCCAGTTGCCGATAACTCGGTTACAAAACATGATCATCTCATACAATAAAATTTAGCATCATGTCTTGACCATATCACATCACAACATGCCCTGCAAAAACAAGTTAGACGTCCTCTACTTTGTTGTTGCAAATTTTACGTGGCTGCTACGGGCTTAGCAAGAACCGTTCTTACCTACGCATCAAAACCACAACGATAGTTTGTCAAGTTGGTGTTGTTTTAACCTTCGCAAGGACCGGGCGCAGCCACACTCGGTTCGACTAAAGTTGGAGAAACTGACACCCGCCAGCCACCTGTGTGCAAAGCACGTCGGTAGAACCAGTCTCGCGTAGGCATACGCGTAATGTCGGTCCGGGCCGCTTCATCCAACAATACCGCCGAACCAAAGTATGACATGCTGGTAAGCAGTATGACTTATATCGCCCACAACTCACTTGTGTTCTACTCGTGCATATAACATCAACGCATAAAACTAGGCTCGGATGCCACTGTTGGGGAACGTAGTAATTTCAAAAAATTTCCTACGCACACGCAAGATCATGGTGATGCATAGCATCGAGAGGGGAGAGTGTTGTCCACGTACCCTCGTAGACCGAAAGCGGAAGCGTTAGCACAACGCGGTTGATGTAGTCGTACGTCTTCACGATCCGACCGATCAAGTACCGAACGCACGGCACCTCCGAGTTCAGCACACGTTCAGCTCGACGACGACCCTCGAACTCCGATCTAGCCGAGCTTTGAGGGAGAGTTCCGTCAGCACAATGGCGTGGTGACGATGATGATGTTCTATCGACGCAGGGCTTCGCCTAAGCACCGCTACCATATTATCGAGGTGGATTATGGTGGAGGGGGGCACCGCACACGGCTAAAAGATCAAACGATCAATTGTTATGTCTAGGGTGCCCCCTGCCCCCGTATATAAAGGAGCAAGGGGGGAGGTGCGGCCAGCCGGGAGGAGGCGCGCCAGGAGGAGTCCTACTCCCACCGGGAGTAGAACTCCCTCCCTTCCTTGTTGGACTAGGAGAGGAGAGGGAAGGAGAGAGGGGGAAAGGAAAGGGGGGGCGCCGCCCCCCTCCTTGTCCAATTCGGACTTGGGGGGGGGGAGGGGCGCGCGGCTGCCCCTTGGCCGCCTCTCCTCTTCCACCAATTGGGCCCATGAGGCCCAATAGCCTCCGGGGGGGGGGGGGGGGGTTTCCGGTAACCCCCCGGTACTCCGGTATATATCCGATAACCCCCGGAACCATTCCGGTGTCCGAATATAGTCATCTAATATATCAATCTTCATGTCTCGACCATTTCGAGACACCTCGTCATGTCCGTGATCACATCCGGGACTCCGAACAACCTTCGGTACATCAAAACATATAAACTCATAATATAACTGTCATCGAAACGTTAAGCGTCCGGACCCTACGGGTTCGAGAACTATGTAGACATGACCAAGACACGTCTCCGGTCAATAACCAATAGCGGAACCTGGATGCTCATATTGGCTCCCACATATTCTACGAAGATCTTTATCGGTCAGACGCATAACAGCATACGTTGTTCCCTTTGTCATCGGTATATTACTTGCCCGAGATTCGATCATCGGTATCTCAATACCTAGTTCAATCTCGTTACCGGCAAGTCTCTTTACTCGTTCCGTAATACATCATCCCACAACTAACTCATTAGTTGCAATGCTTGCAAGGCTTAAGTGATGTGCATTGCCGAGAGGGCCCAGAGATACCTCTCCGACAATCGGAGTGAGAAATCCTAATCTCGAAATACGCCAACCCAACAAGTACCTTTGGAGACACCTGTAGAGCACCTTTATAATCACCCAGTTATGTTGTGACGTTTGGTAGCACACAAAGTGTTCCTCCGGTAAACGGGAGTTGAATAATCTCAGTCATAGGAACATGTATAAGTCATGAAGAAAGCAATAGCAACATACTAAACGATCGAGTGCTAAGCTAACGGAATGGGTCAAGTCAATCACATCATTCTCCTAATGATGTGATCCCGTTAATCAAATGACAACTCGTGTCTATGGCTAGGAAACATAACCATCTTTGATCAACGAGCTAGTCAAGTAGAGGGATACTAGTGACACTCTGTTTGTCTATGTATTCACACATGTATCATCTTTCCACAATTGTAGCATGAATAATAGACATTTATCATGATATAAGGAAATAAATAATAACTTTATTATTGCCTCTGGGGCATATTTCCTTCAGCAATTGCCGTGGAAAGGAATCCATATTTCACAAGAGAACCAAGCACATCAAGAGACGCTTCAATTCCATCCGCGATCAAGTCAAGGATGGAGACATAGAGATTTGCAAGATACATACGGATCTGAATGTTGCAGACTCGTTGACTAAGCCTCTCTCACGAGCAAAAAATGATGAGCACCAAGACTCGATGGGTGTTAGAATCATTACTGTGTAATCTAGATTATTAACTCTAGTGCAAGTGGGAGACTGAAGGAAATATGCCCTAGAGGCTATAATAAAGTTGTTATTTATATTTCCTAGTATCATGATAAATGTTTATTATTCATGCTAGAATTGTATTAACTAGAAACTTAGTACATGTGTGAATACATAGACAAAACGAGTGTCCCTACTATGCCTCTACTAGACTAGCTCGTTAATCAAAGATGGTTAAGTTTCCTAGCCATGGACATGTGTTGTCATTTGATGAACGAGGTCACATCATTAGAGAATGATGTGATGGACAAGACCCATCCGTTAGCTTAGCACTACGATCGTTTAGTTTATTGCTATTGCTTTCTTCATGACTTATACATGTTCTGATGACTATGAGGTTATGCAACTCCCGAATACCGGAGGAACACTTAATGTGCTATCAAACGTCACAACGTAACTGGGTGATTATAAAGATGCTTTATAGGTGTCTCCGATGGTGTTTGTTGAGTTGGCATAGATGGAGATTAAGGATTTGTCACTCTGATTGTCGAAGAGGTATCTCCGGGCCCTCTCGGTAATGCACATCGCTATAAGCCTTGCAAGCAATGTGACTAATGAGTTAGTTGTGGGATGATGCATTACGGAACGAGTAAAGAGACTCGCCGGTGACGAGATTGAACTAGGTATGATGATACCGACGATCGAATCTCGGGCAAGTAACATACCGATGACAAAGGGAAGAACATATGTTGTTATGTGGTTTGACCGATAAAGATCTTCGTAGAATATGTGGGAGCCAATACGAGCATCCAGGTTCCGCTGTTGGTTATTGACCGGAGATGAGTCTCAGTCATGTCTACATAGTTCTCAAACCCGTAGGGTCTGCACGCTTTACGTTCGATGACGATTCGTAGTATGAGTTCATGTGATTTGATGTACCGAAGGTTGTTCGGAGTCCCGGATGTGATCATGGACATGAAAAGGAGTCTCGAAATGGTCGAGACATAAATATTGATATATTGGACCATGTTATTCGGACACCGAAGTGTTCAGGATAGTTTTGGATAAAACCGGAGTGCCGGAGGGTTACCGGAACCCACCCCGGGGAAGTTAATGGGCCACCATGGGCCTTAGAGGAGAGAGGGCCGGCCAGGAGGTGGCGCGCCCCCAGTCCAAATTGGACAAGGGGTGGGGGCGGCGCCCCCATCCTTCCTTCTCTCCCCTTCCTCCTTCCTTCCCCTCCTTGTTGGACTAGGAAAGGGGGGAACCTACTCCTAGTAGGAGTAGGATTCCCCCCTTGGGCGCGCCCCTTGTGGCCGGCCGGCCCCCTCCTCCCCTCCTTTATATTCGGGGGAGGGGGCACCCCATAGACACACAAGTTGATCTCTTAGCCGTGTGCGGTGCCCCCCTCCACAGTTTTCCACCTCCACTACTAGGGAAAAGCCTACCAGCAGCGCGGGTTCTAGGTATATCAGTAGCGCGGGGACCGGCGCTACTAATAAGGCGCTACAGCTAACCCGTAGCAGCAGCGTGTGCACGCCCGCGCTACTGCTATACAAGTGTAGCAGCAGCGTGCTGCGTGGAAGCTCGCTACTGCTAATAGCTCTAGCGCGCTTTGTCTGGACGTGCTACTGCTACTGTCACGCTGCTGCTAACTTTTCTCCCCTCGCTACTGCTAATTTTAATAGTTTTTGATTTTTTTTCTACATATTTGTTTTGTATTTGAATAGTCTTTATACAAGAATCTTTAGCAGATACACATGTGATCATGATACACATACAAATGGCTAGGAGACCACAAATGTAATCATAGCATATACATAGAAATAGTCTCATCATAATCATCATCCAACACAGTGGTATTTCGTCATCATCTCGAAAATAGTGATACATGCAAGTCTCGAATACTTGCAACTACAACGTCATCCATCTAAACAATGGTATACGCGAGAAGAGCTATCACTATGAGTGAGAGCGAAACTATGCAGTACATGAGGCGGCGGTTAAGAGTCCTCTCTCGCGCTAACGTGAACCTCAAGTAACTAGCTTCTCCTTCTTGTATGCTTTTGAAGCCTTTATGGCTGGCGCCCGAGACCCCATTCACTTGCGCCTGACACTCAGGCCACTCGTTTTACACCCGCGGAACCTTCTGCTACCTCTTGAGCACTGCGTTGGTTTTCCCTTGAAGAGAAAAGGGTGATGCAGTAAAGCAGCATAAGTATTTCCCTCAGTTTTTGAGAACCAAGGTATCAATCCAGTAGGAGACCATGCACGAGTCCCTCGCACCTACAAAAACAAATAAATCCTCGCAACCAACGCAATAAAGGGGTTGTCAATCCCTTCACGGTCACTTACGAGAGTGAGATCTGATAGATATGATAAGATAATATTTTTGGTATTTTTATGATAAAGATGCAAAGTAAAATAAAAGGCAATAAAAATAGCTAAGTATTGGAAGATTAATATGATGGAAGATAGACCCGGGGGCCATAGGTTTCACTAGTGGCTTCTCTCAAGAGCATAAGTATTACGGTGGGTGAACGAATTACTATTGAGCAATTGACAGAATTGAGCATAGTTATGAGAATATCTAGGTATGGTCATGTATATAGGCATCACGTCCGAGACAAGTAGACCGACTCCTGCCTACATCTACTACTATTACTCCACACATCGCCCGCTATCCAGCATGCATCTAGAGTATTAAGTTCATAAGAACAGAGTAACGCTTTAAGTAAGATGACATGATGTAGAGGGATAAACTCATGCAATATGATATAAACCCCATCTTGTTATCCTTGATGGCAACAATACAATACGTGCCTTGCTGCCCCTACTGTTACTGGGAAAGGACACCGCAAGATTGAACCAAATCTAAGCACTTCTCCCATTGCAAGAAAGATCAATCTAGTAGGCCAAACCAAACTGATAAATCGAAGAGACTTGCAAAGATAACTAATCATACATAAAAGAATTCAGAGAAGATTCAAATATTGTTCATAGATAAACTTGATCATAAACCCACAATTCATCGGTCTCAACAAACACACCGCAAAAGAAGATTACATCGAATAGATCTCCACAAGAGAGGGGGAGAACATTGTATTGAGATCCAAAAAGAGAGAAGAAGCCATCTAGCTAATAACTATGGACCCGAAGGTCTGAGGTAAACTACTCACACATCATCGGAGAGGCTATGGTGTTGATGTAGAAGCCCTCCCTGATCGATGCCCCCTCCTGCGGAGCTCCGGAAAAGGCCCCAAGATGGGATCTCACAGGTACAGAAGGTTGCGGCGGTGGAATTAGGTTTGTGGCTCCGTATCTGGTAGTTTGGTGGTACGTAGGTATATATAGGAGGAAGAAGTACGTCGGTGGAGCAACGTGGGGCCCACGAGGGTGGAGGGCGCGCCTAGGGGGGTAGGCGCGCCCCCTACCTCGTGCCCTCCTGGTTGATGTCTTGACGTAGGGTCCAAGTCCTCTGGATCACGTTCATTCCGAAAATCACGTTCCCGAAGGTTTCATTTCGTTTGGACTCCGTTTGATATTCTTTTTCTGCGAAACTCTGAAATAGGCAAAAAACAACAACTCTGGGCTGGGCCTTCGGTTAATAGGTTGGTCCCAAAAATAATATAAAAGTGTATAATAAAGCCCATTAATGTCCAAAACAGAATATAAAATAGCATGGAACAATAAAAAATTATAGATACGTTGGAGACATATCACCTTCCCTTTGTACACGACATATCACTGTCGTCTCGCCATCAAGAAACTAGGTAACTGTTAGAGATGCATCTTCATCAAGAGGATGTACAATCATATGCAAAAAAATATATTAGAGCAACACGAAAAAGAAAGGGTTAGCAACTAGATGCAACATATAGTACGCAAACTAATTAACTAGAGGTACGCAGGTCATCGTACCCAAACTAACAAAGTAGCCTCACGCAAGTTCGGCAGGGACCGTGGACATCAAAAAGTTTCATCGCTACAGAAAGTATACAAGTTCAATCGACACATATCATCATCATCGGCATCGTAAATCACTAGAAGTTCCATCCTTCCATATCATCGAGGATGGACCCTAGCTTCTTGAATGGCTGAGGTCTTGACGTTGCATGCCTATGCGAGTTCGGACGTCAGCTCACGATATAGGGCCGTGGTGGAACATCCCCTTCTCATCGATGACTTCTTTCATGATGATCATCGCAATGTCCCTTTGTATGTGAAAGAAGTCATCTCTAAGTTTATAATACGCTTCTCCATGAGATTCTAGCCACTTGTAGATATGATCATCATTTCTGCTTGTCATGCGAAGCTTTTGGTGATCCGTGTTGAACTCAATCATGAGATGGAGGATGTAGAATCCATCCTTCTTGCTTGGTTTTGGGACATGGATCCAGCAGAAGTTAGTTTTATGCGCGAAACCCATCTTATTGTTCTTTTGTTTCCTGATCTGCATGTGGCCACCTCTACTGCTGAATCCTTGGAGAGCATCATCTAGAATATTCATTATGTGGGTGTAGTCCTTCTTCTCGTAGGCTCTGGAAGGGTCGAAATACACGGCGTGGGAGACTCGCGGGTAAAGAACGATAAGGACGGCGCGCCCGTTGCTGCGGGGAAAAGACACCTCAAATTATTCTCCATATGAGCGAGAAGGAATGATTGAAATATACGAAAGGGTTGTCCGGAACTGACTTATTTTGGATGATAAGGGGAGGACAATTTCCTGGTCCTTATTCTGTACCATGAAGTTTTGGAGGTTGTCCCTAGCAGTTTCACGCTCACAGTCGCCGAGACTCAAGAAAGACTCGTGCATGTAGTACGGATCCGCCACACAGATTTGCGACACTTCTTCTCTCTTCACGACGGAGCTCATATGTAGCGCAAAAATGGCGGACGATTGTAAAATCGAGCCGCCTTGTCAGAAACATCTCAAAGATATGGTCAAACCGCAGGAAGAACACCTCCGCGGGCCATGTGTCGACGTAGCACTTCCCCTCAGGCACACGAGCCGCGTATGTCGGATATCCTGGATCCTTCGAGGCTAGTAGGCTTTTCTCAGTCGACATCACATGGTCGTGCAGTCTCCTGAGATCTCCTGATAGTGCCTCCAGCGTTTTCGGCAGTAGCATCGGCTCGCCCGTAAGATGGAACATGGCCGCACCGTTCACGGGTACACGCTCTTCATAATCCATCGTCTGGCTGCTATGTGCTCTGGCTTGTTTGGAGGCAGTTATCTTCCCCGATCTCTTCCTCTCCTTTTTCTTGGGCACGCCTTCCAGACCCTTCCTTAACCCCTGCCCCAGTGTTCCCGGGCTAAGCACTGTAAGACCCTCGGCTAGTTGAGCCTGTGTTGAGGCGGCATCTTCAGGCGTGTCCTGTGAGGATTTCATGAAGAGAGACTTTTTGCAATCCCTGCTACGACCTTCCAGCCCGGGCAGATCATCCATATCCTCATTAGCATGCTGATAGGCCGAATCTTCATATGGTTGACTCATCATATCTATGTCACAGTCATACGCGTTTGTATTGAGGAAACCCATTGGGTCGACCTCCGTCTCATCATCCATTCTATGTTCTACAGGACCGATTACATCAGCCAGTACTATTGCACCCCCTTCATCACATCGTCCGCCGCTCTCACCCCGCACTACATGAGCTGGTAATTGCGTAGGCGGGGTGGTGGTCTCCGCACATGCTTGTTGATGTGTGGTTATTGGTGTGCTCTCAGCCGGCTCCAGACGAATAAGATTCTTCGGCCATAGCAGCACCCAACCCTTGTAGCTTCCAATCCGTGGCGGGGTCTCGTCGTCCTCTCCCACATGCTGTACTGGAGGAGGCAAATCCTCGTGCCCCGGTTTCACACTAGACAAGTTAACCCTGAAGTGCCAGCGGGGATCGGCTGGTTGTGGAGCGTGGGTTGCAAGGGGTTCATTATCATCCCCTTTCCCATGTCCACCTTCTGGCCTTTGATCAAGTAGAGTATGGTGCACGGGGTTTCTTCGGCCTGCAAACACATGTCTGTGGCGTAAAACATCCGAAAGTCTCTTAGCAGCCCGTCCTCAGTCTCTGGCGCGCTAGGTGGGCCTTCGTCTTTGGCTCAGCTCGACGCCCTCACGGTAATTACATGTTGGTGCGACATGTAATTACCGTGAGGGCGTCGAGCTGAGCCAAAGATGAAGGCCCACCTAGCGCGCCAGAGACTGAGGACGGGCTGCTATGAGCGGGAGCGACTGCGAGAGGAGGCCCGGTTGCGTGAGCAAGTGATGGTCTGGTGTTGTTGTTATTGTTCACGGAGTTGTTCCCGATGAAACTGGGCAACGGAAATCATGTACCGTCTTGTCTGGATTTTCCCTCGTCCAGTTGATGATAGCTGGAACCAAGTTAGTAGCGAAATCATTTCTGCAGGCAGTTACAGCTGCATTGACTGCCTGCTGTAGCAACTCATTTTTCTCCTCGGCTGTTTTTTTCGCGTCCTCAGCTGCTTTTTTCTCGACTGCAAGCTTCACCTTCTCGTCGATGTCTGCCTGACTAAACTTCTTTCTCTACTTCTTGGCCTCCGGGCCCTCGTTGTAAAACACCTTCCACGTGGCGTCGTCTCCAGCGCCGTGCACACGACCATATTGCGGCCGCTGGCCCAAAGGGAGTCCCTTAAGTTCGTTCAAGGCCCAGTTGAGAGGGGTGTCCCACCTGGGCCTCATCGGAGAAGTAGGGCTTTCGGCTGCAAGCTGGTGTTGCTTCTCCTGCAGAAGGAGCGTGAACCATTTAGGAATGTGCAGTCGACTAGATCTGGAGGTAAATGTAAGGTGGTAAAATAATAATTACCAGTAGTCTAATCAATTTCCTCGTGATCTGGTCCGTGTAAAAAACCTTCTTTTCCTGGTCCCACTTGTAGAAGGCCCTGATGAAGTCACGCTCCAAGGGGTTGGTGAACTTCACGAAGGGGTCTGGGATACCCACGGCTTCACGTTCCGCGTCCTCCTTATCCCATATGGGCCCTTTATTGAGGTAGCCACGGCTTCCGAGGGATTCTTCCCCGTGTTCCTTTGCTGAAGGCTCTTGAATTTCGCAGCCTTAGCCTTGGCTGCCTCGGTAGCGCAAGTGTCCTTGAAAGTTTTGAACTCCTCTTCCATAAGTGTCGGATTTTCCTCCAGAATCTTGGACAGGGGTTCCTTAACCTCAATAGCTTGTTTCACCCTCCCTTTCCAGGAGGCCAAATCATTGCTGAACATGCCCATGGCGTGATTGTTAATCTTTTTCATCTTCGGATCATCCCACGGTTGTTCTATGTTATCATCCTGGTCGGGGAACTTGAATCTCTTGTACAACTTCGTTAGGAGCAACCGCGTCAAATGTTCTTTACTCCTTAAGTCATCGTCGTTGATGCTCGCGCATTCCCGTAGGATGCATCCTACTTGGTTCCCATAGCACTTGCAAGGTTCTTCCGGCTCTAATGGCTCAAACTTGCCAGGTGCCATCTTTGTGATCACCGGTCGTCCAATCCCTAGTTTGTTAGGTTTTCATATCCTCCGCTTCTTCTGCTTCTTCTTTTCGGTAGCGGCATCGGCGCCGGTACCTTCCCCGCCTACACTCGATATAAAAAAATGAGAAATGACATAAAAAAGAAATCTATGTTTGCCGGAATGTCGTTTCCCAACACTCGATATGCCTACTATCTAGCACAAATCATGCCAAAATTCACAGAAAATTTCGGCATGACCTTTGCTAAAAATGGACATATCGAGCGCCTGAAATCACCGGAACGGAAATGAATCAACATTCTGGCGTAACATAGGCCACTCGGATCATTTACCCTGCACATAATCATCATGTCCAAATGACATGTCCAAATTTCCAAATATGACATGTCCAAAACATCACATGTCCACTTCAAATTTGCATATAAAAGGAAGAAATATATAGAACTTGAAGAAAAAGCCTAGCTAAATTCATAACTAAATATATAACCTAATTAACCATCTGCCCTAACTAAACCCTAAGTAAATTAGCCAAAAAACCTAGCTACCAGAGAGAGGAGGAGCGGTGGGGGGCTTACAGAGGGTGCAGGCCCGACGACGGCCGAGGTTGGGAGGGGTCGGGGTCGAGCGCCGGGGCCAGAGCCGGGGTCGGGGTCGTGGCCGGGGCCATGGGCGAGCACCGGGGCCGGAGCTGGGGTCGGGGCCGGGGTCGGGGTCGGTCGGGGTCGGGGGCCGGAGCCGGCGCCGGGGTCGGTCGGGGTGGAGGTCGGGGGCAAGCGTAGAGGCGCGGCGAGGGCAGGGCTCCGGCGGCGCGACGGGGGAAGAGAGAGTGTGGGGATTTGGGAGAAAAGAGGCGGGATGAAGAGAGGAGTGGGGATTTTGGGGGTTAAGTGGGCATAGTAGTAGCGCGTTTAGGCAAAACGCGCTATAGCTACTCCAGGTAGCTATAGCGGTTTCGTGTAGAAACCGCTACTGCTACCTTGACTAGCTGTAGCTCTTTTCTCACAGGAGCGCTGCTGCTATAACCAGTACCTATATAACAGTTTTCCTGATTGTTTCCTTCTATTTTCTTGACTAGCTATAGCTATATATTGCATATATTGCATCATTTGACGGTTAAATATGTATACAAAATAGGAACATATATATTACATCATTGGACCCATGCATAATAATGGCTAAGTGTGTATACAAAATAGGAACATATATATTACATCATTTGACCGATAACATACGGTTCCTCGGCGTTGACGTTTTCGTTTTTGAGTCAGCTTCTTTCCCTTCTTGTTCGTTGAAGAATAATTGAGTCCCTCATTGTGACTTTGCCTTTTCCATGGATTATGATTTTTGTTAGGTAATGTAGTATTGATTCTTCTTTTGACATATACTTCTTCATCATCATCATCATCTTCCCTCATTGGGTTGCCGTACTAATCGTAGTCTTCCTCGTTGGCGACTCCATCCATTCCAATGATGTTCCTTTTGCCTCTCCTCACGACAACACGGCTGGGATTGCGCGAGTCGGTTATGAAGAAGCATTGTGTCACGTGCTTAGCGTGTACCCATGGCTCGTTTTTTGCGATAGCGTTCACGGTAGCGCTCTTGGCGTCGGGTATAGTCATGGTAGTGAAATTCCAATTTTCTCTTTTGACATTCTTAGCCCATCTGACATGGAACATCGTCGTGTTGTGCAGTCCAGAGTAGTCAAGCTCCCAGATATCCTCGACCCTTCCGTAAAATCTTTCAGTTGCGCCGTTGTCGCTGTCGGTCATGCATTCCATCGTCACCCCTGAGTTCTGATCATCACTGTCCATATCTTTGGCCTCTGTGTAGAACGTGTATCCGTTGATATCGTATGTCTAATAGGTTAGGAGGTTGGGCGAGGGGCCATGTGCTAAGGCGTATATGAGCAATCCGTCCTTAGAGCCATCCTCCGGGGGATTAGCAATAATATGCTCTTTGAACCAATGCAGGAAAGTGGAGTTGTGCTCTCTAGTAACTTCGGCGTTCGTCCTGCATACCCCCCGGTCACGATACTTCTTTGCGATAATTTCTTTGTGCAGTGCCACGAAGGGATCTACCTCGTCTAGGTGTTGTAGCACTACCAAGTTTGCTATGTTAAAGTCGCTGCATCGATCTGAGTATGCCACGTGCAGTTCCCTGCGGCCGTTGGAGTGGCCTTCTCCTTCGAGCCTCCCATCGTGCTTGTTAACGGGCAAACCAACACTAACACCAGGCGGCTGGTCTGCGCCATATAGAAAATTCGCGCAGAAAGAGATGCACTCTTGTGTCAGATAGCCCTGGACGATGCTTCCATCTGGACGGGACATGTTACGAACGAATCCTTTGATGATCCCATTCATCCTCTCAAATGGCATCATGTTGTGCAGAAATGACGGCCCCAAGTCTATTATGTCGTCCACAATATGGACACACAGATGCACCATCACGTCAAAGAATGCGGGCGGGAAGTACATCTCAAGCTCATTCAGTATCACAACGATCTCTTCCTGTAGCCTTTGGAGCTGCTTCAGAATGATCGACTTTCGAGAGATGATGTCAAAAAAGTTGCAGAGACCAATAAGCGTGTCACGGACGTGCTTGTCGATTATCCCTCTAAGGGCAACAGGTAGTATCTGCGTCATCATCACATGACAGTCATGGGACTTCATCCCGCTGAACCTTTTCTTGTCCGTGTCTGGATATCTGCTTATCTTGCCACAAAAACCGGAACTAACTTTGACTCCGGTAAGGCACTTAAAGAATTGACCGATCTCAGCCTGACTTAAGGTGAAGCAAGAAGGGGGGCAATAATCCTCTTTCTAACTTTGACTCCGGTAAGGCACTTAAAGAATTGACCGATCTCAGCCTGACTTAAGGTGAAGCAAGAAGGGGGGCAATAATCCTCTTTCTTTATTTTCTTGCCCTTCTTCTCCCGCGCCTCTGTCTCCGTCTCTGTCTCGTCTGACTTTTTACGGGGCGGCATGTGCAGATCTTCCCTGATATTCAAATATTGCAAGTCTTTTCTTGCCTTCGGCCCATCCTTGGTCTTATCCGGCATGTTCATCAGTGTCACGAGCAAGCTCTCAAGGACATTCTTATAGATAAGCATTTGATCAAGGCAATGAGGTGTATCGGGTTTGTGCCAGTACTCCAAGTCCCAGAACACAGACCTCGTCTTCCATACCTTCAGAAGTGGCTCCGGCGCCTTTTTCATCGTCTTTCCCGGCGCGGGGCACTCCTTCCAGTTTTCAACAGCTCATCGATTTCGGCACCGCTCCGCTTACGTGGAGGTCCTCGATGCTCAGCGTGACCATTGAATAGATCTCCACGGTTTCTCCATGGGTCGTCCTGTTCGAGCCATCTTCGATGCCCCATGTACACGATTTTCCCAGACCCGCCATCTTTCCTTGACATTAGCTGCTGAGACGTCGTATCATCCATGCACCACGTGCATCCGCAATATGCATGGCACACCTGGCCCGCGACATATCCGTAACTGAGATAGTCATGCACCGTCGTGATCAGCGCGGCTCTCATGTAGAAATACTCGCCTTTGCTGGCGTCCCATGTCTTGGCCGGTGTTTTCCATAACGTGTCTAACTCTTCTTGAAGTAGCCCCAGATACAAATTAACATTATTTCCTGGTTGTTTCGGCCCTTGAATAAGCATGCTCATGTGAATGTACTTCGACTTCATGCACAACCAGGGGGGAGGTTGTACATCCATACAAACACGGGCCATGTGCTATGGTTGGTGTTCTGGTTGCCAAACGGATTCATGCCATCGGTACACGCGCCGAGCACGATCTTCCTTGCATCACATTCAAAATACCATAGAAGTTGTTCAACGCTCTCCACTGGCTTCCATCCTTGACGTATCTCAGCTTCGGATCATCTCCATCGTCGGGCTTCTTCCTCTCCGTGTGCCAGCGCATTAGCTTTGCTTCCTTGGGATCTACGAAATACCGTTGGAGACGGGGAGTGATCGGTAAGTGCCATACAACTTTCTAGGGACATTTCTACCCGGCCTTCTTGTATCGAGAAGCATTGCACACCGGACAGCTTGTTTTTTTCGCATGCTCCTTCCGATAAATTATGCAATCGTTGATGCATGCATGGTATCGAAAGTGCGGCAGATCAAGAGGGCACACGATCTTCTTGGCCTCATCAACACTAGAAGGACATAGATTCCCCGCGGGAAGAACATCCTTTAGGTACTTGAGATGCTCATCGAGGCTAGTGTCGGTCCTTTTGTTTTTAGCCTTCATCTTCAGGAGTTGGAGCGTGAAACTCAAGCGGGTCACCTCAGGATTGCAACCATCATACAATGGAGTGTTCGAGTCTACCACCAGTTGCTCCAGCTTAGCCTCCTCTCTAGAAGTAGCTCTCTCGGTACTCGTCTCCTTGCGAAGCAGTGCTTGAACATGAGGGTCCCGCACGATTGAACTTAGTATCGACGAACTCTGCTGCGTGGAGTCCACGTTCTCTCCGCTGCCATGTCCGGCCCGTACTACTCTGCCATGTCCGGCCCCTTCTCCGCCGCCATGTCCGGCCTCTTCCCCGCCGCCATTATTGATCATCTCTTCGTCTTGCCCCGTGTCGTCATTTCCTGCCCCGTCGGCATCCTCAACATCGTCATCCTCATCTTCAATTATCCATCGAGTATAGCCATCCATGAAACCAGTCATGAGCAGGTGCGCTTCGACACGACCATCGTCATAGGGGTCGAGCCAAACTATTCCTTTGCATTTTCGACACGGACATAAAACCTCTGTCCGGTTATTTTCTTTCATGTCCTGCACCGCCGACCGCAACCACCTGTCCACCATCGTTCCACTGACCATCATGAACGTCTGCACGGTAATAATAAACAAATTGATTATAAAAATGCGTGCATGCATCAAAGTCATACAAAAATTCGGCATGACCTTCCCTAACAATAGGACACATATAGATCTAGAGTTTGCCCGGAATTCGCCGAAACAGAAATAAATCGACATTTCGGCAAAACATAGGCAACTGAAAAGCACAATTTGGCGTCAACTCATGCCACACACACAATTTCCATCATATTTCCCGATTATCATATCACCTACACAAACACATATTTCCATTTTGCAAAAGCATGAAATTTTAATCACCTCTATCTCGAGATCGAGCACACGGTGGAGATGATGATGTAGGGAGATCAAAAGTGCACAAAGCTCTTCTTGACAAAGATAGATCTAGTTAGAGGGCAAATAGGTCACTTAACTAAATGCTACATCTACCTAGCTAGCTAATTTGGGAGGAGACAACTTCAACTAGTGGAGGGGGAAGGAAAAAGAGAAAGGAGATGCATTAATGGAGGTGGTGTAGTTAGCTAGGAGAAATGAAGAGAGAGAAAGGTAGGTAGAAGAGGGAGAGTAATGGGGGGAGAAGTATTGAGGAAGAAGAAGAGTGAGAGAGGGAGGATGTGGGAGGTAGGGGAAAGGAAGGAGAGGAGATGGGGGAGGGGAGGACGGGTGGGAAAAGGTGGTGGGGTGCTGCGTCTTAGCAGTAGCGCGGGAGGAAAAACACGCTACTGCTAAGAGCGTAGCAGCAGCACGCTTTTCTCACACGTGCTACTGCTAAACGGGGCCAACCGTGTGGACAATTTCAAAATTAGCAGCAATGACGTGAGTAAAAAGCGCGCTACTACTATTGCATTAGCAGTAGCGCACGTCGTGGCACCGCGCTGCTGCTAAACTTAGGTTGTTGGTTACTGTCGGTCGATTTTTGTAGCAGCGCGGTTTAGCCCTCACGCGCTACTGCTAAATTTGCATCAGTAGCGAGTTTTTCCTAACCGCACTACTGCTAATTAGCAGTAGCGCTTCTTGTTGTGCCGGGCTGCTGCTAAGTTCTGTGTATAAGGTTTTCCCTAGTGGTGCTCGGTCATATTGTCGTAGTGCTTAGGTGAAGCCCTAAGTCGGTAACTTCATCATCACCGTCACGATGCCGTCATGCTGACGAAACTCTCCCTCGGCCTCAGCTGGATCTAGAGTTCGAGGTACGTCACCGAGCTGAACGTGTGCAGATCGCGAAGGTGCCGTGCGTTTGGTACTTGATCGGTTGGATCGTGAAGACGTTCGACTACATCAACCGCGTTACTAAACGCTTCCTCTTTCGGTCTACGAGGGTACATGGACACACTCTCCCCGCTCATTGCTGTGCTTCTCCTAGATAGATTTTGCGTGATCGTAGGATTTTTTTTTGAAATACTACGTTCCCCAACAATGTCCTAGCGGAAGGACTTAGTCATGGAGCCATCGCAACTAGGTTAGCTTAAAGGGGTTAAATGGGACAAATGACACATGGAGTTTATACTGGTTCGGCCCCTTGTGGTGAAGGTAAAGGCCTAATCCAGTTTGAGGTGGTATTACTTGGGTTTCGATTACCAGGGAGCGAATACGCTTGACCTAGTTCTCGATCTCTTGTTTCCTGCCCTAAATCGCCGCTGGGTCGCCCTTTATATACACAGGTTGATGCCCGGCGGTTCATGGAGTCCCAGCCGGCTCATACACAACGTGTCCGGCTCGGTGACTAACTATACATGCCTTAAAACACAAGTCATACATATATGGCGGTTCACGCCTGAGGGCCTCAAACCGCCTTTGAGTCTTGGTCCTTCAGTAAGCCTGCTTCACGAACCGCCATCTTCAACATCTTCATGGGCCTTGTCATTATGAACCGCCGGTGGTATGACCCAGCCCCTCCTGGGCGGGTCATACCCAATAGTTATATCCCCAACATTAGGCCCCAGGTTGATGTGAACTTGTTCATATCAATCTTTCAACACTTACAAAAATTCTTCCTCATTTGCTCTTGCAAGATCTTGTAACCCGCCATGACGTCACCTCCTAGAATTGCGGCAACCCGCCGTGACGTCACCTGTCATTAATATCATACAAGGCCCAAATCTTAATATACCTTCTCATTTAATGAACCTCCGAAAATCGAGGCGCCTGCGCTGTCACATATCCATTTTTAGCCTCCTCGATTCCCTCACATGCCACTTATCTTTCCAGCCTTATAAATAGGGCCAGGGGTCCCTTTTCACTTTCCCCCTTGCCATCTCATCCCCATCTTCCACCTCATGACGCCTCTGCGCCCGAGCTCTGCCGCCGCCATCGACCTTCACCACTGCCTCGTCTACGGCCGCTGCGTCAACCCGAACGGTCCAGAATTCGTCTACGCACCTCCGCTGTTTAGTAGCTCCGGTGAGTTTTTCCCTTTCTTCTCACCACAGATCCCATTAGGGTTTCCACAAGTTCTTCGTAGTTCATCTCCGCCTTTCTTTGCTCTTCACTATACTTTGAGATTCCAATCCAAACTTTATACTCTTCCTGCACGGTGGTAGTTGTAGTACTAATTTTTGATATTAAAACATCTCCTCTGCGTGAAAAATCCAATTTGGACATATGAACTCCTCAACTGCTGCCACTTAGGTTTAGAATTTTTTCCATTATTTGAGGTGCCATAGATCCAAAATCATAACATCAGTGTGTGAGATCTGTTTTTCCAACACTTACAAACTTTTCCACTCTCGGATCTGTAAATCAATAAATGTGTGGGCGGCTTAACTCAGAAACTATAACCCGCCAGGTACCATTAGTCCCCTTTTAAGCCGCCAATAGCTCACCTTTATAACTTCAATGCTTTCCTTCTGTTTAACACCTTTGCATGCACACTTCATTATTATTTGTCTTTAAACCAACAACCGGCTTAACTATATAACTTACACTGGCATAATTTTCCTTTCAGATAATCAAAAAAAGGCTAAGACATACACTGCTTGCAACTGGGTCGATCCCGGGTCATCGAAGAAGACCTGAATAATTTCGTTGCAACCGTCACCTTAGCCATGAAAGAGGACATCCACTAGGGGGTGCCTGGTGAAGAAAATCCACCTAAGCCCAAGGAAGGAGAGGTGATTGTTTTCACTGACCACATGATTCGGGGGGTTCAGCCCGCCCGGCTCAAAGTTTTTCCGCGACGTACTCCATTTCTTCCAACTTCACCCTCAAGATAATGGACCCAATTCTGTGTCCAATATTTGCAACTTCCAAGTATTCTGTGAAGCTTACCTTCAAGAGGAACCCACAGTTAAATTGTTCAGAGAATTTTACTACTTAAACCATCAGACATAGTTTACTGACAGGCCCAGCTTGGAACTCGGTGGGGTTTCAATTCAGAAGAGGAAAGAAGCCATATTTCCCTACGCCAAACCGCCGAGTCATCCCAAAGATTGGAACCAAACTTGGTTCTACTGACAATACACATCTCCAGCAGACGTGAATCCTCTATCGGGTTACCGCGACCACCGACTTAGCAACACACATCCGCTTCCCCCACGGATCAAGGCGAAGGAGCGGGCCAAATATGCACCAGCTTTTTCAAAGCTTAGAGCCTTCATGGCTAACAGCCTAACCAGCATCGACTTTGTTCGGTGCTGGGTATCATGGAGCATCTTGCCATTGAGCCGTCGACCCGTCTTAATGTGTGAATACACTAGCTATTTAAAAGATCCCCAGTGCCACTGCGACATTCAACTGTCTGACGTGGAAATTAATGAAGCCACCAAGGCGTTGCTGAACAATCCTTTGGCAGATTGCAGTAAGACAAGACTTAGTCCTTTCTGCTCTTTCAACAAACCGCCAGCTGTAAGCATTGCACACCTTTTGTTTAATCACATTTGCATTAATACTGCCCACTTATGACCTTTTGATGTTAACAGGCCAACTCTTCATTTAGGAAGAAGAAATCGCAAGAAAAACCGGCCAAACCGGCTCGTACCAAAACCAAGGTCACCAAGAGGCCTGCTAAGTAGAAAACCATCGAGCCCGCTGGGTTAAACTTGTTGGAAATATGCCCTAGAGGCAATAATAAAATGGTTATTATTATATTTCCTTGTTCATGATAATTGTCTATTGTTCATGCTTTAATTGTATTAACCGGAACCATAATACATGTGTGAATACATAGATCGTAATATGTCCCTAGTAAGCCTCTAGTTGACTAGCTCGTTGATCAATAGATGGTTGTGGTTTCCTGACCATGGACATTGGATGTCGTAGATAACGGGATCACATCATTAGGAGAATGATGTGATGGACAAGACCCAATCCTAATCATACCACAAGATCGTGTAGTTCGTTTGCTAGAGCTTTTCTAATGTCAAGTATCATTTCCTTAGACCATGAGATTGTGCAACTCCCGGATACCGTAGGAATGCTTTGGGTGTATCAAACGTCACAATGTAACTGGGTGGCTATAAAGGTGCACTACAGGTATCTCCGAAAGTGTCTGTTGGGTTGGCACGAATCGATACTGGGATTTGTCACTCCGTATGACGGAGAGTTATCTCTGGGCCCACTCGGTAATGCATCATCATAATGAGCTCAATGTGACTAAGGAGTTATCCACGGGATCATGTGTTACGGAACGAGTAAAGAGACTTGCCATAACGAGATTGAACGAGGTATGGGGATACCGACGATCGAATCTCGGGCAAGTAACATACCGATAGACAAAGGGAATTGAATACGGGATTGATTGAATCCCAGACATCGTGGTTCATCTGATGAGATCATCGTGGAACATTTTGGAGCCAACATGGGTATCCAGATCCCGCTGTTGGTTATTGGCCGGAGAGATGTCTCGGTCATGTCTGCATGGTTCCCGAACCCGTAGGGTCTACAGACTTAAGGTTCAGTGACACTAGAGTTGTTATGGGAAATAGTATGTGGTTACCGAAGGTTATTCGGAGTCCCGGATGAGATCTCGGACGTGACGAGGAACTCCGGAGTGGTCCGGACGAAGGGTATTGGAGTCCGGACTTGTTCTGGGAGTACCGGGTGACGACCAGCGTGACCGAAAGGTGTTTCGGAGGCCCCGGCAAGCGTTGGGGGGCCTTATGGGCCAAGGGGAGGGGCACACCAGCCCACTAAGGGGCTGTGCGCCCCTCCCACCCCCTTTCACGTAACCTGGAGAGGTGGGGGCGCCTCCCCTAGGGCAGCCACCCCTCCCGGCTTGGGGGGCAAGTTTCCTAGGGGTGGGGGCGCCCAAACCCATCTAGGGTTTCCCCTGTGGTCGCCGCCCCTCCCCTAGGGAACCCTAGGGCGCCTCCTCATCCCCCCTTCCCCCTATATATAGTGAGGGAGAGAGAGGGCAGCTGCACCCCTTCCCCTAGCGCATCCCTCTCCTCCTCCAACTCCTCCTCCTCCTCCGTAGTGCTTAGCGAAGCTCTGCCGGAGAACCACGAGCTCCATCGCCACCACGCCGTCGTGCTGCTGGAGTTCTCCCTCAACTTCTCCTCTCCCCTTGCTGGATCAATAAGGAGGAGACGTCCCTGGGCTATACGTGTGTTGAACGCGGAGGTGCTGTCCGTTCGGCACTTGGATCGGATCTTCCGCGATTTGAATCGCCGCGAGTACGACTCCATCAACCGCGTTCTTGTAACGCTTCCGCTTAGCGATCTTCAAGGGTATGAAGATGCACTCCTTCTCTCTCGTTGCTAGCATCTCCTAGATTGATCTTGGTGACACGTAGGAAAATTTTGAATTATTACTACGTTCCCCAACAGTGGCATCATGAGCTAGGTCTATGCGTAGATTCTACGCACGAGTAGAACACAAATAGTTGTGGGCAATGATTTGTTCAATTTGCTTACCGTTACTAGTCTTATCTTTATTCGACGGCATTGTGGGATGAAGCGGCCCAGACCGACCTTACACATACACTTATGTCGGGTGGTAGGTGCGACATATGCCAACGGGTGGCTTATCATTGTGGGAGCCAGTAAGACATCGCCGGTGCCTGGAAACGGGATAAGGCGAAGACATGCACGCCGGCGAATCTTACCCAGGTTCGGGGCTCTCCGTGGAGATAACACCCCTAGTCCTGCTCTGCGGGGTCTCTGCATGATCACTAGATCAACACAAGTAGCTACAAGTGCTCCTTGAGCTGTTTGGCTAGAGGAGGAAGAAGGGCAAGGCTAGCTCTCCTCTTCCCACTACGTGGTGTGTAAAACTATCTCAGAGATCAACCCTTTGCATGGGTGCCCTGGGGGTTTATATAGGCCTACCCCCAGGGATACAATGGTAATCCAGCTGGGCGGGGGTCCCAGCCGTCAGTGTCTGTGTTCGCCGGCTTCTCCGCCGGCCGTTGGGGCCCGCCGACTGGTGGGTCCCGCCGGCTGCCGGCCTCTTGGCCGACAGGCCGGCCCCACCGCCTGGTGGTCTTGTCAGTGGCTGGTTACTGTTGCCTCGCCCCTGATGACGAGGGCTTCGTCGAGGTAAGCATGGCTATAGTGCCGCCGCCTGGCGGGCTCTCACTGTAGCCTTACCTTGTCTTGTCTCCTTAATGATGCACATACTTCGAGGGAGGGAGGTAGCCGGCTATTGGGAGCCGGCTACGCCCCAGGCCGACTAGGGGAGGCCTGGCCGCCTTCGAGCATCTCTCTGGCTGAAGGGGCCCGCCGCCCGCGAGCCGTACTGCCGCCAGTCGTGGGTGGCGTCACGGTCAACATGGCAACAGTGTCGCGCCGGACGGGGGATGACTGACCCGTACGGCGCACTGTGGCCATGCGTGCTCCGGGATTCGGGGGTGGCAGGCTGTACTGTGGCCACGCCCCGTCTCATCACCGTTATGTGGGTGCAACCGTTGAGGGTGCAGTCTTGGCCGGCTTCCGGGAGTCGGTCTTCTTGCGGCGGGCTTCTGGGAGTCGGTCATCTTGTGGCCGGCTTCTGGGAGTCGGTCTTCTTATGGTCGGCTTCTGGGAGCCGGCCATCTTATGGTTATCTTCGGGAAGGTTTTAGAGGTCGGGTCGCCTTCCGGTAGTCGGCCTGTGAGATAGCCGACCAGGGGAAGGCGGCCCTGTGTTTTGGATGCTTGAGGGCCCGATCGGCCTGATAATTTTTCAAAGAGCCAGGGGGAGTCGGTTAGGCTACCCATGGCCATTTACTCCGACAGTAGTCCCCGAAGCTGGTTGCGCTTCGAGGCTGAGAAGAGGACGAGAAGCTCGGTCAGCTTCCTATCTTGAAGAGCCAGCAGCTAGGAGCCGGCTTCAGTTGGGTGCGCCGTTTTGGCGAGATTTTGAAGTCTGAAGGCGGGAGTCGGCTGGCGCGCACGCCGGGTTGCGGGCCGGCCGCTCGCCGCCCGCGCGCCACGTGTCACCCTCTGGCTGAAAAAAGCCAGCCAGCCCACGCGCGCGACGGGACGCCGCCGCAGGCCGGGGCCCACCACTCCCACGCCTAGGCCCAGGCGTGGATTCTCTGTGGCCCAAAGCGGGCCGCTCGCCTTCCGACGGCAGTTTCTGCATGTCGTTAGGGCGCAATAAGCGCGGGACGTGGGGGAGTGGGCGCAGTTAATCCCACGTTCCCCCCCATGCCTCGCCTCCTCGGCTTCGCCACACGAGGCTATAAGTAGGGGGAGGAGGGGGAGTGGCAGGCGCTCGCACGCTCACCCTCGCTCCGCCATTTTCTTCCTTTCCTCCTCCGCCGCAGCAGCCCTTCGCCGCTGCACCGTCCCTCTAGTCTTCGCACTACCTCGCAGCTTCGCCGCCGCGGGGCCGTGGTTTCGCCGTCACCGCGCCCTTTCTCGTCAGCTTCCTGCCGTCATGCAGCACCGCGGAGACTGGGACGGCTCCAACGTCCACGCGGACCACATCGACTTCCTCCGCAAGACGCGGCGGCTGCCCGGCGAGGACCAGGTGCGTGTCCGTCTTGCGTGGAAGAAGGAGATCTCGCCGGCGCCGGAGGAAGGCGAGCGGATAATCTTCTGCTCGCACTTCTTGCGTGGCCTCGGCCTGCCCGCGAGTGCCTTCTTCCGCTCCTTCCTTGAATTCTACCAGCTCCAGCCGCACCACCTCACTCCAAACACGGTGGTGCTGCTGTCCGCCTTCGTCACTCTGTGCGAGGGCTGCCTCGACGTCCTTCCCACCCTCGAGCTCTGGGGGGAATTCTTCCAATCCAAGCTCGGCACCCTCATGCAGGGCGTGCCGGCTCAGAGCGGCGCCTTCATCGCGGTGCGGAGGCCGGCAGCCGACAACCCCTTCCCTGCCATCACGCTGATTCAGTCGGTGAAGCTTTGGCAGAAATCGTACTTCTACGTGAAGAACGTCGCCCCGCAAGGTGACTACGTCAACTTGCCGACTTACGTAGCCGACCCACTGGCTGGAGGCACCGCCGTCGCCCGACTCCGGGTAATGATCCTGTCGGAGGGCCTGACTGGGTCCGACCTGCCGGCCGCCTTCGTGGTGCGCTGGGTGCTCCCGCTTCAAGGCCGCCCTCATTTGATCTGTCAAATGAGCGGCCAACTCGATCCGAGTCGGATGTGCACCAATGAGATGCCTCATGACGAGGTGGCTCAAATGGTGAACTATCTTGCAAACTGCAAGCTCTCCGCAGAGTGACAGTTTGGCAAGGAGCCGTACTCCTGTGCCAATCCCCCGCCTATGGTATGCTTTGTTTATCTTCTCTTCTTTAGTTTTGTCACCAAGTTTTCCTTGGCCGACTCTGACCAGTCGGCACGTCTTGGCAGAGCCCTCTCCTTCGACCTACGGCCAGGTCAGCGGGGGCGGATCGCCAATTTCTCCCCGACCGGGCAGAGCATGACTTGGAGGACCCCGACTTGGGGGCGGCCCCTATGGATGATAACACCGAGGCAGGAGGCGGCGAAGCAGGCGGCTCCGGGCTTGGAGCCAGCTTCGATGACTGGCCGGATGATGACGAGGCGGAAATCGTCCCGCGCCGCCAGCCGGCGTCGGACCATGGCGCGGGTTCATCCGCCGCGCCGCCTACTCGAGGCGGCGCGCAGAAGTGCCGTGCCGCGTCGGGCTTGTTCGGCAGTAGGCCGAAGAAGCCCAAGAGCGGGGCGGCGGCGACCAGGCGGCTACGAAGGCGGCCTGCTTCCGCAAGGTGGTGAAGCAGCCGCAAAAGGTTTTGGCGTAAGTGTCGATTCTCTTGCGTATTCCTTCTTCTTTTCTTGTCGATTTCTGAATCCTTGTCTTGACTTATCAAACAGGGCTCCGCTCTCTCTTGAGCGGATCGCTGCCGCCTCCGTGGTTGGATCGGCGGGAGGATCCGCAAGCACCTGCCGCGTGGACCCCCGTGCCGAGCTTCAAGCGGCAACGGAGCGGAACGCGCGGGAGGCGTGGGAGGAGCGGGAGGCGGAGGAGCTGAGGGCGGCCGCTGCCAAGGCGGCACAGGAGATGGCGGAGGAGTCGGTGAAGGCACAAGCTGCAGAGACAGCGGTCGGGGCCTTGTTTGTCGTCCCCCTGCGCACCGTGGCGCCCGAGATCCCGGAGCCCCCCGGAGGAAGCCGGTGGTGACCTGCCAGGGATGGAGAGGGAGGAGGACGACGTCGTCGTCCGGGAGAGGGAGGCGGCACCACCATCACCGACTGGGGCGGACCGAGGCAGCCGGCTTGACGCGCCGCCCGTGCGGCCGATTGGAGGTGTGCCGGCTGCGAGGGCGGACCTGGTGGTCCGGTCGCCATCACGCCAGCGCGCGGGGAAGGCGACTTCGGCGCCGGACCCGCAGAAGACCGCGGGCTCTAGCTCGTCGACCTAGGATCTGGAGGCGGCCAGCGCCAGCTCGGGGTGGAAGCCGGGTGGTGGGACGGGAGTGGTGAACGTGGCGGCGCAAGAAGTCCGGAACCGGCTTCAGTCCCAGGCCGCCGTGCTGAGGCAGTACAATGAAGAGTTCCTCGTGACACGGGCGGCCATTCGGGTGACTCTTCCCACTTTTCTGTTTCTTGATCTTGATTTCTTCCGTGGGGGCGCGTCAGCGCACCCACTGGGTGTAGTCCCCGAGTTCCGAGTCGGCTGCTGAGCAGGCGGCTTGGAACTTCTTAGTAGACTTTGATTGTTTATCTTGCTCTTGTCCGCTTCTCTGTCCGACTTGGAGGACTACCATAACCTCCGCGCGGCTGCCTTCAACTCCCAGGCTCGGGAGCTGACCCAGAAGACCGCTGATCTAACTGAGAACCGGAGTAAGTGCTTCATCTTTTATCTCACGTGGGGGCGCGTCAGCGCACCCACTGGGTGTAGTCCCCGAGATTCGGGCCGACTGCTGAGCAGTCGGGTCGGATCTTTCCTGGCGACTTCTTTCTTATTGCTTTTTTCTTCTTTGCCATATCTGTAGAGGCCAATGCCAATCTGAGGGAGCAGCTGGGTGGGACCCAGACCGCCCTTCGCGCCAAGGAAGCCGAGTTTGACGCCTTAGTTCAAGAGCGTGACCGCTTGGTCAAGAGGCTGGTCGACCAGGAAGAGAGCCATAAGGCGGCCCTGAAGGCGGTGCAGGACAGCGAGGCCGCCCTCCAGGCCGAGTACGAGACCGAGGCGGCGAGCTGGGCTGAGGCAAGGCAGTCGCTGATCAGCGGCTATGGCCAGATCGAAGACTTGGTTGACGGTAGGCCGCCTTCTTCTTTCTTTCTTGCTTGCCGCTTGCCATTTAGTCAATTCTCTGACTTTGTGTTTTTTCTCTTCCTTTCTTTCTTATGCAGAGTACTTCCTTGGTTACTCTACCGCCGCCAACCAGGTCGTCGAGGCCCACCGCGAGGCACGAAGGCAAGCTGGTGTGGAGATCGCGCCGAATGCTCGTCGGTCGCTTGAGGAGCAGCTTCTGGCGATCCAAGCCCGCCTCCAGCCGGCTCACCGCATGCTATGCCATCTTCAGCGCGTTGGGGCGCAAGTGCTGGCCGCCCACTGGCCCGGCGAGGCGATTCCCAGTACCCCTAGTCGGACTGCTGACTGGCTGGAGGTAGCGGTTGGCCGCTTCGAGGCCTGGAAGGCTTCTGCAGCTCGGTCAGGGGCCAGGCGGGCGCGGGAGTTCGTCAAAGCCTGGTATCCCGAGTTGAGCTTTGACTAGCTGGCCACCTGGCGGCAGGAGGGTTACGAGGAGTTGGAGGCGGTGCGGACGGATATCATCCAGCGCGCCTCGGCAATCACCGACTACACCGACACCAGCGCCTTTGATCCTGAGGTGGATGATAACGACATTGCTCAGCTGGAGGAGTGGTTCGGGCTGAACTCGGCGGATGGTGAGGACTCGGTGGAGGAGATCAACTCCAGCGACGAGGGCGAAGAGGAGGAGGGAGAGGATGGTGAAGACGCCGTGCCAGCCGGTGGAGCAACCGGCCAGCCTCAACTTGATCGTGCCTCCAGCAACGAGGCGTGTGCGAGACGCCGCCTGCAGCCGGTGATGATCAAGCCGAGACTCGCCAGCCGGCCACTCCTCCAGCCGGTACTCCCGTCTCCACCGACCAGCCCGGCTCGCCTGTTGCGCCCTTAGTCTGATCCGCCGCCTTTGCTTTCCTGTTTATTGCTCTTCGAACAATATTTTGTTAAGTTTGCGCAGTTCCACCCACTGGGGGTGTAAACATAATTATGCATGTGTTTAGCTTCCCATTGTTCTTGCTTTTCATCCTTTGGCTGTTTCCTTTGCCGCCCTCCCTTGGTCGCCGCCTTCCCAGCCAGACAGCTGCTCTGCAGTCTGTGGCTGGAGAAGTGCTTGGCCGGTTGGGACGGCGAGTACTCTAGCTTTCTTGGATTGTAGCAAAGTGAATGGGAAGCTGGCCAGCCGGCTGTTCTGTCAGCCAGTAGGCGTGGTGGGAGGCCGGCTTGTGTTATATAGGTTCGTTAGTCCTTAGCCGTTTTTCGTGTGGGCATCCTTTCCTGCCTTTGGCTCTTGCCAGTCGGACAGTCGGTTCTTCGAGCTGCGACTTTCAATAAGAGAGGGCTCGGGTGCCGGCACACTACTTGTCTGACTGCAGGTAGAACTTTAATATAACTCAAGGCGGCAAGTCCTCGGGCCGACTGGTCGAACCCGGTGCCGGACAGAAAATCAAATGTAATAGTACATTCATAGGTATGACACTCGTCATTCATAGATAAAAGAGGGTAGTCCCCGAGTGCGCCTCGGGGGGCCCGTTGTTTTGTAGTTAATACAAAAGGTAGCGTGGTACATACTGCTTTTAACTGTAAAATCTTCTCAGGAGATGGGCGTTCCATGGTCGTTCCGACTCCTTGCCGGAATCATCCCTCTTGCGTGCCTTCGGCTTCTGTGCGTCGATCAGGTAGTAGGAGTCGTTGCCTAGGGCCTTGCTGATGACGAATGGGCCTTCCCAAGGGGCCGGGAGCTTGTGCTGGCCGGCTGTTCGCTGGATCAGCCGGAGCACAAGATCGCCTTCTTGGAAGGATCTTGGCTTGACCTTCCGGTTGTGGTAACGGCGCAAACCCTGCTGGTAGATGGCGGACTGGCTGAGTGCTCACAGCCGGCCCTCTTCCAGCAGGTCGACACCGTCTTCTCGCGCTTCCTTGGCCTCCGCCTCCGTGTACATGGTGACCCGAGGCGAGTCGAACTCAATGTCAGTTGGGATGACAGCCTCGGCACCATATACAAGGAAGAAAGGAGTGAAGCCGGTTGACTTGTTCGGGGTAGTACGGAGACTCCAGAGGACAGCCGGCAGCTCATCGAGCCAGCAGCCGGCCGAACACTCCAGTGGTACGACTAGTCGGGGCTTGATGCCGGAGAGGATGATGCCGTTTGCTCGCTCGACCTGGCCGTTTGACTGCGGGTGGGCAACAGACGCTAAGTCCAGTCGGATGCCCTGTGTCGCGCAGAAACGTGCCAGTGCTCCCTTGGAAAAATTCGTGCCGTTGTCGGTGATGATGCTGTGTGGTATACCATACCGGGTGGTGATATCTGCGATGAATGTCACGGCAGTCGGCCCGTTCAGCTTCTTGATTGGCTTCGCTTCAATCCACTTGGTGAATTTGTCCACGGCGACAAGCAGATGTGTCACGCCGTCGCGCGCCGTCTTGAATGGGCCCACCATGTCCAGCCCCCAGATGGCAAAGGGCCAGGTGAGGGGGATGGTCTTGAGTGCAGAAGCCGGCAGGTGTTGCTTGGAGCTGAAGACTTGGCACCCTTTGCAGTATTTGACTAATTCCTTGGCGTCTTCCAAAGCAGCCGGCCAGAAGAAACCATGGCAGAAAGCTTTGGCGACAAGTGATCTTGAGGCCGCGTGGTGGCCGCATTCACCTTGGTGGATATCCTTGAGGATTGCTATGCCCTTCTCTGGCTCGATGCAGCGCTGGAAGACTCCAGTGACGCTATGCTTAACAAGTTCTCTGTTTATTATTGTGTATGCTCCGGCTCGGCGTTGAACTTGTCTTGCTGAGATCTCATCAGTCGGTGGCTCTCTGTTTACTAGGAAGTTGAGGATGGGTTGGGCCCATGATGGAGCTGTGATTTCTTCTATTGTCAATACGGCTACCGTGACCCGGGTGGGTGGGTTGGGTGGTGAAGAGTTGGAGTCGGCCACCGCTTGTTGTGTCGTTGCAGTCCCCGGGCCGACTACTGTAGTCCACGGGCCGGGTTCTGAAGTCCCCGAGCCGGGTGCGACTACGGCAGTCCCCGGGCTGCCTGTCGAAGCCCCCGAGCTGCCTGCTGGGTTCCCCAAGTCGGATCCGACTGCATCAGGGGCAGGCGGTACGAAGATGGAGTCTGATTCTGGAGACGGCTTGACAGACGGTTTGAGGAGGCGTTGGAGAGAGACACCGGCTGGTATAGCTTGTCGGGTGGAGCCGATCCGTGCCAAGGCATCTGCTTGCTCGTTGTCGGCCCGTGGCACATGGAGGAACTTGCATCCTTCAAAGTATCCGCTGATTTGCTGGATGAGGAATCGATAGCTCGCCATGTTTGCGTCCTTGGCGTCCCAGTCGCCGGATGACTGCTGGACTACCAAATCCGAGTCGCCATAGCACAGGATCCGGCGTATGCCGAGCTCTTTGGCTAGCCGGAGCCCGTGTATGAGCGCCTCGTACTCGGCCACATTGTTGGAGGCGGCAAAATGAAGTTGCAGTGTGTATCTGAGTTTGTCGCCCTTGGGAGAGGTGAGGACGATGCCGGCTCCCAAGCCTGTGCGCATCTTGGATCCATCGAAGTGCATCCACCAATGAGTGGAGTCGGGAGCCGGCGGTAGGTACTGGGTCTCGGCCCAGTCGACAAGGAAGTCGGCCAATGCTTGGGACTTGATGGCGGTGCGGGGCTGGTAGAAGATCGTGTAAGGAGCCAGCGCAATCGCCCACTTAGCCACCCGGCCGGATGCATCCCGGCTGCCTATGATCTCGGCAAGCGGGCAGTGCATACGACCGTGATGGGATGCTCTTGAAAGTAGGGCTTCAACTTCTTGGCGGCAAAGTACACTCCATAGCACATCTTCTGGTAGTGCGGGTAGTTTTGCTTCGAGGTGGACAGTACTTCGCTCAAATAATATATCGGCCTCTGGACTAACTGAGCCCGACCTTCTTCTGGGCGTTGGACCACGATAACTGTACTGACCACTCGGCTAGTCGTGGCAATGTAAAGGAGCATGGGCTCTTTCTCAGTCGGCGCTGCCAGGACAGGCGGTGTGGTCAGCATCTTCTTCAACTCGTGGAAAGCTTGGTCTGCTTGGTCGTTCCACTCGAAGTGGGTGGACTTCTTCATGAGTCGGTACAGGGGGAGAGCCTTCTCTCCTATCCGGCTGATAAAGCGGTTTAGGGAGGCCAGGCACCCGGTAAACTTCTGAACGTCTCGTAGCTTGTTAGGAATCTCCATTCTTTCTATGGCCTTGATCTTCACTGGGTTGCACTCGATGCCGCGTTCGGAGATCAAAAAGCCTAGAAGCTGGCCGGCTGGTACTCCGAACACGCATTTCTCAGGGTTGAGCTTGATCTGAAACCGGCGCAAGTTGGCAAATGTTTCTCTGAGGTCTTCCAGAAAGGTGCCGCGCTTCTCCGTCTTCACCACAATATCGTCTACATAGACGTGGGCATTTCTGCCGAGTTGCTTGAGGAGGCATTTCTGCATGCAACGCTGAAAAGTGGCACCGGCTTTTCTCAAGCCGAATGTCATAGTCAGGTAGCAGAAAGCTCCGAATGGTGTGATGAAGGCGGTCTTCAGGCGGTCGGTTGGATCCAACTTGATCTGGTGGTAGCCTGAGTAAGCATCCAAGAAACTCAACAGCTCGCATCCGGCTGTGGAGTCTATCACTTGATCGATTCGTGGTAAGGCAAACGGATCTTTGGGACAGGCTTTGTTGAGGCTGGTGTAATCTATACACATACGCCATTTATTGTTTTTCTTCAACACCAGGACCGGGTTGGCAAGCCATTCTGGAAAAAATACCTCCATAATGAAGCCGGCTGCCAGGAGCCGGGCTATCTCTTCTCCTACGATCCTTCTCTTCTCCTCCGACAGTCGGCGGAGAGGTTGCTGGACTGGTTTTGCGTCCGCTCGGATGTGTAGCTTGTGCTCGGCGAAATCCTTCGGAACACCCGGCATGTCCTTTGGGGACCATGCAAAGATGTCCCGATTCTCACGGAGGAAGTCGACGAGCTCGCCTTCCTATTTGCTGTCCAGGTTTGCACCAATGACAGCAAACCTCTCCGGTTTCTCCGGGTCCAGATGTATCTTCTTTGTTTCCTTGGCCGGCTGGAAGGAGCCTTGAGCATCATATTCCTTGGGGTCAGGGGACAGGGCCGGCTGCTTGCCGGCCATGGCCACGACTCGGTCCAGCATCTTCTTCTCTTCAGCAATCACGAGGGACTCAGCCAGCCGGCTGCTGGCTGCAGCACACTTGGAGGATTTCTTGTAGTCTCCGGCTATGGTGATGATCCCCTTTGAACTCGGCATCTTCATCTCGAGGTAGGCGTAGTGGGGCACAGCCATGAACTTGGCCAGGGCAGGTCGGCCAAGCAATGCGTGGTAAGGGCTCTCTAGATCCACTACTTCAAACCAGATCGCTTCTCGGCGGAAGTGATCCTTGTCTCCGAAGAGAACATCCATCTTGATCTTGCCGATTGGGGAACAAGACAGGCCGGGTACGATGCCATGGAACAGAGTCCGGCTTGGCATGAGTTGCTTCGTCCTGAGGTTCAACTTCTCCATGGTGTCGCGGTACAGTATGTTGATGCTGCTTCCACCGTCAATCAGCACACGGGAGAAATGGGCAGCTCGCCTTTCTGTCGCGAGGGTGGCATCCAACACCAATGCATAAGAGCCGGGAGACGGCATCACCTCTGGGTGATCGGCCCGGCTCCAGCTGATCGGGGTTGCTGGAGGCGACCGCGTTGACTTCTTGGTGCTGTCGGCGCCGACTGCGCCTGTCTTCAATTTGGCTTGTGAAGACGACGTAGGCAGCATGCTCATCTAGGAACTCATCTCGAATGACTCCGACTGCTGGTCGAACAGCCGGTTGCTAGGGGGCTGGAGGCGGTGGGCCAGCAGGTGGAGGCGGCAGCAGCCCCTCGCCCTTGGAGATCTGCGTGAGCCAATGGCACTTCCGGGTAGTGTGGTTGGACGGCTTCGCGCCGCAGTGAAAATTGCAAGGGGCATCAAGGGTTTGCTCGTAGGAGAAAGCCGGCTGCCAAGCCGGCCTGCCGCCCTTCTGCTTCTTGGGCGCGGGCCGCTCTTCGGGTTGTTCGTCTTCGACGGTGGCTACTTGCCGACTGGTGGAAGGTGGCATAGGGGCCTTGCGCTTGTTGTCGTTCTGGTAAGGGCGTCGGTTGGAGTCACCAGCCAGCGTCTTGGGAGCCGGAGCGAGCACCTTTCCAGAGGCGTCCACTCGAAGCTCGGTCTTCATCGAAGAGTCGGCCGTGGCGTACTTGTCTGCTATGATCAGCAACTCGTCGAGGGTAGTCGGCTCGTCGCAGAGGAGTCGGTGCTTGAGGAGGGTGCCCTCTCGTCACCCGGCGGTGAAGTACTCTATGGCTTGAACCTCGTGCACCCCCTCGCAGGAGTTGCGGAGCTCGGCCCAACGCGTGAGGTAGTCGCGAGTTGATTCGCTGGGCCCTTGGACGCACAAGGAGAGCTGGCGGGTCTTGGGAGGCCGCTTGTATGTGCTGGTGAAGTTGCGGATGAAGACTTCCGTGAAGTCTAGCCAGCTGTTGACGCTGTAGGGCTTGAGGCTGTTCAACCAGGTGCGTGCCGTGCCTTGAAGCATGAGCGGGACGTACTTCACGGCAACGCGCCTGTTGCCGTTTGCTATGCTGACTGTGGTGGAGTAGTCGATCAACCAGTCATCCGGCTTCACGGAGCCGTTGTATTTTGGCGTGTCTCTTGGGAGTGAGAACCCTTTGGGGAAGGGCTCGTCGCGGATGCGGGGGCCAAAGCAAGCCGGGCCGACATCATCTTCTCCTTCTAGCGCCAGGGATCGCGCTAGGCGGTCGATCCGATGGCGGGCGTCATTCTCGCCGAGTCCTTTGCGGTGGCCTAGTCGGTCGCTGAGAGTCGGATGCGTGACAGGCGGCGGGGTGGGATATCTCTCCCCACGAGGCGGGGGAGGAGGTGGATTGCCTTGTCCTTCCACAGCTCGGGGGCGGCCTTCTGCGTCGTGCTCAATGGTGAGCCGAGTCCGGCTGGGGCTAGCAGCCGGCTCCTTGTCTTTTCTTGCACGGGCGCCGTCCGTAGTCGGCGTCCGGGATGTCGCGTCGTGCTCTCGGCGTGGGGGAGGACTTTCAGCACGGGCGCCGGCTTCATGCCGCTCTACAGCCGCGTCGATCAGCTGCTGGATGCGTCTAGTCATGTAGGGAAGCTCGTCGGCCCCCAGCCCGTTCAGCTCGTCTACGGCGGCCTGAGCGGCACGCAGGTTCTCGAGTGGCGTGGCATAGACTGGGCGGTCTGCCCCCAGCATGCTGGCGATGGCCGCGCCACGCTTCTTGACGATGCCGGCGGCTCAGACCGCCAGGAGGCGGCGTACCGAAGGCGGCGCGGTCGACTTCGCGCTGGTGAGCCTCCGTGAGGCGTCTCATGGATGCTATCTTCTGGCCTTCCGCGACGAGGGCGAGGCGGCGTGCCTCCAGTGTCTCGGCGTCGGCGTCGGCCGGGATGGGGATGGACAAGTCGTGCAGCGCCGCTTGTAGGGCGTCGTGGGCGTTCTCGCCTGAGACGGCGCCGTGGCTGATGACCAGTACCTCAGTGACAGCGCTGCTGCCACTGTCGGCTCGAGGGAGAGGGTCGTCGATGATCACCACGTTGGTGGGGAAGGTGTCAAGCGATGTCGTGTCGGAGTCGACCAACATCGGGTCGGTGGAGCCGACCGACTCCAAGTCCACAGCAAGCTCGCTGGAGACGTGAAGCTGGTCGAGGAGGCTGACGAGGCGGCTCTCGGGGCAGTCTGTGCCCAAGTCGGACGCAGGCTCGTCGGAGATGCGAGCCTCGCCAAGAAGATCGGCGAGGTAGCTCGCCGCGCAGGCGTCGTCGACGCCTTGCAGCGCGTCGGGGCAAGTGCCATCGGGCGTGGCGGGCTGGCTACGCTCGCGGGGGAGGAAAAGGGTTCCCGTCCAGAACAGGTCTCCGGACGACGGTGCACCTGGCCCCACGGTGGGCACCAAATGTCGGGTGGTAGGTGCGACATATGCCAATGGGTGGCTTATCATTGTGGGAGCCAGTAAGACATCGCCGGTGCCTGGAAACAGGATAAGGCGAAGACATGCACGCCGGCGAATCTTACCCAGGTTCGGGGCTCTCCGTGGAGATAACACCCCTAGTCCTGCTCTGCGGGGTCTCCGGATGTTCACTAGATCAACACAAGTAGCTACAAGTGCTCCTTGAGCTGTTTGGCTAGAGGAGGAAGAAGGGCAAGGCTAGCTCTCCTCTTCCCTCTACGTGGTGTGTAAAACTATCTCAGAGATCAACCCTTTGCATGGGTGCCCTGGGGGCTTTATATAGGCCTACCCCCCAGGGATACAATGGTAATCCGGCTGGGCGCGGGTCCCAGCCGTCAGTGTCTGTGTTCGCCGGCTTCTCCGCCGGTCGTTGGGGCCCGCTGACTGGTGCGTCCCGCCGGCTGCCGGCCTCTTGGCCGACAGGCCGGCCCCACCGCCTGGTGGTCTTGTCGGTGGCTGGTTACTGTTGCCTCGCCCCTGATGACGAGGGCTTCGTCGAGGTAAGCATGGCTATAGTGCCGCCGCCTGGCGGGCTCTCACTGTAGCCTTACCTCGTCTTATCTCCTTAATGATGCACATACTTCGAGGGAGGGAGGTAGCCGGCTATTGGGAGCCGGCTACGCCCCAGGCTGACTAGGGGAGGCCTGGCCGCCTTCGAGCATCTCTCTGGCTGAAGGGGCCCGCCGCCCGCGAGCCGTACTTGCGCCTGTCGTGGGTGGCGTCATGGTCAACATGGCAACAGTGCCGCGCCGGACGGGGGATGGCTGACCCGTACGGCGCACTGTGGCCATGCGTGCTCTGGGATTCGGGGGTTGCAGGCTGTACTGTGGCCACGCCCCGTCTCATCACCGTTATGTGGGTGCAACCCTTGAGGGTGCAGTCTTGGCCGGCTTCCGGTAATCGGTCTTCTTGCGGCCGGCTTCTGGGAGTCGGTCATCTTGTGGCCGGCTTCTGGGAGTCGGTCATCTTATGGTTATCTTCAGGAAGGTTTTTGAGGTCGGGTCGCCTTCCGGTAGTCGGCCTGTGAGATAGCCGACCAGGGGAAGGTGGCCCTGTGTTTTGGATGCTTGAAGTTCCGATCGGCCTGATAATTTTTCAAAGAGCCAGGGGGAGTCGGTTAGGCTACCCGTGGCCATTTACTCTGACAACTTACGTGAGACAGGTTCCACCGACTGACATGCACTTGATGCATAAGGTGGCTAGCGGGTGTCTGTCTCTCCCACTTTAGTCGGATCGGATTCGATGAAGAGGGTCCTTATGAAGGGTAAATAGCAATTGGCATATCACCGTTGTGGCTTTTGCGTAGGTAAGAAACGTTCTTGCTAGAAACCCATAGCAGCCACGTAAAACATGCAACAACAATTAGAGGACGTCTAACTTGTTTTTGCAGGGTATGGTATGTGATGTGATATGGCCAAAAGGATGTGATGAATGATATATGTGATGTATGAGATTGATCATGTTCTTGTAATAGGAATCACGACTTGCATGTCGATGAGTATGACAACCGGCAGGAGCCATAGGAGTTGTCTTAATTTATTTTATGACCTGCGAGTCAATGTAAACGCCATGTAATTACTTTACTTTATTGCTAACCATTAGCCATATTAGTAGAAGTAATAGTTGGCGAGACAACTTCATGAAGGCACGATGATGGAGATCATGGTGTCATGCCGGTGACGATGGTGATCATGCCGCGCCTTGAAGATGTGAGATCAAAGGCGCAAGATGATATTGGCCATATCATGTCACTTTATGAATTTCATGTGATGTTTATCATGTTTGCATCTTATTTCCTTAGAATGACGGTAGCATAAATAAGATGATCCCTCACAAAATTTCAAGAAAGTGTTCCCCCTAACTGTGCACCATTGCAAAGGTTTGTTGTTTCGAAGCACCACGTGATGATCGGGTGTGATAGATTCTAACGTTCGCATAGTGTAAGCCAGATTTACACATGCGAAACACTTAGGTTGACTTGACGAGCCTAGCATGTACAGACATGGCCTCGGAACACAAGAGACCGAAAGGTCGAACATCAGTCGTATAGTAGATACGATCAACATGGAGATGTTCACCGTTGATGAGTAGTCCGTCTCACGTGATGATCGGACATGGCGTAGTCGATTCGGATCATGTATCACTTAGATGACTAGAGGGATGTCTATCTGAGTGGGAGTTGATTGAATTATTTGATTAGATGAACTTAATTATCATGAACCTAGTCTAAATTGTCTTTGCAAATTATGTTGTAGATCAATAGCTCGCGCTTTAGCTCCCTCTTTTAATACGTTCCTAGAGAAAGACCAAGTTGAAAGATATTGTAAGCAATTATGCGGACTAGGGCCATAGTCTGAGGATTGTCCTCACTGGTACACAGAAGGCTTTTGTCCTTGATGCACCGCTCAGTGTGCCAACCCCTCTGGCGTCGTCTGTGGATGTTGTGAACATCTGGCAGACATGTTCTGATGACTACCTGATAGTTTAGTGCACCATGCTTTACGACTTAGAATCAGGGCTCCAAAAGCGTTTTGAACGCCATGGAACATATGAGATCTTCCAAGAGCTGAAATTGGTATTTCAGGCTCATGCCCGTGTTGAGAGGTTTAAGACCTCTGACAAGATCTTTGCCTACAAGACTGGGAGAATAGCTCAGCCAGTGAGCATGTGCTCAGAATGTCTGGGTACTTCAATCGCTTGAATCAAGTGGGAGTTAATCTTCCAGATAAGAGAGTGATTAACAGAGTTCTCCAGTCACTATCACCAAGCTGCTAGAGCTTCGTGATGAACTATAACATGCAAGGGAAGTTGATCCCGGAGCTGTTCGTTGTGCTTAAGGCCGTGAAGGTAGAAATCAAGAATGAGCATCAAGTGTTGATGGTTAACAAGAGCACTAGTTTCTAGAAGGGCAAGGGCAAGAAGGGAAACTTCAAGAATGGCAAGCCAGTTGCGGCTCCAGTGAAGAAACCCAAGAACCCAAACCCGAGACGAAGTGCTTCTATTAGGGGAGCGGTCACTAGTAGCGGAACTGCCTCAAATACTTGGTAGATAAGAAGGCTGGCAACTTCAACAAAAGTATATTTGATATATGTGTTATTGATGTGTACATTACTAGTACTCCTAGTAGCACATGGGTATTAGATACCGGTTCAGTTGTTAATATTGGTAACTCGAAACAAAAGCTACGGAATAAACGGAGACTAGCTAAGGGCGAGGTGACGATATGTGTTGGAAGTGTTTCCAAGGATGATATGATCACCAACGCACGCTCCCTCTACCTTCGGGATTAGTGTTGAACCCAAATAATTATTGTTTGCATTGGTGTGTGCGTTGCGCATGAACATGATTAGATCATGTTTATTGCAATACAATTATTCATTTAAGTCAGAGATTAATGGTTATTCTATTTACATGAATAATACCGTCTATGTTCATGCACCCAATGTGAAGGGTTTATTGAATCTCGGTCGTAGTGATACACATGTTCATAACATTGATGCCAAAAGATGTAGAGTTGATAATCATACTACCACTTTCTTGTGGCACTGCCGCTTAGGTCATATTGGTGTAAAGCGCATGAAGAACCTCCATGCCGATGCACTTTTGAAGTTACTTGATTTTGAATCACTTGACACATGCGAACCATGCCTCATTGGCAAGATGACTAAAATCCCGTTTTCTGGAACAATGGAACGGGCAAGTGACTTGTTGGAAATCACACATGCTCATGTGTGCGGTCCGATGAGTGTTAACGCGTGCAGTGGATATCGTTATTTTCTCACCTTCGCCGATGAATTGAGTAGATATGGGTATATTTACTTAATGAAGCATAAGTCGGAAACGTTTGAAAAGTTCAAGCAATTTCAGAGTGAAGTTGAGAATCATCATAACAAGAAGATCAAGTTCCTACGATCTGATCAAGGGGAGAGTATCTGAGTTATGAGTTTGGCAATCACTAAAGACAAGGTGGAATCGTTTCACAGTTGACGCCACCTGGAACACCATAGCGTAATGGTGTGCCCGAACGTCGTAATCGCACCCTACTGGATATGGTGCGATCTATGATGTCTCTTACCGATCTACCGCTATTATTTTGGGGTTATGCGTTAGAGACAATTACATTCACTTTAAATAGGGCACCATCTAAGTCCGTGGAGACGACGTCGTATGAACTATGGTTTGGCAAGAAACCTAAGTTGTTGTTTCTTAATATTTGGGGCTACGATGCTTATGTTGATAGGCTTCGGCCAGAAAAGCTCGAACCCAAAGCGGAAAATTGTGTCTTCATAGAATACCCAAACAAGACGATTGGCTATACCTTCTATCTCAGATCTGAGGGCGAAGTGTATGTCGCTATGAACATGTCCTTTCTCGAGAAAGAGTTTCTCTCGAAAGAATTGAGTGGGAGGAAGATATAACTTGATGAGGTTGTTGAATCTTCACTTCAACCAGAGAGTAGCGCAGCACAGAAAGATGTTTCTATGGCAACTACGTCAGTTGAAGAGAAAGCTAATGATGATGATCATGAAGCTTCAGATCAAATTACTATCGAACCTCTTAGGTCGACAAGGGTGTGTACAACTTCTCAGTGGTAACCCTGTCTTAAAGGTCATGTTGTTGGACAACGATGAACCTATGAACTATGAAGAAGCGATGATGGGCCTGGATTCCAATAAATGGCTGGAAGCTATGAAATCCGAGATAGGATCCATGTATGAGAACAAAGTATGGACTTTGGTGGACTTGCCCGATGAACGGCAAGCCATTGAGAATAAATGGATCTTTAAGAAGAAGACATACGCTGATGGTAATGTCACCATTTGTGAAGCTCGACTTGTCTCAAAGAAGTTTCCGACAAGTTCAAGGAGTTGACTATGATAAGACTGTCTCAATCATAGCGATGCTAAAGTATGTTAGAATTATGTTAGCAGTTGCTGCATTTTCATTTACGAAATCAGGGAGATGGATGTCAAAACAATGTTTCCTTGACGGTTTCCATGAGGAAAGGCTGTATGTGATACAACCAGAAGGTTTTGTCAATCCTAAGGATGCTAAAAGGTATGAAAACTCCAGCGGTCCTTTTATGGACTGGAGCAAGCAACTCGGAGTTGGATCATACGCTTTGATGAGGTGATCAAAGCTTTTTGGGTTTATACAAAGTTTGCAAGAAACTTGTATTTACAAGAAAGTGAGTGGGAGCACTACAACATTTCTGATAGTTATATGTGGATGACATATTGTTGATCGGAAATGATTTAGAATTTCTGGAAAGCATAAAGGGTTGTTTGAATGGACTTTTTCAAAGGAAGACCTGTGTAAGACTACTTACATGATGGTTATCAAGATCTATAGAGATAGATCAAGACGCCTGATAAGACTTTCACAGAGCACATACCTTGACATGATCTTGAAGGAGTTCAAGATGGATCAGTCAAAGAAGAAGTTCTTGCCTGAGTTGTAAGGTGTGAAGTTAAGACTTCAAGCTCGACCACGGCAGAAGAAAGAGAAATGACGAAAGTCGTCCCCTATGCCTTAGCCATAGGCTCTATACAATTTGCCATGCTGTGTACCTCGATGTGCCTTGCCACGTGTCTAGCAAGGGGGTATAAGAGTGATCTAGGGGCGGATCATTGGACATCGGTCAAAATTGTCCTTAGGAATAAGGAAATGTTTCTCGGTTTTGGAGGTGATACAGAGTTCGGCGTAAAGGGTTACGTTGATGCAAGATTTAACACCTATCCGGATGACTCTGAGTAGCAAACTGGATACGTATAGTGGAGCAACCATTTGGGATAGCTCCAAGTTGAGCGTGGAAGCAGCATCTACGATATAACATAGAGATTTGCGAAGTACATACGGATCTGAATGTTACAGACCCGTTGACTAAAACCTCTCTCACAAGCATAACATGACCAAACCCCAGAACTCATTGAGCCTTAAACACATGGTGATGTGAACTAGAATATTGACTCTAGTAAACTCTTTGGGTGTTAGTCACATGGCGATGTGAACTATGGGTGTTCGATTCATCACGATGTAACTAGATTATTGACTCTAGTGCAAATGGGAGACTATTGGAAATATGCCCTAGAGGCAATAATAAAATGGTTATTATTATATTTCCTTGTTCATGATAATTGTCTATTGTTCATGCTATAATTGTATTAACCGGAAACCATAATACATGTGTGAATGCATAGATCGTAATATGTCCCTAGTAAGCCTCTAGTTGACTAGCTCGTTGATCAATAGATGGTTGTGGTTTCCTGACCATGGACATTGGATGTCGTTGATAACGGGATCACATCATTTGGAAAATGATGTGATGGACAAGACCCAATCCTAAGCATAGCACAAGATCGTGTAGTTCATTTGCTAGAGCTTTTCTAATGTCAAGTATCATTTCCTTAGACCATGAGATTGTGCAACTCCCAGTTACCGTAGGAATGCTTTGGGTGTATCAAACGTCACAACCTAACTGGGTGGCTATAAAGGTGCACTACAGGTATCTCCGAAAGTGTCTGTTGGGTTGGCACGAATCGAGACTGGGATTTGTCACTCAGTATGATGGAGAGGTATCTCTGGGCCCACTCAGTAATGCATCATCATAATGAGCTCAATGTGACTAAGGAGTTAGCCACGGGATCATGCGTTACGGAACGAGTAAAGAGGCTTGCCATAATGAGATTGAACGAGGTATGGGGATACCGACGATCGAATCTCGGGCAAGTAACATACCTAGAGAGAAAGGGAATTGAATACGGGATTGATTGAATCCCCGACATCGTGGTTCATCCGATGAGATCATCGTGGAACATGTGGGAGCCAACATGGGTATCCAGATCCCGCTGTTGGTTATTGGCCGGAGAGATGTCTCGGTCATGTCTGCATGGTTCCCGAACCCGTAGGGTCTACACACATAAGGTTCGGTGACGCTAGAGTTGTTATGGGAAATAGTATGTGGTTACCGGAGGTTGTTCGGAGTCCGGGATGAGATCCCGGACGTTACGAGGAACTCCGGAGTGGTCCGGAGGTGAAGATCGATATATTGGACGAAGGGTATTGGAGTCCGGAATTGTTCTGGGAGTACCGGGTGACGACCAGCGTGACCGAAAGGTGTTTTGGAGGCCCTGGCAAGTGTTGGGGGGCCTTATGGGCCAAGGGGATGGGGCACACCAGCCCACTAAGGGGCTGTGCGCCCCTCCCACCCCCTCTCACGTAACCTGGAGAGGTGGGGGCACCGCGAGCTCCTAGTCAGCGCCTTCGGCGCGAACTAGGGGATCCGGCGCCCACGCCGCCGAGCTGTTGGGCCGGCCCAAACGGGGGCTCGAACGAAAGGAATAAAAGGGAAAAATGAGGCACATGAGAAGAATCGAATCAGCCACATCCTGTTCCGCAGTACAATGAGCTAACCATTACGCCACTTAGGCACACGTGATAGCATCCATCTTTTTCCTTCTTTTATTGTTTCTTCTTTCCTTTTTCTTTCCTTTTTTCCATTTCTTATTTTCTATTTCTTCCTTTTTCTTCCTTATATGATGAAATGTTTTTCAAATTCATGAACTCTTTTTTCAAATCAATGAAATTTATTCATTTTTTGATGAACTTTTATCAAATTCGATGAAATTTAAAAAAAGTTCATCGGATTTGAAAAAATTTCACAAATTTCAAACAAGTTCACCAGATTTGAAAAAAGTGCATCGATTTTGAAAAAAGATTCATCAAACTTGAAAAAGTTCATCGAATTTGATAAAAAGTTTATCAAAATTGGAAAAAAGTTCATCAAATTTTTAAAAAGTTCATCAAATTTAAAAAAGGTTCATCAAATTAGAAAAAAGTTCATCGATTTCGAAAAAAGTACATAAATTCGAAAAAAGTTCATCGATTTTTTATATAAAAACAGAAAAATAGGAAACCATCAATTTAGAAATAAAAACGATTTTTAAAATGTGCATTTTAAAAGAACAAAAAGAAAACCCAATAAAAACCGCCCACGCAATGACCACGAACGAGGGAAAACCCCGGTTTGGGAAGTTTTTGGAAGCTTCCCGAATGGGATTCCCGCGGCTATAGAGAACAAAGGAAGCAAAACAAGTCACATTTCATAAGTAGGTCGATGTCTTATTGGTTACCGTCGTTGTCGACAGATGTTTGGTCGCGAGTTCAACCTTGGCGCGCGCACGTTTTATATTTTTACAGAATAGATAGATTTAGTGAAAACTCTAGATGGGCCAGCCCAGCTCGGAGCGCTGCAGGCGCCCGTTAGCAAAATGCCCTATAACTGGTGCCTGCAGCGCTGATGACCCACAAGTATAGGGGATCTATCGTAGTCCTTTCGATAAGTAAGAGTGTCGAACCCAACGAGGAGCAGAAGGAAATGATAAGCGGTTTTCAGCAAGGTATTCTCTGCAAGCACTGAAATAATAGGTAACAGATAGTTTTGCGATAGGATAATTTGTAACGAGCAACAAGTAACAAAAGTAAATAAAGTGCAGCAAGGTGGCCCAATCCTTTTTGTAGAAAAGCACAAGCATGGACAAACTCTTATATAGAGAAAAGCGCTCCCGAGGACACATGAGAATTATCGTCAAGCTAGTTTTCATCACGTTCATATGATTCGTGTTCGGTACTTTGATAATTTGATATGTGGGTGGACCGGTGCTTGGGTGCTGTCCTTGCTTGGACAAGCATCCCACTTATGATTAACCTCTATTGCAAGCATCCGCAACTACAACAAAAGTATTAAGGTAAACCTAACCATAGCATGAAACATATGGATCCAAATCAGCCCCTTACGAAGCAACGCATAAACTAGGGTTTAAGCTTCTGTCACTCTAGCAACCCATCATCTACTTATTACTTCCCAGTGCCTTCCTCTAGGCCCAAATAATGGTGAAGTGTTATGTAGTTGACGTTCACATAACACCACTAGAGGATAGACAACATACATCTCATCGAAATATCGAACGAATACCAAATTCACATGACTACTAATAGCGGGACTTCTCCCATGTCCTCAGGAACAAACGTAACTACTCACAAAGCATATTCATGTTCATAATCAGAGGAGTATTAATATGCATAAAGGATCTGAACATATGATCTTCCACCAAATAAACCAACTAGCATCAACTACAAGGAGTAATCAACACTACTAGCAACTTACATGTACCAATCCCAGACTTAGAGACAAGAATTGGATACAAGAGATGAACTAGGGTTTGAGAGGAGATGGTGCTGGTGAAGATGTTGATGGAGATTGCCCTCTCCCGATGAGAGGAGCGTTGGTGATAACGATGGCGATGATTTCCCCCTCCCGGAGGGAAGTGTCCCCGACAGAATAGCTCTGCCGGAGCCCTAGATTGGTTCCGCCAAGGTTCCGCCTTGTGGCGGCGGAGTCTCGTCCCGAAAGCTTGCTTATGATTTTTCTGCGGACGAAAGACTTCATATATCAGAAGATGGACACCGGAGGGCCAACAGGGGGCCCACGAGGCAGGGGGCGCGCCCAGGGGGGTAGGGCGCGCCCCCACCCTCGTGGACAGGTGGAGGCCCCCCTGACATATTTCTTCCGCTCAATATTTTTTATTATTTCCAAAAATTAACTTTCGTGGAGTTTCATGTCTTTTGGAGTTGTGCAGAATAGGTCTCTAATATTTGCTCCTTTTCCAGCCCAGAATTCCAGCTGCTGGCATTCTCCCTCCTTATGTAAACCTTGTAAAATTAGAGAGAATAGGCATAAGTATTGTGACATAATGTGTAATAATAGCCCATAATGCAATAAATATCGATATAAAAGCATGATGCAAAATGGACGTATCAACTCCCCCAAGCTTAGACCTCGCTTGTCCTCAAGCGAAAGCCGATAACGATAAATATGTCCACATGTTTAGAGATAGAGGTGTCGATAAAATAAAATACGGACATGAGGGCATCATGATTATTCTCATAACAGCAACATATATGGATAATGTCATATGATTTCTTATGCTCAAGTAATAATCTATTCACAATGCAAAGTATGAATCAGAAACTTTAGTGAGAACTAACAAACTATAATATCAGTCATTGAAGCAATTGCAATTTATCATAACATCAGAAAGAGTCTATGTCAGAGCTTTCTAGCAAGTCGACATACTCAACTATCATTTAGTCTTTCATAATTGCTAACACTCACGCAATACTTGTGGTTACGGAGTTTTAACCGGACACAGAGAAAGATAGGGGCTTATAGTTTCGCCTCCCAACCTTTTACCTCAAGTGTAATGTCAACAATAATAGTTCATGCTAACTTACATCCAGTTAGATATATCTATCAGGATCATTCCAACACACTGCGCTTGCCGAAGGATAAAATATAAAAAGGAAAGGTGAAGATCACCATGACTCTTGCATAAGGTAGAAGATAATAGTAAAAGATAGGCCCTTCGCAGAGGGAAGCAGATGTTGCCATGCGCTTTCAGGGTTGGATGCACAAAATCTTAATGCGAAAGAACGTCACTTTATATTGCCACTTGTGATATGAACCTTTATTATGCACTCCGTCGCTTTTATTTCTTCCACATCCCAATATCGTATAAAGCTTATTTCCTCCACACCAATCAATCACACATATCTAGAGAGCAATTTTTATTGCTTGCACTGATGACAACTTACTTGAAGGATCTTACTCAATCCATAGGTAGGTATGGTGGACTCTCATGGCAAAACTGGTTTAAGGGTTTTTGGAAGCACAAGTAGTATCTCTACTTGGTGCAAAGAATTTGGCTAGCATGAGGGGGAAAGGCAAGCTCAACATGTTGGATGATCCATGACAATATACTTTATCTCATTATGTTTCTTCCTTGTCCAACATCAACTCTTTAGCATGTCATATTTTAATGAGTGCTCCCAATCATAAAAGATGTCCAAGATAGTTTATTTATATGTGAAACCTCTCTTTCTTTATTACTTCCTATTAATTGCAACGATGACCAAGGCTATGTTTGTCAACTCTCAACAATTTTTAATCATCATACTCTTTCTATGTGAAGTCATTACTCTCAATAAGATCAATATGATCTCTTTATTTCTTTTTATTCTTTTCTCTTTTCTTTTATTCACTCAAGATCATAGCAAGATAATCAAGCCCTTGACTCAACACTAATCTTTATTATATAACTTACGGACTCGATTACAAAGAGAGATCATAAAGCAAAACTCAAAACTAGATCATACCAAAACTTTTATTCTACTAGATCAAGATACTACTGAATAGGATCGAACTAAGAAAAACGGTAAAGATAGGAGACGTGGTTGTTATACGATACCGGGGCACCTCCCCCAACATTGGCAGTTGCCAAGGGGAGTGCCCATACCCATGTGGTTATGTTTCCTTCTTCGGAGGTGATGGAGATGATGGTTTAGTTGATGGCGTAGGCTTCATCCTTAATTTGCGCTTGAGGACAAAATTTTGATCCCTCAGGTCATCAATATCCTGCTCCAGGCTTAATATCTTTTTGCATAGTTCCTGCTTGTTTTCCTGCAAGAGACGAAAAAGGATAAACTCGATCTTAAGTTTCTTTGCTCTATCAGGGAGGCTTGCCTTTTTGAACTCCACAAGCATGTCCCCAGGTTGAGGTAATGGGACTTCATCTTCATCTGAGCTCGTCTCCTCCCTCCTCTTGGGTTCATAGTCCTCTTCTTCTTCCGTAGTCCAACCACAATGCTCCACATCTCCATAGACCTTGGGATTTGCAAGGTACTCAGCCATATAGCTTTCTCCTTCAGAATCCTGGGACGACATGTTGCTCTAATCTGCAGCAGGACAACTCGAAACGAAAATAGAGGATATTTGCGTGATACAGTGGTCAAAACCTTCGGGAGATTATATAATGAATTTTTACCGACCAAAATACGCATCGTGCAAGAAAACGGAGTCCGGAGAACACACGAGGTGCCCATGAGGTAGGGGGCACGCCCAGGGGGGTAGGGCGCGCCCTCCACCCTCATGGAGCCCTCGTGTCCTTCCCGGACTGCTTCTTATTTTTCTATTTTTCTAAATATTCCAAGACGGAGAAATATTGCCATAAAAACTGTTTTGGAGTCGGTTTACTTACCGTACCACATACCTATTCCTTTTTGGAGTCTGAAACGTTCCGAAAAGTGTCCCTTATGTATTCCTCCGGGGTTACGGTTTCAATAACATTGGTTTCAACATTTATAGGATTACCTGAGATATAGTGTTTGATTCTTTGACCGTTCACCACCTTCGGATTTGTGCCTTCGAAGTTGTTGATTTTTATGGCACCGAAACGATAGACCTCCTCGATAACGTAAGGGCCTTCCCATTTTGAGAGAAGTTTTCCTGCAAAAAATCTTAAACGAGAGTTGTATAGCAATACATAATCACCTACATTAAACTCACGCTTTTGTATCCTTTTGTCATGCCATCTTTTAACTTTTTCTTTAAACAATTTGGCATTTTCATAAGCTTGGGTTCTCCATTCATCAAGTGAGCTAATTTCAAATAACCTCTTCTCACCGGCAAGTTTGAAATCATAATTGAGCTCTTTAATAGCCCAATAAGCCTTATGTTCTAGTTCGAGAGGTAAGTGACATGCTTTACCATAAACCATTTTATATAGAGACATACCCATAGGATTTTTATATGCAGTTCTATAGGCCCATAATGCATCATCAAGTTTCTTGGACCAATTCTTTCTAGATCTATTAATAGTCTTTTGCAAAATTAATTTGAGCTCTCTGTTGCTCAATTCTACTTGACCACTGGACTGCGGGTGATAAGGAGATGCAATTCTATGATTAACATCATACTTAGCAGGCATTTTTCGGAAAGCACAATGAATAAAATGTGAACCGCCATCAGTCATTACATATCTAGGGACTCCAAACCTCGGAAAAATAACTTCGTTAAGGATCTTAATAGAAGTGTTATGATCAGCACTACCAGTTGGAATAGCTTCTACCCACTTAGTAAAGTAATCAACAGCAACTAAAATATGTGTGTAACCATTAGAGGCAGGAAAAGGTCCCATATAATCAAAGCCCCATACATCAAATGGTTCAATAACGAGTGAATAGTTCATAGTCACTTCTTGACGTCTACTAATATTACCTATTCTTTGACATTTGCCACAAGACAAGACAAACTTACGGGCATCCTTGAAGAGAGTAGGCCAATAAAAACCGGATTGCAATACCTTATGTGCAGTTCTATCTCCAGCGTGTGTCCTCCATAAGCCTTAGAGTGACACTTGCGTAGGATATGTTCCTGTTCATGCTCAGGTACACAACGTCTAATAACACCATCTACTCCTTCTTTATAAAGATGAGGGTCATCCCAGAAGTAATGTCTCAAATCATAGAAAACTTTTTCTTTTGCTGGTATGTGAAACTAGGTGGTATGACTTTAGCAACGATGTAATTAGCATAATCAGCATACCATGGAGCAGTACGAGAAGTATTTGTGACGTTTAATTGCTCATCAGGAAAGCTATCATCGATCGGTAGTGGGTCATCAAGAACATTTTCTAACCTAGACAAGTTGTCTGCAACGGGGTTCTCAGCTCCCTTTCTATCAATAATATGAAAATCAAATTCTTGTAGCAAGAGAACCCATCTAATAAGTATAGGTTTAGCATCTTTCTTTTCCATAAGATATTTAATAGCAGCATGATCAGTGTGAATAGTTACTTTAGAATCAACAATATAAGGTCTGAACTTATCACAAGGAAATACAACTGCTAAGAACTCTTTTTCAGTAGTAGCATAATTTCTTTGAGCATTGTCTAGAGTTTCGCTAGCATATTGGATAACATTTAATTTCTTATCAACTCTTTGCCCTAGAACAGCACCTACAGCATAATCACTAGCATCACACATAATTTCAAAGGGTAAATTCCAATCAGGTGGCTGAACGATAGGTGCAGAAATCAATGCTTTCTTAAGTATTTCAAATGCTTCTACACAATCATCATCAAAGACAAATGGTATATCTTTTGGTAATAAATTAGTCAGAGGCCGAGAAATTTTTGAGAAGTCCTTAATGAACCTCCTGTAAAAACCGGCGTGACCAAGGAAACTCCTTATACCTTTGATGTCCTTGCGACATGGCATCTTTTCAATAGCATCAACCTTGGCTTTATCAACTTCAATACCTCTTTCAGAAACTTTATGCCCCAAGACAATACCTTCATTAACCATAAAGTGGCACTTTTCCCAATTCAAGACAAGATTAATTTCTTCACATCTCTGCAAAACTCGGTCAAGGTTGCTTAAGCAATCATCAAAAGAGGATCCATAGACGGAGAAGTCGTCCATGAAAACCTCACAAATCTTTTCACAAAAGTCAGAAAATATAGCCATCATGCATCTTTGAAAGGTAGCAGGTGCATTACATAAACCAAAAGGCATACGTCTATAAGCAAAAGTACCAAAAGGGCAAGTAAAAGGGGTCTTTGATTGATCATCGGCTGACACAGGTATTTGAGGGAAACCAGAACAACCATCTAGAAAGCAAAAATGTGTATGTTTGGATAATCTTTCTAGCATTTGATCGATAAAAGGTAAGGGGTAATGATCCTTTTTAGTAGCTTTATTTAATTTGTGGAACTCAATTACCATCCTATAACCTGTAATAATTCTTTGCTGAATCAATTCATCTTTATCATTAGGAACGACAGTAATACCTCACTTCTTAGAGCATCTCCAGCCGTTGGCCCCCCAGGGGGCGCCTAAAATCGCTGCCTGGGGGTGACCCGGCGAAAAAAATGGGCCTGGGGGTGAGTTGGCCCCCAGGGCTGGCCCTAGGCGCGGGGAAAAAAATTATGTAGCAAATTGACGCAAAGTTCGGCTAAAACATGCCAAATTTCGGTAAACTTGGGCTTATATTCGCGGATTTAAGTTGAGTAGTCGCCATTACATATAAAAACTAATGAAAAAAAACTTGTTGAAGGCCGAGAAGTCGCCGTCGTCGCCGCCATCGTCGGCCTTCTCCTCCTTGACTCAGGCGCCCCTGCTGGACCCCTCCCCGGCTGGTGGCGGTGGCGGCGCGTCGTCGTCGTCGCTGTCGTCAATGATGACGACTCCTCCTTCGTCACGGCCTCGGCGGCGCTGCTTGAAGCGCCGCAGGGTGGCGCGCTGGCGCTCCGTCGCCATCTTGATGGAGTCCTGGCGTGCCCATTCAAGGGCCGCGTCGTCGTCGAGCTCGACCTCGCCATGCTCCGTCTTCACTGGCGCCAGCCCCGGCTCCGTCTTCACTGGTGCGATCCCCGGCTCCGTCTTTGGCTTGACGAAGCGCGGAGGAGGAGCCGACAAGGAGGCGCGCCGGCCGCCCTCGTTGATGACGATGCCGGCGCTGTGAGTGCGCCGACCGAGCGCGTCTCCGCCACGGGCTCGGCCTTGACGTCGAGCAGCGTCGGAGCGCCGGAGGAGTGGGAGGAGGAGCGGGAGGAGGAAGAGGAGGAGGACGCGCCAAACCTCCTTGGCGCCCATTGCCCGTCGCGGTGGCGGTGCGCCGGGGCGGCCGCCCTCGCCGGGGGGTATGCCAACGGCGGGTTGTTGCCGCCCTCGAGGTGCGTCAGCACGCCCTCAAGTGCGTGGCCGGGGGCGCCCCACCACAGGTGGCACCCCTCGCTGTTCTTCACGCCGCCGACCACCGGCGCCCCGTTGGTGGACGCCAGCCGCTGCTGCTGGCGGCGCTCGAAGTACGCCGCCCAAGCCGCGTGGTTGTCGGCGGCGTACTGGGGGAGGGAGAGCTCGGCGTCGGTGAGGGAGGCGCGCACGATCTCGACCTCGTCGGCGAAGTAGGATGGTTTGGCCACGGCGTCGGGAAATGGGGGAATGGACACTCCCCCATTGCTGAGCCTCCAGCCTGTCGGCCTGGCGTGCATGTCCGGCGGCGCCGGGATGTTCGCCTGGAACAGGAGCAAGGACTCCTGTTCGCGGAGCGAACGGCGGCCGAAGCCGTAGGCCGCCGCCTTGTCTCCGGGGAAACGCTCGGCCATCGGGGAGATGGAGTGGCTGGGGAGAAGAGATCGGCGGCGGCGCTCGGGATATGGAGTGGCTGGGGGAGAAGATATCGGTGGCGGCGCTCAGGAGAGGGAGGGCTGGGGGAGAAGAGCTCGGCAGCGGCGCTCGGGAGAGGTGGAGAGGTGGCACTCATCACAGGCGAGCGAGGCCATATATAGCCGCGCCGCGTCCGTCTGTACGCGTCCGAGGGAGGGGAGGCGTCGGCGCGCCGCCCCGTGAACGCGCCGCCCATGAGGAATCAATGGCAAAGCTGACCGGCGGCAGCCTTGCCATTGATTCCCCGCGGGAAACCGAGGCGTCGGGAGAAGATGAGGCGGGCGGTGTCGCTGACGCGGCTGGCCGGTGGCGCTTTCGCGCCAAAAACGATTCGCCCGGCGCCCCCGAGCGCCCGCCAGCGCGCCGGGTTCGGGTTGGGTCCGCCGGCGCCAATTTCGGCCCTAGCCGGCGAAAAAGGGCCCCTGGGGCGCGACTGGGCCGATTTTTTTGCGCCGGCAGCCGAAAAATTGCCTGGGGGCCTTGTTGGGGGCAAGGCTGGAGATGCTCTTAGGGACACAATGGACAGGACTTACCCACTAACTATCAGCAACGGGATAAATAATACCTGCCTCAAGAAGCTTTAGTATTTCCTTTCTTACCACTTCTTTCATCTTAGGATTCAGCCGTCGTTGGTGATCACGAACTGGTTTGGCATCTTTCTCCAAATTTATTTTGTGTTGACATAGAGTGGGACTGATGCCCTTAAGATCATCAAGAGTATATCCAATAGCAGCACGGTGCTTCTTCAGAGTTTTCAGTAATCTCTCTTCTTCATGCTCTAAAAGGTTAGCACTAATAATAACAGGATATATCTTTTTCTCATCAAGATAAGCATATTTAAGAGTATCAGGTAATGGTTTAAGCTCAAACACGGGATCACCCTTGGGTGGAGGAGGATCCCCTAGGATTTCAACAGGTAAATTGTGTTTCAGGATGGGTTCCACTTTAAAGAATACTTCATCTATTTCCCTTCTTTCATTCATAAACATATCATTTTCATGGTCTAGCAAATATTGTTCTAAAGGATCACTAGGAGGTACGGCAATAGAAGCAAGACCAATTATTTCATCCTTGCTAGGCAATTCCTCTTCACGGTGTTGTCTACTAAATTTAGAGAAATTAAACTCTTGAGACATATCACCCAAACCAATAGTAACGACATCCTTTTTGCAGTCTATCTTAGCATTAACAGTATTCAAGAAGGGTCTACCCAATATAACGGGGAAAAGCTATCTTGTGGGGAGCCAAGAACAAGAAAATCAGCAGGTTATTTAGTTTTCCCACACAATACTTCAACATCTCTAACAATTCCAATGGGTGTTATTGTATCTCTATTAGCAAGTTTGATGGTAACATCAATACCTTCTATCTCAGCAGGTGCAATTTCATGCATAATTTCTTTGTATAAGTCATGAGGTATAGCACTAGCACTGGCACCCATATCACATAAGCCATGATAACAATGATCTCCTATTTTAACAGAAATAACAGGCATGCCTACCACAGGTCTATGTTTATCTTTGGCACAAGGTTTGGCAATTCTGGTAGTTTCATCACAGAAATGAATAACATGCCCATCGATATTATCAGACAAGAGATCTTTAACAATAGCAATATTAGGTTCAACTTTAATTTGCTCAGAAGGTGTATAAGTTCTAATATTGCTTTTAAGGACCACCGTTGAAGCTTTAGCATGATCCTTTATCCTAAAAGGGAAAGGTGGTTTCTCAACATAGGAAGTAGGAACAATAGGATCATTATAAGTGATAGTCTTTTCTTCAACTTTAATAGGTGCAGCTACTTTTACTTCTATGGGAGGATGATATTTAAACCACTTCTCCTTAGGGAGATCAATATGGGCAGCAAAAGATTCACAAAAAGAAGCTACTATCTCAGAGTCAAGTCCATATTTAGTGCTAAATTTACGGAAAACATCGGTATCCATAAAGGATTTAACACAATCAAACTTAGGTGTCATACCTGACTCCTTACCTTCGTCGAGATCCCAATCTTCAGAGTTGCGTTTAATTCGATCTAATAAATCCCATTTGAATTCAATAGTCTTCATCATAAAAGAGCCAGCACAAGAAGTATCGAGCATGGTGCAACTGTTATCAGAAAGCCGAGCATAAAAAATTTGAATAATCATTTCTCTTGAGAGCTCATGATTGGGGCATGAATATAACATTGATTGAAGCCTCCCCCAAGCTTGAGCGATGCTTTCTCCTTCGCGAGGCCAAAAATTATATATATAATTGCGATCACGATGAACAAGATGCATAGGATAAAATTTCTGATGAAATTCCAATTTCAATCGTTTGTAGTTCCATGATCCCGTATCATCACACAGCCTATACCATGTCAAAGCATCTCCCTTCAAAGATAAAGGGAAGACCTTCTTCTTAATAAAATCACCGGGTATACCTGCAAGCTTAAATAATCCACAAACTTCATCCACATATATTAGGTGCTCATCAGGATGCTTTGTTCCATCTCCTGCAAAAGGATTAGCTAGCAGTTTTTCTAACATACCCGATGGAATCTCAAAGTGGACATTTTCATTTTCAGTAGGTTCAGTAGGTTGAGGAGCAACTCTTTGCTCTACTGGTCGGGGTGAAGATACCCCGAACAAGCCCCTCAGAGGATTACTTTCCATAGTAACAAGTGACAGTAAATTTCAGCACACTATATAAATTTTTCCTTACCAAATTCCACCTACCAAAGGCGCTTCACTCCCCGGCAACGGCGCTAGAAAAGAGTCTTGATGACCCACATGTATAGGGGATCTATCGTAGTCATTTCGATAAGTAAGAGTGTCGAACCAAACGAGGAGCAGAAGGAAATGATAAGCGGTTTTCAGCAAGGTATTCTCTGCAAGCACTAAAATAATAGGTAACAGATAGTTTTGTGATAGGATAATTTGTAACGAGCAACAAGTAACAAAAGTAAATAAAGTGCAGCAAGGTGGCCCAATCCTTTTTGTAGCAAAGGACAAGCCTGGACAAACTCTTATATAGAGAAAAGCGCTCCCGAGGACTCATGGGAATTATCGTCAAGCTAGTTTTCATCACGTTCATATGATTCACGTTCGGTACTTTGATAATTTGATATGTGGGTGGACCGGTGATTGGGTGCTGTCCTTGCTTGGACAGGCATCCCATTTATGATTAACCTCTATTGCAAGCATCCGCAACTACAACAAAAGTATGAAGGTAAACCTAACCATAGCATGAAACATATGGATCCAAATCAGCCCCTTACGAAGCAACACATAAACTAGGGTTTAAGCTTCTGTCACTCTAGCAACCCATCATCTACTTATTACTTCCCAATGCCTTCCTCTAGGCCCAAATAATGGTGAAGTGTTATGTAGTCGACGTTCACATAACACCACTAGAGGATAGACAACATACATCTCATCAAAATATCGAACGAATACCAAATTCACATGACTACTAATAGCAAGACTTCTCCCATGTCCTCAGGAACAAACGTAACTACTCACAAAGCATATTAATGTTCATAATCAGCGGAGTATTAATATGCATAAAGGATCTGAACATATGATCTTCCACCAAATAAACCAACTAGCATCAACTACAAGGAGTAATCAACACTACTAGCAACCTACATGTACCAATCCCAAACTTAGAGACAAGAATTGGATACAAGAGATGAACTATGGTTTGAGAGGAGATGGTGCTGGTGAAGATGTTGATGGAGATTGCCCTCTCCCGATGTGAGGAGCGTTGGTGATGACGATGGCGATGATTTCCCCCTCCCGGAGGGAAGTGTCCCCGGCAGAACAGCTCTGCCGGAGCCCTAGATTGGTTCCGACAAGGTTCCGCCTCGTGGCGGAGGAGTCTCGTCCCGAAAGCTTGCTTATGATTTTTCTTCGGACGAAGAACTTCATATAGCAGAAGATGGACACTGGAGGGCCAACAGGGGGCCCACGAGGCAGGGGGCGCGCCCAGGGGGGTAGGGCCCGCCCCCACCCTCGTGGACAGGTGGAGGCCCCCCTGACGTATTTCTTCTGCTCAATATTTTTTATTATTTCCAAAAATAACTTTCGTGGAGTTTCATGACTTTTGGAGTTGTGCAGAATAGGTCTCTAATATTTGCTCCTTTTCCAGCCCAGAATTCCAGCTGCCGGCATTCTCCCTTCTTATGTAAACCTTGTAAAATAAGAGAAAATAGGCATAAGTATTGTGACATAATGTGTAATAACAGCCCATGATGCAAAATGGACGTATCAAGCGCCAAATAGGGTTTGCTGGGGGCGCCTCCCCTAGGGCAGCCGCCCCTCCCGGCTTGGGGGGCAAGTTTCCTAGGGGTGGGGGTGCCCAAACCCTTCTAGGGTTTCCCCGGTGGCTGCCGCCCCTCCCCTAGGGAACCCACTACAAAAAAAAGACACATCCGTGACATTTTGGGCCGAACGAAATTTTTTTCTGTCATACATATGACAAAAACCCGGTATCATCATAGATGTGGTGGGCTCCTACTTCTATGACCAAAAATCATGACAGAAAATGGGCTTTTCGTCCTGTGCGGGCCGGAGACGCAGCTGCATGACATTCTTTGGGCCGTCCATGAAGGAAAAAATCATGGTAGAAGCGAGGGGGAGGAAAGTTTCAGGGAGTTCCTGGTTACGGTGGGAGGTCGGGGGCCGAGAGATGCACGTTTCTCTCGTACACGTACGCGCGTGTGTGCGAGGCGTTGGCTCTGACTGAACCCGAGCGAGGCGTTGGGCTCTAACTGAACCCGAGCGATTGCACTGCAGGCTACGCGTTGCTGAACCCGAGCAATCGATCAATGGCTGTTAACTGAACCCGATCGAGCAATTCCTTCGCTACTGGTGGTAACTGAAGCCGATCGATTGGATGAACAGTGAGCGTTGTGCGGGGGGGGGGGGGGGTTAGATGAACAGTGAGCGGTGGCGTTGCCTCTGGATGAACAGGACCCCGTGGTGTGGAGGGCTGGATGAACAGTAGACGGTGGAGGGGTGCCCGTGGAGGGGTGGTTGAACAGTAGCCGGTGGAGTAGCGCGCGGTGGAGGCTGGATGAACAGGAGCCCATGGAGGCTGGAGGAGGTCGACGGTAGCCCGTGGAGGCTGGAGGAGGTTGACGGTAGCCCGTGGAGGCTGGAGGAGGTCGACGGTAGCCCGTGGAGGCTGGAGGAGGTCGACGGTGGAGATGAACAGTATCCCGTGGAGTCCCGTTTTGCGGTACGCCACACGCCTCCCGATGAACAGGACCCCCGTTTCGACCGTAGGAGGTCCGTTTCGTCCGTTTTGCGGTACGCCACACCCCTCCCGTTGAACAGGACCCCCGTTTCGACCGTAGGAGGTCCGTTTCATCCGTTTTGCGGTACGCCACACCCCTCCCGATCAACAGGACCCCCGTTTCGACCGTAGGAGGTCCGTTTCGTTCGTTTTGCGGTACGCCACACCCCTCCCGATCAACAGGACCCCCGTTTCGACCGTAGGAGGTCCATTTCCTCCGTTTTGCGGTACGCCACACCCCTCCCGATCAACAGGACCCCCGTTTCGACCGTAGGAGGTCCGTTTCCTCCATTTTGCGGTACGCCACACACCTCCCGATCAACAGGACCCCGTTGCGAACGTAGGAGGTCCGTTTCCTCCGTTTTGCGGTACGCCAGGCCTCGTTTCCATCGCCTGTTCCGTCCAAGCCCTCCCGATGAACACGACCACGCATTCCGTTCCGACCCAGCCGGTTGGTTCCCACGCGTTCCGTTGCCTCCCGATGAACATGATGCATTCCGTTGCCTCCCCCTGAACACGACGCATTACGCTGCCTCCCCATGAACACGACGCATTTCGTTGCCTCCCCATGAACACGACGACGACGCTGTTTCTCCGTTTCGACCCAGCCATGTACACGAGCCCTGGCCGTACGTATGCGCGAGTAGGCGTTCGAGACCCCGCCCGTATGTACACGTACGTGGCCGTATTTTCTTTCTTGCACCCTGGCCGCTGTACGTACGTGTAGATGCTACGTGCACGCCTCTACTACGACACGTGCGTGCCTCTACTACGACACGTGCGTGCCTCTACATCGCCCAGTATGTACGTACACGTTCGCGACCGGAATGACAACGCTACGTACGCTTCGACCAGGTGGGTGCCGACTGTCAGGCACTTCCTTTTCTGCGAAGATGTAGCTGGTGGGTCCCAGCAGTCAGGGGGGCGAATCGTTTTTTTGCTCGGACGCACTTCCTTGCATGCGAAGATGTAGCCGGTGGGTCCCAGCAGTCAGGGGGCGAATCATTTTTTTTCCCGGACGCACTTCCTTGCGTGCGAAGGTGTAGCTGGTGGGTCCCAGCTGTCGGGGGGCGAATCATTTTTTTTTGCCCGGACGCACTTCCTTCCGTGCGAAGATGAAGCTGGTGGGTCCTAGCAGTCAGGGGGGAATGTTTTTTCCGTGAAATACAGTGGCCGGACCGGTGGGTCCCAGCTGTCAGGTGGAGGAATCATTATTTTCCGTGTAATGAGGAGGCACTTCCTTGCTGCGGCCGTGGACCTAGCTGTCAGCCTCTCCACGTACAGTCCACGTCCGATGGAAGTTGTTCCTTGACCACGTTGACCAGGCCGCGTCGAGAGCACCACGGCGGTGGACGACGGCGAGGCCTAGGAAGGGGACGACGCGGAACCGGGGAAGACGCGGCAGTGGAAGCCCGCGCGGAGAGGAGTACGTGGGTTCACTGGTTCGGCTGCGGTGTGAGGCTGCCGTCGCCGCAGGGCCTGGCCAGCGGTGGGAATAGTAGGGGGCGGTGAGGCCTCCGCGGCAGCACAGCCGGCCACGGGAGGCAGGAGCATGCGGCACGACCAGCGCTGCTTTGGCCGGCTGGAGCAAGAAGACCAGAGGTTGAAGAAGCACTACGGCCGTTGGATGGACATCGTACGGTCACTGGAGCTAGAATCGTTCATATTGACTAAGTTGACAAAGCCCTCCGTCCCCGTCAACTTAGTTGGCCCACAAGTCATCCTCCCACTATGGTGGGTCCCAGCTAGCAGGGGGGTATTCATTTTTTTGTGCGTAATAAGGAGGCACTTCCTTGCGTGCGAAGATATAGTTGGTGGGTCCAACATGTCAGCGGGGGGAACGTTTTTTTCGCGAAATACAGAGGCCCTTCCGGTGGGTCCCAGCTGTGAGGTGGAGGAATCATTATTTTGCGCATACAGTCCACGACCGATGGATGTCGTTCATTGACCACGTTGACCAGGCCGCGCCGAGAGCACCATGGCGGTCGATGACGGCGAGGCCTAGGAAGGGAACGACATGGAGCCGGGGAAGACTCGGCAATGGTTGCCCACGCGGTGGGGAGTACTAGGGTTTACTGGTCCGGCTGCCGTCGCCGGAAAATAACAGGAGGTGTGGCTGAGTAGAGGAATGGCCTGGCCAGCAATGAAGTAGGGTGGGGCGGTGCGGCCTGTGCGGTAGCACAGCCGGCCATGGGAGGCGGGAGCAGGAAGTCCCACCGGAGCTGGTTTGGGCGGCTGGAGCAAGAAGATCAGATATTGAAGAAGCAGCATGGCCGTTGGATTAACATCCAACGCTCACTGCTGCTAGAATCGTTTGTGGACTAAGTTGACAAAGCCAAAGTACACGTCAACCTAGTAAACCCACAAGTCAGCCTCCAAATCTGTCCCAAACAGCATACAGCCCGAAATTTCTAGCCAGATTCAAATTAATTTTAAATCTAAATATACCTTAATTTAAATTCAATGAAATTTTACCCGCACAAAAACAATGAAATTTAAAATATCAAAATCCAAGAGAAAATAGTATTTTGGAACTAATTGCCTGTTTACTATATTTTTTGCATTTTACAGCCCATTTATTATTAATTATAGCCCATTTCTTATTACTTATAGCCCATTTTCTGGGCAAAATGCATCCCTCCTCGTCTTGAAAGATTTCCGTCCCAGCAGGGCGTAGAAAAGCAAGTAGGCCTACGTTGGTTATTCTGCAAAAAACAGAATAGCTGGCTAGCCATTTTCAGAAAGGAAAAAACAAACTGGGCTGGTCATGTGCTAAACATATGAAATAAAAGCCTGGGCTAGACGGGCCACGGGTCCCGCACAACCTAGTTGATACCCTTCTCCGTCCCGAAAAAACAAAATTACTGCGCGCGTTGCTGGGTCCCTACTCTCATCCTCACCATGTACAGTCATCTCCTTATTCCTCTCGGTTGTTAACCATGTTGACAACACCGGAGGGCGGCGCCGCGGCGAGCAAACCAAGGCGGAGGACGATGGTGAGGCCTCAGACGGGAACAAATAGGAGCCGGGGAAGATCACAGCCAGCCGTGGGAGGCGGGAGCAAGCGGTCCCGCCGGCGCTGGTTTGGCTTTGGCGACTCGAGGAAGAAGAGACTGAAGAAATGCGATAGACGTTGAATGTCAATCCAACGGTCAAGGTTGGCACAATCGTTTGTTGACTAAGTAGACACCAAGTAGCACACTTTTTTATATATAGGAAGAAAACTGCGAGGAAAATGCGTTCGTCTGCCATCCTCCTCACAGGGAAGGTTCGCCACATAAGTGACTAGCACCCTTGGTTTTCAACCGAGAGGTCTTGGGTTCAAGTCCCAGGAACTCTCAATTTTGTCCTCCTTCCTTCCTCACAAAAAAAGGGAAAGAAAATCAAAGACTTGGGAAGGCGTACAGAACAAGCTAGTGTACCAGTAAAGAGACATTGCCGAGTTTTAGAAAAAGAAAGACGTGCTCCTGTAGCTGGTTCGAATCCAAACCTAGACTATGACTATATATGGTGCTATGCTACTCTGCAAGTAATGAAACTGACATATCCAACGTTCGCTTCTCCTCTTCTCTACTTACTCTGCCTAGCATCAGAAGCTCTGGCCGCAACAACCATGTCCGCTGGCTGCTCATCCACCTGCTCTTCAGCAGGCAACAACCAGATATGCGCCAAGTCGCCACCCGTACCATCGCCTGTGGGTCTCATCACACCCTCGCCGGTACGCGCACCGCAGCCGATTGCTCATCGCAACCCGCTGCCGTTGGTGTGGTGCCACTGCTGCAAATCACGCAGAGTCATCCGTCGCGTCTCAACCACAATACGCAACCCTGGCCGAGTCTTCTACAAATGCCCGAATCATGGGGTAATAATATGTTTAAGTGTTGTTCTGCTGCTTTCAGTTGCTGATTTTTTTAATACTTTGGTTGATGATCTTCCAATTTGATTCATGCAGAAAAGGGAAGATTCGTGTGATTTGTATTTCTGGGAAGTTGCTGATGTGGGGGGAATGCAACTATGCTGATTATTTGGTTAGCCGAGGAATCCCAATACTAGCAGGTTGGGGTGTTGGACAAGTAACTGAAGGAACGGCAGAAGAGGAAGATGCAGAGCAGAAGGTTAAAGATGCAGTTCCTCTGATCATGGCCAAGCAACAGCTGCTGAACGGCCTTGACAGCAATGAGGAGATGAAAGAGCTTGTGAAGATAATGGGCGAAATCGATGTGCTATGTAGGATGATTGTCTCTTTATTTGCAGTGTATGTAGCACTCGTGATGTATTCAGTGGCTACGACATGAGCACTTTGCTGAAACTAGTAATGAATGAAACCTGTGTAGCAGGCTGGGCGTAGTGTTGTGAACATCTAATGATTTGTATTAACGGAAATCAGGGGGTATCCCCTTTTGCTCATATAAATAAATAAATAGCAGAGGCCCTGTCGGGTCAGCTTTGTTCTCATTCGAAGACGTCGAGCAAATTGCAGTCCAACAGCAAACTATGTCATCAAATTCAGGTTTCACAGCCAAATATGAGTACAACTAAACAACAATGTCATCATGTTTTAGTTGTCATACAATCACCAAACACAAATCAGCATACATAACAAGTGATGTTCTCACAGCAAAATACTAAACAACATGTTCATCAAGTTTCAGTTGTCATAGCAAACACAATTTCACATAGTAGATAAAAAACGTCTTCTGACAGGCAAATACGACAAAAGCAATGTAATCATCATCCGCAGTAGCAGCGTCAACATCTTCGCCATGTGTATCAGTCTAAATCATAATTCCCCACGGTGTCATCTTCTTCTTCGTCCTCAACGTCCTTGAACCTTGGCTTCTTCTTGATCAACTCTTGTATGTCCACAGCACGATAGGCAATCTTTTCGCCGGCGTCATTGACGTGATGGTTCTCAAAGATATTAGGAACATCTGTGTTATCTTGTACATCAGGGGCAGTGTAAGCATCATCTTGTTGTGCAACTTCATTAAACAAATTCTTCCGCTCAAACCTTTGCAATACTCTCCAATCATCGCTACGTGCAAATGTGTCTTCCAAGAAAAATATGTGTTGCTTGATTTGCCAAAATAAAAGGCTCGTTGGTCTGGTACGCCGCCTTGACATTGATGGATTTGAAATAATCATCAGCTCTGGGTTTTGCGATCCTGGAAAACATGTTATACCAACGACAGCACAACAGAACCACACATCGATGATCCTCGAAACTGGAGATATACTGCAACTGAACAATGTCTGTTATGTTAGCGTACATTTCAGTTGTCTCTTTTTCATACGTATATGTGCTCATGATGGCACTGTTTTGTGTCTTCCTGCCTTCGTCTCGTGCAAGGGTGTTGTAGCGCACATCTCCAACAACGCAAGATTCATAATGTCTTACCCGAGTATCAGGACCCATTGCTAGTGAGTAAAGGGCATCATCAACTGCCTGCCCATCCTCGCGCATCTTCTTAACCTATGGTTAGAAAATAGACAAGCTGATCATCTTATGTACTCAATATATTAAAAAACTGACAGTGCACTTCAAAAGCTTACATGGTTCTTGAACCATTTCGCAAATCTTGCCATAACTAGTTTGTTAATGTTTCTTTGATTTTGCGGCAGTAACTCCTCTTTGTAGATGCTGCACAACATAGTGATCGCGTCAAACATCTAAATATATAAGAATGTGCTGCAAGTTTAGTAGATTACGATGTATAAGCTGCAGTACTGCACTTACTTGATATAAGGTAGTATCTCAGGACAGTTATTCAACACATACCAAACCATTTTGTCCAAATCTTTAGGTTTGTCCTCTTGTCGACTCTTCCCTGTAACTCGAACAGAATAATCGAAAACATTGAGCCCAGGATTGTCTTCACCCACCTCTTTGCTAAGCCGATTAGCTGTTTCAATGTATTTTGAGCAGAATGTCAACGCTTCTGTAGCAATGTAGGCCTCTGCAATGGAACCCTCAGGTCTAGCTCCGTTCCTAACATAGCCCTTGAAAGTGCCTAGCCGCCTTTCAATAGGGTACAGCCAGCCATACTGTACTGGACCTCTAAGTAGTGCCTCATCAGGTAGATTTGAGTGCCAAATTATGGCAGGCTGTTTCAGCAGTCAATGAGGCCGAGCACACAGCCATCGAACTATCGAAGGCCATCGCAGCAACAAAGATCGAGTATAAAACGGTGTAGAGCTATTTCACCTAACAGATTGGCTACTAGACCATGGCAATCTACGTCACAATAAATATATGGCAGGATATTTTAGCAACTAATCGGCCTTGGCATGCCATCTCAGCTAAGCAGACTGAGTGCAGAACAGGGCAAGGAAGCTTCTTAAGCAGAGCATATTGACAGTAAACTACTTCGGCAAACAGTGAGATTAACAGCGTCTATCAGCTAACATTCAGCGCTACACCGACATGAACGGGGCCTTAGTCTAGAATGCGCGTACCGTGGGAGAAGCTGACCGCCGTGCATCTCCACACGAACATCGCCAGCGGTGGCGGCGCTGACCACCGTGCGCCTCCACAAGAACGTAGCCAGAGGTGGCGGCGCGGCTAGAGGACGGCAGTCTACGAGAGCGTACTGTGGGAGCGAGAGGATCGCCGAACCGCGGCGCCGACGTATCGGCGCGGCGGGGAGGGCGGCTTTGGCGGAGCAAATGGAGTGGAGGGGGACAGGGGGGAGGGGGTTTGGGGAATATTATTGGCTAGTTGGCCGGAGGGCGGTTGAATCGGATTTGGGGGGAATTTTTGGGTGTGGGGGGGGGGGGGTTCGCGCGGTTGGCGGGGGGAGTTTAGCGCATGGTCGGTTTCTCCAAGTGCAGTCCCACGTGTCAGTGAAGAGGCAAGCCGAAGCGCGTTCCGTTTGCGTGAGCCGTGTGCAGGACCGAACGTGTGTGGGGTGCAATCCAACCGCGACAGGAGTGCTGTGAGTGTACCGCGTTTTTCCTTCTAAACTAGGTGCTTCGCCCCCTCAAAAAAAAATTTGTTGCTTCGCGCAATCCATCGATACTACTACTAGTAATCCGGTAACCCTGACTAAAACGGCGCGGCCAGGTCTTTTCCCACGCGATATGCTGGGAGGTTGGCTTAGTTGGGTTTTTTAGGACGAGTAATGCTAGACCTACGTAATCCCAGTTACGTAATTAACGTAATGTGAAATGTGTGAGCTGTTGATTGTAGATTGGGGGAGGGAGGGGCCCACCACCATGAAAATCAAGGGAGGAGAGAGAGGCAATTTACGTTAACCCTTTCGTAGGTTCCCGTAGATGTAGAAAGATGTGAAATGCGTGAATGTGTAGTGGACGTACTATTGGAGTGCCAAAGATAATTTGTGTACGTATAGACCCTATGTGTTTATTTTACTTCGCATGTTAGCTTTGTCTCCGTTCAATAAAAAGCAGAGTTGGTGATGATGGTGTGCCTGTCATCCTGCAATATAGGCCGTCCGATCTATATCTAACGGATAGGAAGGAAACTATGACAATTTACCCGCACTCCTCTCCACATTTGCAGATAAGGCTTTCCCTCGTTCATCCTTTTCTCCCACAAGATCTTGATCTTCCGTGCAACGCACGGGCATCTTGCTAGTACTCCTACAATATGTATATTATTGTGAAAGTTCATATACACCGGCCGAGATTAATGCAAACACGGCAGATTTTCATTACATTTCGAACTTTTATAGGACAGAAAAATAAAAGAAACCCGACCCTAAACCTATTCTACGGCGGCGACCGACGTCCTCCATCTGCGATCTCTATGTACGGGGGCGGGGTTCAAGACCCGTGAAGTGAAGGTGCGGTCTCCGGCGAGGAAGAGTAGAACACGGGATACGGACCGGCCAGTTGGCACACCATGCCCTGCCGCCTCCCATGCCCTACTCATCCTCGGGGGAGTCCCCGACCTCGGCGGTGCCGGACGTTGGACGGCGGCAAGTAGGACGCGTGGCTGACGGTGCTCCCGTCGTCGGCCGCCAGCGTGGCCACCGCTTGTGCGGTCGCGTCCGCGTCCGGCTGCGCTGCTATTGCGTCGCGAGAGGCGACTTGAGCGAGGGCGGCGACCTCGAGCTTAATCCCCGAAGACAAGCTCTCCCGCAAAGCGTTCGCACTTGCGGTCATGGCGGATGTGGTGCCAGGTAGGAGGACGATGCGCTATGGTGTGGAGGTTAGCTGGGCGTTGCCGCTTTAAGTAGCACATTCCGGTGAGGCCAAGCGTCCGGGTGCGTCATTAAGTCAGCAGAGTTGGTTCCTCGGGCACCGAGCCTCTTAACGACGACATACGAACAGACGGCATGAATGCGGGTAGCTGGCGCCGGCTGGGAACGCACCGCGCGACGGCGCGAGGGACGAGGGTTTTGGTGTGCCAGGGTAGTCAGCTGCGGTCGTGGCAACGTTGGAGATGCCCTTTGCTCACATGCGATCCCCGCATGTCATTGAGAAAGCAAGACGACCCGGCATGGACTCAGGTCCAGAGGATGCAATTGGCCGCGCTACACCACTCCGCGGACGCGTCGCAGCGCCCCGTGCATCCTCGACGAGCCGGGTGTTGGGGTGTGTTTGGATTGTGGCCAAAGTGCACCTTACCAAAATTTTGGTCATGACCCAAAGATCGGTCTTTGTTTGGATGGTTGCCATTTTTTGGCATGCCAATGAACTCTAGCCAACTCTAGTTGATTTTTCTTGCCAATGTCGGCCAAATCATGGGCAACCAATACCTCAACCAAAATCTTGGTCATGACCCAATGATTGGTCTTTGTTTGGATGGTTGCCATTTCTTTGGCATGCCAATGAACTCTAGCCAACTCTAGTTCATTTTTCATGCCAATGTCGGCCAAATCATGGGCAACCAATACCTCAACCAAAATTTTGGCTACCCAATGCTTTGATGGGGCAACCTTGGGCACAAACCAAACATACCGTTGGTCGTGCCACAGCACTCACGCCACCCTCGGCACACTGAAACCGACCGTGTCTAGCGACGATATGAGTGTGTCGCTCACGGCGGTCACCGTGTCCAGAGGCGGTGCTGGAGGTGCGCCCCGTTGTTGGCCCCAACGACCCACATGAACGGTTGTCGGTGGCGAGGAGGTCGTGGGCTAGCTCCTCCATTGGACTAGTCTGCGCTACGTCGTCCCGACGGGTGTGCCCCACATGTCGGTTTCCCTGTTTTCCCGGCCATATTCGAGCGTCAGTGCTCCGCGTTGCGCATTAGGCCTTTCACTATGTAGGCCAAGCGAGACAACTTATTGTTTATTTGAGCCGTTCAAGTATAATCATGTGGCGTTTGCTTATTTCTCATTCCTCTCCAACCCTCTTCTCCATCGATCATGTCGCCCTCCAGTCGAGTCCATCCTCCCGCATGCCTCATTTGAACATTTTGCCGCGTATCATTCGCATGTACCCACCCTAGTCCTCTTTCAATAGATCTCCGGACCCCGAGATGAAATACAGAGGGAACGAGTGGGGGCACGTGATACCTAAGGCGGATTCAAAATTTTGAACCGGTGATCATAGCATCCGCAAATCATATATAAAGGGTATTCAATGTTCGTTTCGTTTTTGAACGTACAATATACTCCCCCTATCCTTTCTAGTTTACATATAAGTTTTATGTGTAGTCAAAGTATCTCTACTTTGATCAAAAAGGTATCAACATTCAACAACGCCCAATCAATATTGTTAGATTCGTACGTACTCCTAGATTTGTACTCGAGATGGTTTCCAATTTGACTATTGACAAGATTAATAGTACATGAGATGTATAATGTGAAAATTATATCATTGGAAACTCCTTTCACATACGAATTTGACCGTATGCTTTGTGTTAGTTGCATGTCATATATTATTACTCTAACATTTGGTCAAAGTTAGCCTCGAAAAACGCATTAGACCCTGTATGCTTTGTGTAAGTTGCATGTCATATATTATTACTCTAACATTTGTGTAAGTTGCATGTCATATATTATTACTCTAACATTTGGTCAAAGTAGTATAGTGGAAGTGGATCCTCTGACGTAGGAATCCCTGCCTTACCCTCCCTTTCGGTCACTTACTGGCGGACCCCATGCTTGCTAGGCCCCGCATGTCAGTTACTCAATGGGTTTGGCCACGTCAGGGGATGCTCATCCGTAGTATACTCCGTCTGTTTTTATTTACTCCGCATAAAACGGAGGGAGTGGTGGTATAATAAATGACGCGGGCGGGGGAGGGGGAGGGACGTCGGTTTGCTCTCAACTGCGGTCCCACAAGCGAGCGAAAATGCAAGAGGAAGCGCGTTCCATTCGGTGAGCGACGTGGAGGGTCCAGCATGCCGGGCTGCAACGCGAACGCGACAAGAGCGATGTACAGTCAAAACCGATTGACCGGTCGTCACTGGAACCACTATTCACACCAGAACCTTCGCTGCTCAGCCTACGCCAGCCACTACCCTAAAACCACACCAAATCTCTAGCCCATTCCCCCACCTTTCGATCCCCTAGCCCGCATCAAGCGTCCCCTAGTTTGCCGGAAAGCCATGGTGCGCCGCAAGATCACTTACTACAAGATGTAACGTCGAAGCGCCGCGCAGAAATCGCGGCGGTGGTCGGCGCCACAGACCTCCGTTCCCAAGCTCACATTGCGGCGGGCCAATCCCCGAGTTCTCTGGAGCCAAGCTACGAGGAGGAGGAAGCCGATCCAATGTTCATGGCGGAGGTCGCGGCGCAGAAGGCCCCCGATGGGTATGAGACGATGGACGTCGACTTCGTGCCGGCGTCCGAGTCCCCCATGGTGCAGGCGGACCAGCGATTCAACATGGCGATACTAAAGGAGGACCGGGAGGCGGAGGCTCAACTCGACGCGGAGAGCGCGCATGCTGCTGCCATCGAGGCTCTCCGGTAGGTGGAACCGGATGTCGTGGATGTGAACCGGGCGGCGGAGGCTCAACTTGAGGCGGAGCGCGCGGATGCCGCTGCCATCGAGGCCCTCCTGCAGGCGGAACCGAACGTCCTGGACTTGAACCGGGCGGCAGAGGCTCGACTCGACGCAGAGCGAGCGGATGCCGCTCTCATCGACGCCCTCCTGCAGGCGGAACCGGACGTCCTGGACTTGAACCAGGCGGCGGAGGCTCGACTCGACGCGAAGCGCGCGGATGCCGCTGCCAGCGAGGCCCTCCTACAGGCGGAACCGGACGTCCTCGACTTGAACCGGACTATGCTCTCGTCCGTGCAGAGCGCCCGCACGCTCCGCTTGAACGAGTAGCTGGAGGCCGAGGACAACCACGGTGCGGAGACACACGCCGGCAGCGATGGCTGGTTCGCGCCGGCAGCCAAAGACGACGAGGCCGTCTCTTTCCACGAGCAGTGATAGTTTTTCTTTATGTTGTTGTTTGTATGGATCTTTTGCTGTGTAAAAACATATATTTGTTATGCAAGTCGCCTGACTTGAGTCAGTCTACAATTTCAGGCGGTTGGATGAATATCCTACGTCTCCTGACCCTTCTTTCCTTCTTCCTCACCTCTTCTTCTTCCCCAACAGACCACCGCACGGGCCGTACGGATACTCCCCAACATGCGGCTGGATAAACATACTCTATGAACGAAAATTATGTCTCAGCGATAGGATGGCTGAGTTTGGTTTGTTCACATGCGACAGCACGTGTTAGTGAGGGTGCGTTCCCTTGGTTGGGTTTGCGGCGTGTAGGAGCGACTGTGTGAGGGTGCGGTGCGACCGCGGTGTGCAGGAGCGACCGTGTGAGGGTGCGGTGCGACCGCGACAGCCGTGCGCAAGTGTACCTCCTTCTCATTTTGAAAACTTTAGGCAAGCTTGGCAAAAATGTGTGGCGAAGTTTGGCAATGCAATGCCTAGACCCAAACAGGATAAGTACGTACGTACTAGGAGTACTAGTGTTAAAAAAGAAAGGCGGGGTTTTCCTTCGCGGGATTTAATCGATACAAATCCTCGTTTCACGTGTCAATTAATGCGTATTTTTTTCTCCAAAGACGAAAGAGCTAACCATCTCACTCCTCATCGCTTGATTAATGTAGCGCCATGCAAACCAACCTTCTCACTTCCGCATGCATGCAGGGGATATTAATGTCCTTGGTTGCTAACCCCATCAATTTTGCCTCGATTAGTGTTAGTGGCCCTTTGCAAATTGTAATTTTGATATACTGGCCTTGTGTACAAGAAAAATGGAGGTAGTAACTATATTTGACTTCCTTCCCCATTGCGGTGACGTCGACGATATCTTTTTTTAGGTGGTTTGGCGAAGTGCGTTCGACGGAGAACACCATTGAGGGAGACCACGGTAAGTCGTTCGCAAGTGCCGCCTGCAAGCCGAGACAACCGCCTTATTTGCATCCAGGAAGTCCTTTACTAGTACTACTAGGAGTACTAGTGCAGTGAGATGGTTTCTCGAAGAAGACGATGGAGAAGCGGTGTCAGCGAAGAGTGAAATGATGGTTGCTTCGTCCGTGCTTTTGTGATTTGACGCCTCACTGCTTTGTGATTTGTGATAGAAGGGACAGGGGAGTACAATCAATCAGGGTGCTACGGTTCCATCTTTTTGGCTTTGGCAACACCGTCCACAATGGTTCCCACGATGCCAAAAGCTATTTTCACATTTGGCTACACATTGTGGATGCCCTTAACCGTACCACTTGGTTTTGCTCCTGTGTGCTATCTATACAAATCTCAATTATATTGATCTAAAGAATTATAGAATCAAGCTTAGTAAAAAGGAGGCGATTTTGCCGCGCAGATGGCGGGGGAGGTTTCTTATTTGAGCAATGCTACATCCACGTAATGGTTTACGTAAAGTTACGAACTGATCTGATGTGGGACTATTTGATTGGATTCAAGGAGAGGATTAGGCCCACCCCACCTGAAAATCAGGGGGGCATATATAGATTAGATGGAAAGTATACGTAGCAGGTACGTAGCCCTTTGTAAGTCTAGGATTAGGCTTCTTATTTTCGGAGGACGTTGTCCTGGCGGTTTGCTAACATGCGGTCCCACGTGTCAGTGCTTTACCAAGCCGATCCGCGTCCCACATGAGGCAGAACAACGGCAGAAGCAACACGTGGTTAAGTTGAAGAAGATGATGGAGAAGCGGATTCAGCAACGAGTGAAATGATGTGATGGTTGCTTCGTCCCTCCAACTTAACTGTGGGAAAAGTGCAGCTTTGTGATTTGACGCCTCATTGCTCATTACTACGCCGGCGACATGACTGGGGTGCTTCACCCCGGCTGCTCTGCACTGTATTCCGGTATGGCACGTGGACCCGGTAGCTTGATGTCCCACATGTCAGCGAAAGGGACTAGAAGATTTATGAAAGCGAGCGCTCCACTCTTACGACGGAGGAGTAGACGACACGACGGCCCAGTGAACTGTCACTTGGAGTACTGTATAGTACTATAGTTTTGCTGATTCGCACGATCCATCGATACAAACCCGATTAAACAGGAAAGGGCGGGATTTTTCCCGCGTGGTAGATGATACTGGCCATACATTTCAAAGGCAATTTTAATGTATGCAAACTGAATAATTATAAGTAACAATATGATATCTAGTAAAACTAAAAACACATATGATTTATTGTGTTAGAGTGTAGTAGTAGTGCTGTATTGCATAGTTGTTAGATGTAACATGCGAGAACGTGTAGAGATGTAGTTTTGGAGGGCCTACAGATAGAAAAGCGTAATACGGTCACCGAACTTCAGAATAAGCTGATTACGGTCACTATATACGTTTTGCGGTGATTATACAGTCACTTGCTCATAGTTCAGCATCGGATTGCACTCTGTTGACCGTCCAAATAGTCTGTGTGGCGCCATGTTGACTAGTTAAATTGACCACGTTCCTTGTGGGTCCCACCTGTCAGTTCACATAGGCAAAAGGTCAGATAAACACAAATTTACGCAGGCGCGACAAGGCTCCAACCCGTGCGTAGGAATCACCTGGTTGTGTATGTGTTTGTCAGGGCCTGATGTGTGCGCATGCACATGTGGGTTGAGCACTTGAGCGTGAGAGTGTGTGTTGGTCGTGTGGTGTACTGGTGTGTGCATGCATGCGTGCGTGTGTGTGTGTGAGTGTTGCGTGCGTGCGTGTGAGTGTCGCGTGCGTGCGTGGCTGCGTGTGTACGTGTGAGTGTTGCGTGCGTGCGTGGGTGCATGTGTTTGTGTGAGTGTTGCGTGGATGCAGTTCGTGTGCATGCGTGCGTGTGTGTATAATCACCACACCAGCTCATGTGTGTTAAAACAGACGGCTCAGCATACCACTACAAGGCCACCTTGTCCGCTGTGCCCGCGGTCATGACTTCGAACCACCGTCCAAATATTTTTTTGTCGTTTGTTTTCATTCTTACTAGCAAGATGCCCGTGCGCTGCACGTAACATCAAGATGGATTTGTATGACTTGTTTATCTTGTGAGAGAAAAGGATGAACGAGGGAAGGCCTTATTTGCAAATGTGGAGAGGTGTGTGGGTACCTTTTTGCAAAATTGCCATAGTTTCTTTCCTATCCGTAAATCGGACGGCCTATATTGCAGGATGGCAGGCACACCATCATCACCAACTCTGTTTTTATAAGAGTGTATTTTATAAGAGTGTAGATGTAGAGTAGATACAAGTCGACAGGTGGGCACGATGGTAGTGAGATAATGTGATGCAACACTAGAGGTGCCACGTGGAGCGTTTAACTGGTCAACTAGTCATGTCATGAGCAAATACAGAGTTGTACGGTGAGCCCGTGACTGTATAATAACCACTGAACGTAAATGGTGACCGTAATGAGTGGATTCTGAAGTCCAATGTACATATCGTGCTTTCGCTACAAATACAATGACCGTCATTGCATATATCGCGAGAGAAAGATGAAACATGCGTGAATTTTCTGGGGGCTTACTTTTAGAGGACCTGGAGATAGTTTTGTGTGCATACGTGAAAGGGGCGTACGGGGGGGGGGGGGTATGCGATGGAGAGAGAGATGCTCTTCGTTTCTCTTTATTATGACTAACTTTGTATATAGTATAAAAATATACAAATTCACAGTGCGGAATAAATATCATTGTGGGCACCATGCTATGCAAATTAGCGTTCGTACTCCTCCATATAACTTTGTAATATTGTATATATGTAGAAACTTTAAAATGATTTTTTGGCCACACTTTTTTCAATAGGAATGTTGTATGCGAAATAAACGTGAAGAGAGGGCTTTTTAGATCAATGGGGTACGTGATGTAACATGTGTGAATGTGTAGTTGATGCATTTGGCGGGGCCTAGAGAGGTATGTGTGTGTATTACGTATTCGAGAGAGGCATGGATAGAGGGCCCGACGGGGGGGGGGGGGCGTGGGAGAGATAGCACGAGAAATGAGAGTGGTCTAGAGAGAGAGACGAATATGACATCACGACAAGAGATTCCATTCCCTTGAGTGTGTATATGCAAGGGGGGAGGGAATAGAGGCACCAGGAGAAATTTTCTGTGTGTGGTGTTTGTGTTCGTATGTGTGGGTGTGAGAAGATAATGAGACGTGGGGGCAGCGGGTGTGTCACCGCGTGAGGTCCGGTGGGTCGAGGTGAGGCCCTTCGTTCGGTTCCGTCCTGCGCCACATTGGTCGGCCGTGACGCATTTAGGAAGACCCATGGATGACTAGTCGTACAAGACAAAGATAGCAAAATTGTGAAGGACTCTGTGTCCACTGACAAAGCCGGCTAGGATTTCTAACCCTAGGTTCTCGGACTAAGGTAACCCCTTTATCTCTGATATTACTATTCATCCAACCTAACTTTAAGGGGCATCCTACAGAATGCTCTGCTAGAATCGTACTCGTCGATTAGGAAGAGAGGTGTGAAACAATGCGTGAGAGACAGGCGTAAAGATAATGTGCGTACATGAGACACTTAGGCAGGTGCATGTATATAGAAAGGGTGGATGAGGGTTGTGCATGTGTATGTTTGCGAGAGGAAGAGTGCTTGTGATAAAGGTTAGTGAAAACAGTTGTAAATGGTTACGAGAGGGAGGGAGGGTTATATCTAGAGCATGTGTGCGAGAAAGACACCTCGGGAGAGAGTGTGTGAGCATGTGTGAGAGACCACCGATGGAGAGTGAAACTACACATAAAAGATGGCTCTACACATTGATTAAAGATATAAATTGTATCCAAATATTAGGATGGGATCATGATATTTGCAATTCGCGTAAGGAGCGGTCATTGATCCATCAGACATCTAGATTCTATCGAATTTGAGCATATCTATGTTATTATTCGACACAATTGATCCACATAGTTAATATTTTGAACTCCAGACAATGCATCGCTTTAGCAATCGAATATAAACGTGAGTATAGTTCATGTTGTGTGTGTAAAGCACATTATACATACGAAAGTTACACAATGGACATTATAAATAGCTACCTATGAACTAGCATACATTTGAATTCAACTTAAGGTGGTTTAAAAAAATCGAATTCAACATGAAGTCCATTCAATTATTTGAATTTGATATCATGGCATTTGTAAACCATACCTAAATTATTGGGGCACCAATCTTTGCTCTGATTTTGTACATAATAGCATATGTAGTCGTGTACAAAATAGATTCAAATTTAGCTCCTCCATTCGAATATAATCGTAGTTATAGGATTTTCAAGTGTCAAAATTTCAAAAAGAAGCGGATAATTTAATGAGGTTTCCAAAAATACAAGGTCAAATATAACGTTGTCTATTTAGGTCAATCCTCATAGTTCAAGAGTACTCTAAACGTGAATGCTTGTGTTTCAAAATTTCGAACGAAGCGCCAAAAGAGCCTCTACTCGCCCGAAACCACGTGAGACCAATGTTTGGTAGTACAAGGAAATTAGTTTTCTAATAACTCCGACCCGTGAAACCTACCGGCCCGACGTCCAAAGGTCTAAACCGGGGTAGGTTTGTAGCTTCATCTAGACGCCACACAACCGCATCCGAAAAACATTCATACACAATGGCCGCCTAAGCACACATGCGCGCGGTCGAAATCGCTCCCGCCCACTATTCAGGACACCTGGGATTACCATCCTACCCCCGACCCGCAGTAGGTCCGAAATTTAAGAGGGGGGCAAAGTTTGTACTTTCCCCAAATTTCAAACAAGCGCGTCCCATCTTCTGTTCAAAAAAGCCAAAAACAAGCGCATCCCAGATCGAAACATGGTTCCCCCCCACCCGTCCGATTCCCCATTCGTACTCCGTGGGCGCCAAAACTACCTCTCCACCTGCCGCGAAACCCCAGCGTCCTCCGTCCGCCGCCCCATCCCACCCATCAACCGCCGCCCTCCTCCATCACGCCGGAGCCGATACCCCGATGTCGTCGTCCACCGCAACCTCAACCGCAACGCCCTCCACGGCTAGTAGTTGAAGCCGAGGCTGAGCCATCCGTACCCGAGCCAGTTCAACCACGCCGTCCTGCGCATCACCGCTGCCGCTCCAACTTCGCCACCCTCCACCGCACCGCATCTGTTCCTGCTACGCCGTCCTTTGCCGCCTCGGATCTGCTTCCCCTCCGCCGACATACGGCCACAGCAACACAGTCAACAATTTGGCCATGGGTTCGTCCAAGCCTGCACCCTCCAGAACATCGGTTTCCCCGGTAAAAAGAAGAAGATCGGCGCGACATGTGGAGGTGATCACACCGGCAACCGAAAAAGGTACTCCTCTTCCCTTATTCGTGCAAATCTTACGTCTCTGCTTGCACGATATTCATCCCACAGAAGACACTAGTTGACCGCTTCTTCTTGATACTAGATGTTCCTAGTAACTCGCGATGCACAAGGTTTCTCCTCATATACTATTTCACCTTAGCTAGAGGTCCGTCGCCCCCCCTGAATTTCAATTTCTGGCCAGTTGATTCCCAATTAACGGAAGCATTCCCCGGCGTAACAGGCGCTAGTACGCCTATTACAATCTTAGGGGCGTGTGCGTCCTAGAGCTACTGGCGCCCGATCTGGAGGTCGGCCGGGATTAAAGGGATGGCCTGGGGGCGCTGCCAAGCACGGCGGTGGTGTGAGGTCGATGGGAGGGCGGGGCGGCGGAGGCAGGGGTCTGGGCCGGTGGTCGCTGGCGGTTCGAGAAAGATCATCAATAGTGACTGGCGGGAGGTAGACGAAGGCCATCTGCCCGTTCCTTATAGATCGGACGGTTCATTAAAAAAATCGACTGACCTATTTATTTTCAGTCGACTGTTATCTTAGATATGACCACATGTGGTGGTGTGCTGGAGGAGTACTTGCATTTCCTGTGCTCATATATTACAAAATCATACGGAGTAGAATCTGATTTTGTTTGCCATGCAATGTTGTAGAGCTATCATATGTCTCCTGTCATTAATTTTTCAGCCACCTGCTATCTGCTACTTTTATAGTGCACTAGTTCTGCACACACTTCACCCTTACTCTCACTATTGTGTTTTTATGCAAGGGTATTTCAGACTCTGGTGCCATGAGAGAAGCCAAAAAGAAAAGAGAGAAGTCGCTCCAGCTTCGTATGCGGGTAGGCAAGACACGTTACAGCGCTATAAAGGGTGCAGTGTCAGCAGATGGAGATGGTAAACGTAGCTCTGGAGTTGATGACCTCGCTCGCAATGAACCACCATCCCAGGTGCTTGCTTTAACTTCGCGGTGTCATATGTGGTTGCATGTTCCATATGGTGTCTAGCTTGTATTCGAAAGGCCGAAGTCGGTAAGATAAGGAAAGATATTTTTTTTACATGAACCACCATCCCGTGAGCACCAGAAGACAAATAGCTAGTCAGGGCACTGGCCGATCTAGTGACAAGCCCTGCAAAGATAGGCATCACCTGGAAGCCAACTAAAAAGCTGCGATGGTGGCGAAGCAGCCCGCCTCCCACCAGGCTCTCAGGTCCTAGATGATCATGCTCACCACTCCAGCCGGATGTCTAGCTTGTATTGCTTCCAATTTGGTTAAATTGCATCTGCTTAGCTTACACATTATACCTTTGAATATGACATACCTTTCTGTTTTTGGTACATACTAGTACATCTGTGTACTAACCATGTTCTTACATCAAACTAATGTTCTTGTCTATCCCTCATCAATCACTTATGACGAGGCAGGCAGGCAAGGGGACTACTCCTCATTTAAAGAATGCAGCGTCAGCCTCCCGACATGATTCTCAAGAAACAGAAATGCTAGATCAAGATAGTGAACGTAGCTCTGTAGTTGATTACAGCATTTCCCCTACACTAGCATCGCAGGGGCTTGCTCTAACTTGGCAGCGTGATATGTGGTTGCATGTTGCATATGGTGTCTAGATTGTAATTCTTCCAATCTGGTTAAACTGCATGTGCTAGTCTGCTTAGCTTATACATTATACCTGTTAATGTGACATGCCTTCCTGTATTTAGTACATAGTACATCTGTCTATTAAGCATGTCCTTACATAAAACGATTGTTTTTTTTGTATCCCACATCAATCAACATGATGAGACACCTTTAGTATATGCAGTGCGATATTAGTTGCATCTTTCATATGATTTATAGCATGCGCTGCTTCTAATTTGTTGAAATTCCATTTATGATGGGACGCTTTTAACTTGGCAGAGTCATATTGGTTGCATCTTTCATGTGGTGTCTAGCTTGCATTGCTTCTTATTTGCCGGAATGGTTTCTGCTTAGTTTACACAAACAGTTGTGAACATGCCATGCCGTCCTGTTTTTCGTACATATTCCATCCTGGTATCATGTGTTTGCCTTACATCAAAGTAGTGATTGTCAGTATCATGCATGAATGAGTTCTGAAGAGAGAATTTTATTGCTTTTTCTTGTCGGTTTTACTTGACAATTCAAAATCAATAAAGCGGAAGGAAGTTAGCAAGGCAGCGGATAAAGGTGCTCCTTCCGAACGGAGGGCCTCTACAGTTTCTACTCCTCCACACCCCCAAGATGATTTCCAAGACAACACATGCATAGACACTCAACAAAGCTGTGTTTATGATGAGCACGTCTCCCCTAGTGCAGCATTACCGGTGCTCCCTCTAACTTGGCACTGTTATATGTGGTTGCATGTTATGTGTGATGTCTAGCTTGTATTGCTTCTAATTTTGTTGAATTCCATCTGCTTACTTTACACATTATACTTGAATAAGACACGTGTTCCTGTTTCTAGAACATACAATATTTGTCTATCACACCATGTTCTTACATCAAATTACTACTGTTGTCTAACCTGCAACAATCACTTATCATAAGACACGTTTGACTTCGGAGTGTGATATAGGTTACATCTCACATTCTTTTCTAGCTTGTACTACTAATTTGTTGAAATGGCACTTATGACGAGACAGTTTTAACTTGGTAGAGTGATATTCGTTGCATCTTTCATATGGTGTCTAGCTTTCATTGCTTCTAATTTGTTGAAATGCCTTCTCCTTAGTTTACACATCATAACCTGTGAATATGCAATGTTGTGAATATGCAATGGCACTAATGACGAGAGACCTCTAACATGGTAGTGTGATGTTGTTTGCATCTTGCATATGATTTATTTCTTGTACTGCTTCACATTTTTTTAAACGCCATTTATGATGAGACACTGTTAACTTGGCAGAGCGATATTTGTAGCATCTTTCATATGGTGTCTACCTTCCATTGCATTGCTTCTAATTTGGTGAAATGTCTTCTTCTTAGTTTACACATCATAGTTCTGGTTATCTCTTCCGTCCTGTTTTTCATACATATTACATCCTCCTATCATGTGGTTGTCTAACATCAAACTTCAGTTCGTTTGCATCACGCATCAATTTGTTCTGAAGAACTAAATTGTTATTCGTTTTTCTTGTTGGCTTGACTTAACATGGAACAGAGAAAGAGGAAGAAACACAGAATGGCAGGGAATGAGAAGCGGATGAATCCTGCAGATTTTGCTGGTGCAATAGAAGGTCAAAGTCCAGCGGAAAATTCTACAAACACGGCATCCCATGCTACACGAGTTGCAAAAAAATCCAAATAGAAACAAATAGCTGCCACCAAACAAGCAGAGACAGCCCTAGTTCTTGCAGCACCTACCACAGTACTACCAGCTGCATGACTTACTCGTGCGTCAACTGAGCTAGCAGCATGTTCCCAAGCTCCCTTGCCACCTGACACTACTTCCCAAGCACTCTTGACACAAGACAAGTTGGCAATATCAGATGAACCTTGTGAGCTTCAACAGCAAGAAGGTAGTTGCTGGAGTCAAGTTACAGTTGCATGCTTCTTTATATGTAGTCTCACAGTTTGATGTACACTAACACTTCCTATGTTCGTTGTTGGACTAGCACCTAGGCGCAAGAGGAAACAAACATCAGGGATAATGCTCGATAGGTTAACTAAATCTAGAGGAGGAAGAATGGAGATCCGTTTTGAGGCAGGTTTAAAAAGGCCACGTGATGCTACAGAGTCAGCCAAGTTAGTATCAGAGGCAGCGGTTGCCGTTAGGTGTCATGTACGTATCCTCCCAACATGGATTCAGTACAGGAATGACAAAGACGAAACCCAGTTCAAAACCTTCCTCGACCATTTATCTGTAAGTATGGTTATGTATGGAAACTAGTAATATCGTCTTGCTCTGTCCCATACTTTCTAGGTTGCTGATAATGAGACTCCCATAATTTTCAACAGGTGAGGTTCAAGTTGGATGGCCAAGATGATGCAACCAGACAAGCTTGCACCCATGTTTTCAAGTCTGCTCTGCGACAGTATCTGTATAACTTGAGGAAAACTCACTTTGAAGGCAAGGCTAACAGTGAACTTTCCCAAACATCTCCAGTGGAATATATATCGGATGAAGACTGGAGGGGCCATGTTAAACACTGGTCTGATCCGAAGTATCAGGTACATTATATATATGTGATCAGATCACATGTTGAAGTCCTATTTACGCATGTGCCACACAAATCTATCTTCTTGTAGGTGAACTGTTCAAAGAACTAGGCCAACCGTACGAAAGTGAAATTCCAACAGACGACAGGATCTCGTAGCTATATTGCACACTGCGAGGCTCTTGTAATTAGCTGCTGTTTCACTCTTTTCGCTGTACCATATTATCAGATCTATATTGACTTGTTTGAAATGCAGAGGAAAGCCCGCAAGGACCAAAAAGTACCTGAACCAAATGCTGTGGAAATCTTCAAGGACTGTCACACCAGCAAGAAGAAGGGCATGACTACACCAGTCAAAGCCGCTGTTGTAAGTCCTTAATCCTCATGCCTTTTAACTACTACTTACTCTGGCTTGTGCCTTGAATTGCATGGTTTGCGGCCAATGTCTATTACTCTTTTCAATTTTATACACAATTGTCTTAGCGTATCATTGCACCTTACAAGGTTTAAAAGAGAGGAGTGATGTTCCTTTGATCTTGACCCGTAATCTAGTTCCGTGCTGGACTTGCCCACACAATGTTACAATTGCCTGTTTGTCTGTTCTCAGTTGTTTTGTGATATGAATGATGTCATACTATGCTTACCGTATTATAAACTTCGTCTCTTTATCCTTAGCCCTCAATACAATGTGAAGAAATAGACAATACATTAGCGATGGTACATGGTCATATGTTTGGAACCTAGTTTTATTATGTACTTCGCAATAAAATACAACTAATATTTTACATGGGTTCACCAGAATAAGTTCTGTATATAGACCAAAGCTATTTTGTTTGGTTTTGCTGCCTCCTTAATATCTTCTGTTCTGGTACTACTAATGTAAAACCTCAACTTTTCAGCGAGCTATGGAAAAAATGGTGGAACCGCCACCTTCTGAAGGTGGCGAGGCAACTATAACCGCAATGCCAGCTCTTGCTGCAGTGCGTCAGTACCTGTCCACTAACAGTGCCAAAAGCACGTTCCTGCGTAATACTGGGTTGGTTGTTAAGGCAATATCGTCCAAACTGCCTCATGATCAAGATATGCAAGCTCAAAGCAATGTTGTATCTGCGCTCCAGACACAAGTCCATTCCCTAACAGAGACCTTTGTGAAACAAGGAGAAACATTGCTCAATGTCGTCAAGATATGCATGGTTTTGAAACTAGACTATCAGACATTTGCTATGTTGTTCAGGAGCCTAGGGGAAATGAAGGCGAGGGTTATGGTGCTCCATCGGACAATACATCATGAAAACGTAACAGTCAGGTCAAATGAACTGAGCTTCTGAACTTCTGGTGGTGCATTTATCTGCTAGACTGTTAAGTTTTATGCCAGCCTTCCTTTTGTTATATAGTTGTAATTTGTTTTGGTGCGATACAAAATTTATTCTTAACGTGCAGCCACCGGCTGAAGAAAACAGCAAGCCATTTTGTATAGTGTAGGGTGTTCCCTATATTTGCACTGGTGGCGATCTTTGATGCCGAGTGGATGTAATCTGTGCAATCGCCTTAATAGCCTAGCGTTAGTTTCGGCCTTATTTATTTCCTACTCTTCTTTTTCCTTGGTTTGCTAGTGGCCGCAACTACCATGGGCCATATATGGGCTGTAGGATCCATGGGTCTCCTACGGGCCGTCGATAAATGGGCCTGTAATCGGTGGGCCTCGGGCCGTCGAATAAATGGGTCTACATGGGCCGTAATCGGGCGTAATTGGTATCGGCCCAGCACGGTAACAGGCCGTTAACAGGACATAGGACATCAAAGGCTTAATTCTGTCACAGGCATAACGGGTCGTTAATGGGCGAGAATATAGGACGGGCTCGAAACGGCGCAATGGGTTATCAGGCCAGAAACGGGCCGACTCTTGCCATGGGCCGAATTTGGCCAGTTAGGGTAACAGGCCAGTAACGGGCCGACTCTTGCCATGCGCCGAATTTGGCCCATTAGGGGAACAGGCCAGTAACGGGCCGACTCTTGCCATGGGCCGAATTTGGCCCATTAGGGGAACATGCCAGTAACGGGCCGGAAGTAATCGAGGGCCGAAAAGGAGCCCAAAAACGTATGGGCCGTCAATAGGCCGAAAGCTAACACGGGCTGGAAACGGCCCATGTAAATCACGGGCCGTTAACGGGTATAAAGAAAATTACAGTTCATTATGGGCTAGAGTCACCGTGGGCCTGTAAAGGGCCGAAAGATACGAAGGCCTCATATGGGCCGAAAGACGTCGTGGGCCATACATGGGCCGAAAGTGAAATGGGCTAGTGTTATATTCGACGGCCCACATGACGTTGTTGGGCCGATTTCCTTTAGGGCCTAACGGGCCGTAAAATGGGCTATTTGCGAAGAGACCGTTAACAGGCTTTTCATGGGCCAGCCCGTTAACTTTTGACCAAGTCAAACGGGCCGGCTTTGTAAGCTAAATGGGCCAGTGGTGGGCCGTGGCACGTGTCGACATATCATAGGCGCCTATCTGACCCACTGACGAGCTGACACGTGTTTCGTCCGGCCAATAAGAATTTTACACATGGAAATTTCCCATTGGTCGGGGCTGTTAACGGGTTATCGGATCCAAAACCCGACCCGATGCTTAACGGCGTTCCGTTACGGTGGATGCCACGTGTCGGTCACCCTCGACGAAAGCACTTCTGTGACGCGCGATTTATCGTCATGGAAGTGGACATGTCATGGAACACTTCTGCGACAGCACAGGTATGACTATCTTGATTCTGTCATAAAATCGTCATGGATGTACATGCATGACAAAAAACGCAACCTACTGTGACAAACACGTATCATCACGGAAGGGTATTTTTTTGTAGTGACCCTAGGGCGCCTCCTCCTCCCCCTTCCCCCTATATATAGTGAGGGAGAGAGAGGGCAGCCGCACCCGTTCCCCTGGCGCAGCCCTCTCTTCCTCCAACTCCTCCTCCTCCGTAGTGCTTAGCGAAGCTCTGCCGGAGAACCACGAGCTCCATCGCCACCACGCCGTCGTGCTGCTGGAGTTCTCCCTCAACTTCTCCTCTCCCCTTGCTGGATCAAGAAGGAGGAGATGTCCACGGGCTGTACGTGTGTTGAACGCGGAGGTGCCGTCCGTTCGGCACTTGGATCGGATCTTCCGCGATTTAAATCGCCGTGAGTACGACTCCATTAACCGCGTTCTTGTAACGCTTCTGCTTAGCGATCTTCAAGGGTATGAAGATGCACTCCTTCTCTCTTGTTGCTAGCATCTCCTAGATTGATCTTTGTGACACGTAGGAAATTTTTGAATTATTACTACGTTCCCCAACAAAACTCGGATGATGACAGTGATGATGATGAGTCGGAGGTAGAACTTGACTCTCTTGGCTCATTTTTTATACATCTCACTGACAATGATTGTTCTCAGGAAGAAACTGACGCCAGCCGTGCGGATGATGCAGAGGTAATTATTCTTTCCTCCGGCTCAGAACCTCTGCCAACACAGAAAACCCGACAAGCAAGCCGGAAAGTAATATTTTCTCACCCTTTAGCTCACTTGGATCCCAACTTTATTTTGAAGAAGCAGCAACACGAAGCTCGTCGTACAACTCGGAACAATGGAGGTGGAGTTTTATCCTCCGGCTTACCGAACACCCCAGCACCTCGCAAACGTCGACAGGGGGTCTAAAAAATTTCTGACTTAGATTATCCAAAGGCTAGTGTTTACCGACAACCTCTTAATCCCTCCGATTCAAATTACCAGGGAACATCTCACTCCTCCTCTGGCGACTCAACAGGGACTCATATCCCGGCCTTCAAACTGGTGCCAGGGTAAGATTATCAAGCCTTTTGCTTTGAATTATATATTCAATTATCGTACTAATCTTGCCTTGTGTTTCATTCACAGGGCCATGGCAAAACCCAGCAAGAAGGCGAAAGTTACCAAAACTCCTGAGAACCCTTCTGAGTTGGAGCAGCAAACAGAAAAAACCCCTCAAGCTCCTGAAGCCACGGTTGATGAACCGCCTTTGGTTGATCACAATGTTGATGTTGACCCGATGAATGTTGACCCAGCCATCACCGATCCGCCAAGCCACATCAAAACAACAAGCCCTATTAAGCCAGCAAGCCCTATTAAGCCGGCGAAAGAAAAAGACGATGATGTTACCATCACTGGGCATGGCTATTCAGAGCCAGGCAAGCCCACTGTCCTATCCAAACACAACACTAAGGAATAAATTTCTATTGCTAACAAGGGCAAGTGATCAGCCAATCTGGACAGTTATGCCAGTGTCAGTGCCCAAGAAATTCACTCTGGGTATTTGAACCGTCTTTACACAAACCGCGACTATGAGGCCTGCTTAGTAAACCTAATGAAGGAGCGCTATGAGGTAAACACTGCAACTCCTTTCCATATGAATATACTTCCATTAGCCGCCAAGTTTATTGGACATGATAGAATAGAATGTGCTGTAAACTTCAATAGTTGCACAGATAAAATCCAGTAGCCCCCAAGGGCCGGTTTATGCTTTCAAGATAAACCGGGACTTATAATAACAGTACTTCAACGTTGCATGTGTAGCCCCCAAGGGTCAGTTTAATCTGTTAAGATGAACCAGGACTTTAGATAATAATGATTCAATTTCCCATCTATAGCCCTCAAGTGTCGGCTTAATCTGTTAAGATAAGCCGGGTCTCAATATCATATATATCCCGAAATTTTAAGCACATAGCCTCCATGACTCGGCTATAATCAGCATATAACAACCAGATCATCATAAACTTGTCTTGAAAAAGAGCAATAGGCATTAGCCCCCAAGTGCCAAGGAAAATACTTGTATTGTGCTTGGGACTTCAAAAAATATCTTAAGAGCAATAGGCATTAGCCCCCAAGTGCCAAGGAAAATACTTGTATTGTGCTTGGGACTTCAAATAAGTGCATTGCAATCTCATTTACTGTTTTTCTCTTGTAGGCCGAGCTTAGTAGCAAAGAATCACAAGTCGTCGACCTTCAAGAAAACATGAAGTCTCAGCAAGCAGAAACCACCAAGGCCAAAGATGAGCTGACCACTGCTTTAGCAGAAATGGAGAAGCTGAAAGAAGGCTTCAAAGCTGAACAGGCGGGTTGGGATACAGAGAAATCAGCCCTGTTGAAGAGGGCTGAGGATGCTGAAGCGGCCCTTAAGCCGGTAGCTGCAGAGCTTGCTGTCTTAAAACAGTAAATCAATGCCATGACTGCTCCCATTTTGATAACCCACAAGTATAGGGGATCGAAACAGTTTTCGAGGGTAGAGTATTCAACCCAAATTTATTGATTCGACACAAGGGGCGCCAAAGAATATTCTCAAGTATTAGCAGTTGAGTTGTCAATTCAACCACACCTGGATAACTTAATATCTGCAGCAAAGTATTTAGTAGCAAAGTAGTATGGAAGTAACGATAACGGTAGCAAAAGTAACAGTAGCAGTTTTGTAGTAATTGTAAGAGTGGCAACGGTAAAGTAACTAAGCGGAGAACAATATGTGAAAAGCTCGTAGGCATTGGATCGGTGATGGAGAATTATGTCGAATGCGATTCCTCATGCAATAGTTATAACATAGGGTGACACACAACTAGCTCCAGTTCATCAATGTAATATAGGCATGTATTCCGAATATAGTCATACGTGCTTTTGGAAAAGAACTTGCATGACATCTTTTGTCCTACCCTCCCGTGGCAGCGGGGTCCTATTGGAAACTAAGGGATATTAAGGCCTCCTTTTAATAGAGTACCGGACCAAAGCATTAACACTTAGTGAATGCATGAACTCATCAAACTACGGTCATCACCGGTAAGTATCCCGATTATTGTCACTTCGGGGTTAACGGATCATAACACATAATAGGTGACTATAGACTTGCAAGATAGGATCAAGAACTCACATATATTCATGAAAACATAATAGGTTCAGATCTGAAATCATGGCACTCGGGCCCTAGTGACAAGCATTAAGCATAGCAAAGTCATAGCAACATCAATCTCAGAACATAGTGGATACTAGGGATCAAACCCTAACAAAACTAACTCGATTACATGGTAAATCTCATCCAACCCATCACCGTCCAGCAAGCCTACGATGGAATTACTCACGCTCGGCGGTGAGCATCATGAAATTGGTGATGGAGGAAGGTTGATGATGACGATGGCGACGGATTCCCCACTCCGGAGCCCCGAACGGACTCCAGATCAGCCCTCCCGAGAGAGATTAGGGCTTGGCGGCGGCTCCATATCGTAAAACGTGATGAATCCTTCTCTGGTTTTTTTCTCCCCGAACGTGACTATATAGAGTTGGAGTTGAGCTCGGTGGAGCTCCAGGGGGCCCACGAGGCAGCGGGTAGGCGCGCTCCCCACCCTCGTTGACAGGGTGTGGGCCCCCTGGCCTTGATTCTTTCGCTAGTATTTTTTATATATTCCAAAAATATTCTCCATGAAGTTTCAGGTCATTCCGAGAACTTTTATTTCTGCACAAAAATAACACCATGGCAATTCTGCTGAAAACATCATCAGTCCGGGTTAGTTCCATTCAAATCATGCAAGTTAGAGTCCAAAACAAGGGCAAAAGTGTTTGGAAAAGTAGATACGATGGAGACGTAGCAACTCCCCCAAACTTAAACCTTTGCTTGTCCTCAAGCAATTCAGTTGACAAACTGAAAGTGATAAAGAAAAACTTTTACAAACTCTGTTTGCTCTTGTTGTTGCAAATATGTAAAGCCAGCATTCAAGTTTTCAGCAAATATTATGAACTAACCATATTCAAAATAACATTTAGGTCTTATGTTTACTCATATCAATGGCATAATCAACTAGCAAGCAATAATAATAAATATCGGATGACAACACTTTCTCAAAACAATCATAATATGATATAACAAGATGGTATCTCGCTAGCCCTTTCTGAGACCGCAAAACATAAATGCAGAGCACCTCCGAAGATCAAGGACTGATTAAACATTGTAATTCATGGTAAAAGAGATCCCGTCATACTCGATATAAATTAATAGTAATGGATGCAAATGATAGCAGTGCTCTCCAACTGGCGCTTTTTAATAAGAGGGTAATGAATCAACATAAAAGTAAATAGATAGGCCCTTCGCAGAGGGAAGCAGGGATTTGTAGAGGTGCCAGAGCTCGATTTTGAAATAGAGATAAATAACATTTTGAGCGGCATACTTTCATTGTCAACATAACAACCGAGAGATCTCGATATCTTCCATGCTACACACATTATAGGCAGTTCCCAAACAGAATGGTAAATTTTGTACTCCCCCACCACCAACAAGCATCAATCCATGGCTTGCCCGAAACAACGGGTGCCTCCAACTAACAACAGTCCAGGGAGAGTTTTGTTTGCAGTTATTTTGATTTGATTTGAGCATGGGACTGGGCATCCCGGTGACCAGCCATTTTCTCGTGAGTGAGGAGCGGAGTCCACTCCTCTTGAGAATAACCCGCCTAGCATGGAAGATACAGACAACCCTAGTTGGTACATGAGCTATTTGAGCATACAAAACAGAATTTCATTTGAAGGTTTAGAGTTTGGCACATACAAATTTACTTGGAACGGCAGGTAGATACCGCATATATGAAGGTATGGTGGACTCATATGGAAAAACTTTGGGGTTTATGGAAGTGGATGCACAAGTAGTATTCCCGCTTAGTACAAGTGAAGGCTAGAAAAAGACTGGGAAGCGACCAACTATAGAGCGACAACAGTCATTAACATGCAATAAAATTAATAAACATGGAATGCAAGCATGAGTAGGATATAATCCACCATGAACATAAATATCGTGGAGGCTATGTTGATTTTGTTTCAACTACATGCGTGAACATGTGCCAAGTCAAGCCACTTGAATCATTCAAAGGAGGATACCACCCTATCATGCCACATCACAACCATTTTAATAGCATGTTGGCACGCAAGGTAAACCATTATAAACTCCTAGCTAATTAAGCATGGCATAAGCAACTATAATCTCTAATTGTCATTGCAAACATGTTTCATTCATAATAGGCTGAATCAGGAACGATGAACTAATCATATTTACAAAAACAAGAGAGGTTGAGTTCATACCAGCTTTTCTCATCTCAATCAGTCCATCATATATCGTCATTATTGCCTTTCACTTGCACGACCGAACGACATGTATAATAATAATAGTGCACGTGCATTGGACTAAGCTGGAATCTGCGAGCATTCAATTCAAGGGAGAAGACAAGGTAATATGGGCTCCTGGTTAAATCAATAATAATGCATATAAGAGCCACTTCAACATTTTCATTATGGTCTTCTCCTCTCAACCCCAAAGAAAAGAAAGGAAATAAAACTATTTACACGGGAAAGCTCCCAACAAGCAAAAGAAGAACGAGAAATCCTTTTGGGTTTTCTTTTTAATTATTACTACTACAGGCATGGAAAGTAAACTAGCTAAAAGCTACAACTATTTTTTTTTGGTTTTTCCTAAGGTTTTTCACACAAGAAGAAAGCGAGAAAAAAGAAATAAACTAGCATGGATAGTACAATGAAAAAGTATGAGCACCAACAACTAGAATGAGTGTGTGAACATGAATGTAATGTCGGTGAGGAATACGTACTCCCCCAAGCTGTTGGTCTATGCCCATGGATCAAAGTTTTAGCTGGGGTCGTACTGAGATGCAGCAGCTATTGCCTCATGAGCTGCAGCTTGGAGGCAAGCTGCCTCCATCCTCCTCTTATACTCATTCGCCTCCTCCCTGGTTATAATATATCTCCCTTTTGCCTGAAAGTCAAAGAAAGTAGGAGCAGGGGGAGCAACATGGATAGTGCGGCGCCTGTCAAACATTAGTCGGTACTGGAGAGGCTGTTCGTTCATCTAAATAAACTGATGGCGAACCATAATATTATAATCTAAATAAGCAGGAGGCAATTCCATATCATTTTCATGTATGGGTATCTCAAGAAAATTAGCTACACGGGTTGCATAAATTCCACCGAACAAATCCCCACTAATACTGTTATTATGCAACCTACGTGCAACAATGGCCCCCAAGTTATATTGTTTATCTTCTAATACGACACTCTTGAGAACACGAAGGTTAGGAACACACATGTGCCATGCCTCGTCCTTGCCGTTAATGCATCTACCTATAAAGAGAGCAAAATAATGTATAGCAGGAAAATGAATGCTCCCTATGGTAGCTTGTGTTATCTCTCTAGATTCCCCCACAGTGATACTAGCAAGAAAATCTTTAAACTCAGATTTGCGAGGTTCACTAGCACTACCCCATTGCGGGAGTTTACAAGCAGTATTAAAATCTTCTAAGTCCATGGTATAAGATTTATTATAAAGATCAAATAGGACAGTGTGAGAATTGCGTGAAGATGTAAATTTAAACCTTCTCACAAAGGAATCAGTTAGGTGATAATACTGAGGTCACTTATCTAGCATGAAGCCCTCGAGTTCAGCATTACGCACACATGCATCAAATTCCTCCTTGATTCCTGCTTGGACCATGAAATCTTCTGACGGCCATTCACAAGGCCGCACTTGAGCTTCTCTTGGTAGTTCATGGTCCGGCTCACGTATTGCGGGCCTCGGTCCTTGCTTCCTTGAAGAACCACCTTGGTACATTTTCCTAAACATGCTTCTTCCTCTGAAAAATTTCTGAAATTTTTAGTAACTCAAAATAAAAGTGAACCAAACTCAACAAAATTGATAGCAACTACTCCCACAGGTGCCTAGAGACTATATCATGCATTAGAACTACTTGGGACCAAATAAATTTGACATGCAAGCTCAAGAATAGGGTCACCTAGGCAGCAAAAAATTGCAATGAATAAAGCACTAGAACAAAAACTAATTGGACCATTGGAGGAGTCACATACCAAAGAACAATCTCCCAAAGCAGTTTTGTGAATGGAGCTTTGAGCAAGGAGATCGAAAATGGCAGCAAGATGAGCTAGAACTCATGCTTGAGCTGGTTGGTGATTTTTTGGGAGGAAGAAGGAGTGTGTGGGTGCTGGAAAAAGTGGAGGGGGGCCACCAGGGGCTCATGAGGCAAGGGGCGTGCCCAGGGGGTGGGCGCGCCCTGAACCCTCGTGGCTAGGTGCTGGCTCCCCCTGATGTGTTCTCAGTGCCAAATATTCTCAAATATTCTAGAAAAAATCATATTTCATTTTCGGGGCATTTGGAGAACTTTTATTTTCGAGGTATTTTTTTATTGCACGGATAATTCAGAAAACAGACAGAAAATACTATTTTTGCTTTATTTAATCTAAAAAACAGAAAGTAAAAGGAGGGTACAGAAGGTTGTGCTTTCTAACTTCATCCATCTCATGCTCAGCAAAAGGAATCCACTAACAAGGTTGATCAAGTCTTGTTAACAAACTCATTCCGAATAACATGGAACCGGAGAAATTTTGAACAACACTAGGTTACCTCAACGGGGATATGCACGTCCCCAACAATAAGAATATCATATTTCTTCTTGACAGTAGGAAGAGGAAATTCAAAACCTCCAATAGTAATCGATGGAATTTTTCCAATAGAATTGATACTGTGGACTTGAGGTTGTTTCCTCGGAAAGTGTACCGTATGCTCATTACCATTAACATGAAAAGTGACATTGCCTTTGTTGCAATCAATAACAGCCCCTGCAGTATTCAAAAAGGGTCTACCAAGGATAATCAACATACTATCGTCCTCGAGAATATTAAGAATAACAAAGTCCGTTAAAATAGTAACGCTTGCAACCACAACAGGCACATCCTCACAAATACCGACAGGTATAGCGGTTGATTTATCGGCCATTTGCAAAGATATTTCAGTAGGTGTCAACTTATTCAAATCTAGTCTACGATATAAAGAGAAGGGCATAACACTAACACCGGCTCCAAGATCACATAAAGCAGTTTTAACATAGTTTCTTTTAATGGAGCATGGTATAGTTGGTACTCCTAGATCTCCAAGTTTCTTTGGTATTCCACCCTTAAAAGTATAATTGGGAAGCATGGTGGAAATTTCAGCTTCCGGTATGTTTATTTTATTTGTAACAATATCCTTCATATACTTAGCATAAGGATTCATTTTAAGCATATCAGTCAAACGCATACGCAAAAAGATAGGTCTAATCATTTCAGCAAAGCGCTCAAAATCCTCATCATCCTTTTTTTGGATGGTTTAGGAGGAAAAGGCATGGGTTTCTGAACCCATGGTTCTCTTTCTTTACCGTGCTTCCTAGCAACAAAGTCTCTCTTATCATAATGTTGATTCTTTGACTGTGGGTTATCAAGATCAACAGCATGTTCAACCTCTACATCATTGTTATTGCTAGGTTGAGCATCAACATGAACATTATCATTAACATTATCACTAGGTTCATGTTCATCACCAGATTGTGTTTCAGCATCAAAAATAGAAATATCATTGGGATTCTCAGGTGTGTCAACAACAGGTTCACTAGACGCATGCAAAGTCATGTCATTTTTCTTTTTCTTCTTTTTAGAAGGACTAGGTGCATCAACATTAGTTCTCTAAGAATCCTGCTCAATTCTCTTAGGGTGGCCCTCAAGATACAAAGGTTCCTGAGTCATTTTACCCCCTCTAGTCACAACTCTAATAGCATTATCATTCTTCTTATTATTTAATTCATGGAGAAAATCATTTTGAGCTTTAAGCACTTGTTCAACTTGAGTGGTAACCATAGAAGCATGTTTACTAATGAGTTTAAGTTCACCTTTAACCCTAGACATATAATCACTCAAGTGTTATCATATAAGCATTACGTTTCAATTGTCTACCAACATAAGCATTGAAGTTTTCTTGTTTAACAATAAAATTATCAAATTCATCTAAGCATTGGTAGCAGACTTATAACGAGGAATATCACCTTCATCAAATCTATAGAGAGAATTTACCTTTACTACCGATTATCTAGACCATGTATTTCTTCAATAGGTGGTAAATTCTTAACATCTTCAGCTTTAATACCCTTTTCTTTCATATATTTCTTTGCCTCTTGCATATCTTCAGGACTGAGAAATAGAATACCCCTTTTCTTCGGAGTTGGCTTAGGAGTTGGTTCAGGAAGTTTCCAATTAATTTCATTAGTCAACATATTATTCAATAGCAATTCAGCTCGATCAACAGTTCTTTCCCTGAAAACACAACCAACACAACTATCCAGGTGGTCTCTGGAAGCATCGGTTAGTCCATTATAAAAGATATCAAGTATTTCATTTTTCTTGAGAGGATGATCAGGCAAAGCATTAAGTAATTGGAGAAGCCTCCCCCAAGCTTGTGGGAGACTCTCTTCTTCAATTTTTACAAAATTATATATTCCCTTAAGGCAGCTTGTTTCTTATGAGCGGGAAAATGTTTAGCAGAGAAGTAATAAATCATATCCTGGGGACTATGCACACAACCAGGATCAAGAGAATTAAACCATGTTTTAGCATCACCCTTTAATGAGAACGGAAATAATTTAAGGATATAGTAGTAGCGAGTTTTCTCATCATTAGTGAATCGGGTGGCTATATCATTGAATTTAGTAAGATGTGCCACAATAGTTTCAGATTCATAGCCATTGAAAGGATCAGATTCAAGGAAAGCAATTATCTCAGGATCGACAGAGAAATCATAATCCTTATCAGTATCACAGATAGGTGAAGTAGCAAAAGCAGGGTCATATTTCATTCTAGCATTCAAAGATTTTTCTTTCAGCTTAGCTAATAATTTCTTAAGATCATATCTATCATTGCAAGCAAGAAAGTCTCTAGCAGTTTCTTCATCCATAACATAACCCTCAGGTACAACAGGCAATTCATATCTAGGGGAAGAATCTTCATCATCACTTTCATCAATATTATCTGTTTCAATAATCTCATTCTCTCTAGCACTAGCAAGTTGTTCATCAAGAAATTCACCTAGTGTCACAGTAGTATCAAGCATAGAAGTAGTTTCATCATAAGTATCATGCATATCAGAAGTGACATCATCAATAACATGCGACATATCAGAATTAATAGCAGAAGCAGATTTAGGTGTCGCAATCTTACTCAAAACAGAAGGTGAATCAAGTGCAGAGCTAGATGCCAGTTCCTTACCTCCCCTCGTAGTTGAGGGATAAATTTTGGTTTTCTCGTCTTTCAAGTTCCTCATAGTGATCGGCAGATATAAATCCCAAGTGACTCAAAGAATAGAGCTATGCTCCCCGGCAACGACGCCAGAAAATAGTCTTGATAACAGATACGTCTCCAACGTATCTATAATTTTGATTGTTCCTTGCTATTATATTATCCATCTAGGATGTTTTATATGCTATTTTATATTATTTTTGGGACTAACCTATTAACCTAGAGCCCAGTGCCAGTTTTTGTTTTTTCCCTTGTTTTTCAGTCTTGCAGAAAAAACCAAACGGAGTCCAATTGAGCTGAAATTTGACGAAAATCATTTTTGGACCAGAAGAAGCCCACGGAGTATCGGAGGTGGGCTAGAAGATTCCCGAGGCCACGACGAGAGTGGGGGGCGCGCCCTACCCCCTGGGCGCGCCCCCTACCTCCTGGCCGGCTCGGGACCCCTTGACTTGTTCCCGACTCCACCACCTCTTATGTAACCCCAAACTTCCAGAAAGAAACTGAGGTCGGAAGTTCCGCCGCCGCAAGCCTCTGTAGCCACCGAAAACCAATCGAGACCTGTTCCGGCACCCTGCCGGAGGGGGGATCCCTCTCCGGTGGCCATCTTCATCATCACGGTGCTCTCCATGACGAGGAGGGAGTAGTTCACCCTCGGGGCTGAGGGTATGTACCAGTAGCTATGTGTTTGATCTCTTTCTCTCTCTCTCTCTCGTGTTCTTGAGGTGGTACGATGTGACACCCAAAATTTTATTTGGATTTTTCAAAAGATTTTATTTGACTTGAGGGAGGTGAATTAAAAATTTTCTTCAAAAGGACCCTCCCTTTCAAATATCTTTCTCATGACAAGAGTTTTGTTTGGATTCACCCAAGACTTGTTTTTGGTCTTGGAGGTTCTTGCTTTTACTTTGGACTCAAGACAAAATACTTTTCACTTGAGGAAAATGACTTTTGAAAATCTCTTGAAAATGCACTATGGCTTTTGGAATAATCCTTTGCCACTTTCAACATTTCTTTCTTGCCATGGCCTTAGTGCAAATCCACTCTCCTAAACCTTCCCTCACCTTGGATCATGATTTGCATCAATCCAGCAAGCTGAACCTCCTCCTAGATTTATTTTTCCATTTAAATCTATTCAAACAAATTTCTGTCTTCTATTCCAGCCATTGGTGATTTACAAAGGAACCCCACTTTCTGTTTTGATTTTTGCCCCCAAACCAATTCCCCTCCCTAGTCCTTTGAACCCTCAACCAAGATCCATGAAGAGCCACTGGTCTTCAGTTCAAAATTTTGAAACTACACTTGCTGCAAGTTTGGACCAGATTTTTCAAATTTGGTGAAATTCATTCAAACCTTTCTCCAAAAATTCCAAGTAAAATCAGGTAGCCTCTGGGTGCATTGAGTGGTCACCTCACCAAGTACCAGCTCCAGAAAAAAATTTCTGCTTGCCTAATCATTCTGTCGAACACCTGTAGTGCATTGTCAATTTCAGGTTCAGTAAAGTTCAGAGAACATTTCAGTGCTACTGTCGTTTTCTTCAGAACTTGTTGTCGATCTCGACAGTGCAGCATTGGCGCCTTGATCCTCATCCCCTCCTCCTTGTTCCTGCTCCGCACGAACGCCTGCCACCTTGCGGACGTCGGCGACGAGCAGCAGAAGGTGCGCCGCCCCGTGACTGACGCCAGCGCCGCCCAAGCCACCGGAGCGCGCCGCGTGGCCTTCCACTCCCCCGAACGCGCTACCACTCTCGTCGTGAACCGTAGGGCGCGGAGCGCGCTCTCTGCCGCCGACGTGCCCGTGCGGCCACTCCACCGTTTACCGACGCCGTTACGCCAAGACCAGCCGGGATTAGCGGAGGAACGACACCAGTAACCTCCACTGATGCTGCCTGACCACTCAAACCTCCTGCCAATCCACTGCCTCGCCGTAATCGCTCGCCGGAGATTCTCCGTTCACGGCCACCCCGTCGATCCGCCTATAAATAGAGGCCCCGAGCTTCGACTCGAACCCACACCATCCCTGCACTCCACCTAGAGCACGCCTAGCCACTGGAAGAGCCTCGAGGAGGTCTCCTTCCTTGACTCCGGCCGCCGCGACCCGCCACGGGATCCAGCTCGATTCGCTCCCATGCGTGCGCCTCTGCCTCCCATCTCTTGCCAGTAGCTTCACTATGCATCCCTCCTTCTGACCCGCGCTTCAATTCGAAGTTTGCAGCCCTCCACCAGAGTTCTCCACCACCACCCGAGCCGCCGTCCGCCGGAGAAAGTGTCGCCGTCGACGTGGTGCTCCCCGTTGGTCGAGTCCACCACCCACCGACGTGGAAGGACACGCTGAAGCTCTTGGTACCCTCCGATCCTCCTAACTCGCCGTGGTTCGACGCCGGCGTCCACCCCAGTCTTCGGGCGCCGGCGAGCTTTTTTAAACCTGACACGTGGGACCCCCTGCCAGCCTCTCTTCTGTTTCCACTCGCGAACCGTTTTCTGTTGGCGCCTTCGAGCAAATACGCTTTCCTCTTGAGCTTGCGCTTTTCCAATCGAACCGTTTTCTGTTTTCTCAGTTAAAACCCTAGGACTTTTCTGTTTCATTACAGATGGGTCCCTGGACAGAAACCTTTATAACTTTTTAATAAAAAGTGATTTTTGAGTGATACTTTTCTGACCTTCTTAAAATTTTGTCTAGTTTTTTATGGGATTTATTTGGAAAATCTTTGGAGAAGTTTCTGTGCACGCGTTGATTTTCACGTTAGTGCCCGTTTTCGTTATTGCCGTAGGTTCCGGAAGAGGTGACGGAGCCGCGAACTTCGCCGAGATAGACTCCGACTTCTCCGAACCAGGCAAGCATGTTTGAACCTTTGATATGACAGGTGTTTTGCATGTTTGCGTGAAAGTTTGTGCGTGGCATATGAGTATCGGTGAGTTCCCCGTTGCTTGTGAGGCAACTACCCGCCTTTTTCCGAAGTCGCGATGATCTCTGATGAGAGATGGCCTAATCATGTGGTGACATGAAGGGCAGCAAGGTGGAACTGTTGTAGCATACCAGCCTTGCGTCATCCGACAACTTCCGACGTTAACGTGGACGGAGTCACGTTATCGTTCTTTTCCCCTTCCGTGCTACCACGTGTTTCTGTGCCAAGATGCGGTTTAGTAAGTTGGTAACCTCTTTCCGTGTACACACCAAACAGAGGGGCCGGGATGATGGTACCTTGGCCCAGGATTAAAGCCAGTCATCCGGTCAGGGGGCATGGGTGTTTCCTGTTGGGACCGAGAGGGGGGGCACCCCCTTAGAGCGCGCGTATAGAAATTTGATCCCATGCTACGCGAGGTTGTAGCCTCCCCGTCTCAAGGTTTTTCTTGAACGTTGCCGAGGGTGATCCCTGGCTTTGGAATGTTGAATGGGTGTGTACTGGTTAGACGTGTTTCTTCCAAAACACCGTAAACGGAACTAGTCCCCGTGACTATTGAAATCCGTTGGCTGTGGTTAAGTACAAACTCTGCAGAGTCAAATTCCTTCCAAGTCATCGTATCCATGATCAAGTAGTGAGATCAGTATACCCATATCTATCCGCGTGGAAAACTTGTTCCCGGTGAACAAGCTCAAGTGGTAAACCCAGTTTTATTATTGTTACTGTGGATGGACTAATCTTATATTTTGTCTCGTACTTGCAATAATTTACATCCTCGAGCTGCTGGATTATTGAGTTACAATATAAGCCCTTTATGTGATGTCGCTCAGATGTCCGACTGTGGCATGTATGTCTTTTACTTTTTGTTAAAAGCCCTTTATGTGGTGTCGCCCTGACGCCCGACTGCGGCATTACTATTCTTGCATTTTCCTCTCGAGGAGTCATTCAGACCCTCGTTTGGCACAAGTATTATTATTCTTGCATTTTCCTCTCGAGGAGTCATTCAGACACTCGTTTGGCACCAGTATTATTATTCTGCAGTTTCCTCTCGAGGAGTCATTCAGACCCTCGTTTGGCACAAGTATTATTATTCTTGCATTTTCCTCTCGAGGAGTCATTCAGACACTCGTTTGGCACCAGTATTATTATTCTGCAGTTTCCTCTCGAGGAGTCATTCAGACACTCGTTTGGCACCCGTACTACTATTCTGCAGTTTTCGCTCGAGGAGTCATTCAGACCCTCGCTTGGCACCCAGTATTTATTATCTCTATGCCTGACGCACTGGTTAACTTGTTTATATGCTTCATGTTTACATTTGTTATATCTTATGTCCGAACTGTCTTGCGAGTACTTTCATAGTACTCACCTGGCTTGTTGATTTGGCCAGATGTTGATGAAGGCGATCTCTTGGATGAAGAGTTTGATAGCGCGTCCGACGCCTAGAGGAGTCCCAGTCAGTCCTGCGCGATCCCGGATATTGGTCACTTGTATTATATACGCTTCCGCCACCCGCAATAAGTCTCCTCGAGCCTCACTCAGACGCTCGAAGAGCTGTAGTCTTTAGGAGTCATATCACTCGCTTCGCGGGGATATTTCCACCACCGTTATTATCGTGAGTTAGTAGTTATGCCACCCTATCCTCCGTCTTGTTTTATCGGCGTGCATGTAATAAATTGTTGGGCAGTTTCCGCTCAACTTTGTATTATACTCAGTACTCCTGGTATTTTTCTTCTGTGACCATGATATTGTCTACCAGTGAGAAGGAATTCTTCCTTACTGGTCAGTAAAAGGGATTGGTCTCTCAATAATTATATTATTGGAAAACCGGTCGTGACATACGATCTTGATGTATCGCGAGCTTTGCTATTATAGTTGGATCTTATGATGTTTCTCCCCCTCTACTCTCTTGTAATGGATTGAGTTTTCCCTTCGAAGTTATCTTGTCGGATTGAGTCTTTAAGGACTTGAGAACACTTGATGTATGTCTTGCATGTGCTTATCTGTGGTGACAATGGGACATCTTGTGATCTACTTGATGTATGTTTTGGTGATCAACTTGTGGGTTCCGTGACCTCGTGAACTTATGCATAGGGGTTGGCACACGTTTTCTTCTTGACTCTCCGGTAGAAACTTTGGGGCACTCTTTGAAGTACTTTGTGTTGGTTTGAATAGATGAATCTGAGATTGTGTGATGCATATCGTATAATCATACCCACGGATACTTTAGGTGACATTGGAGTATCTAGGTGACATTAGGGTTTTGGTTGATTTGTGTCTTAAGTTGTTATTCTAGTACGAACTCTATGATAGATCGAACGGAAAGAATAGCTTCGTGTTATTTTACTACAGACTCTTGAATAGATCGATCAGAAAGGATAACTTTCAGGTGGTTTCATACCCTAGAATAATCTCTTCGTTTGTTCTCCGCTATTAGTGACTTTGGAGTGACTCTTTGTTGCATGTTGAGGGATAGTTATATGATCCAACTATGTTATTATTGTTGAGAGAACTTGCATTAATGAAAGTATGAACCCTAGGCCTTGTTTCCTAGCATTGCAATACCGTTTACACTCACTTTTATCATTAGTTACCTTGCTGTTTTTATATTTTCAGATTACATATACATATATCTACCATCCATATTGCACTTGTATCACCATCTCTGCGCCGAACTAGTGCACCTATGCAATTTAACATTGTATTGGGTGT